>NW_004443967.1:3020505-3142924 GCF_000243295.1 Trichechus manatus latirostris | reverse complement strand
GGGAGGAGGCAGAGGAAGTAATCTCTAAGGGAAAGGAATTTACAGTATGATTAGTTAGAAAGAGCACCAAACAAAATTAAATAAAGCCGAGATTCAAGGACTACAACTTCAAAGTGGTTTAACAAGATATCTCCCAATAAATTCAGGAAATTAACAGAGCCGAGTCATAAGTTTTAGCGCTAGACAGGAACTTAGGGATCATCTAGTCCAGTGGATCTCAAATGCAAATTCCTGGGCCTCTTCAAGGGCCTCTTCCCATACCTTCTGAATCAGAAATATGCCCAGAAATCTGCGTTTCAACAATCCCTCTAGGTGATTTCGATGTCCATTAAAGTTTGGTCTAGCCAAACCACTTCATTGTACAGGTGAGGAAACCGAGAGCTAAGAAAGACGAGGCAAATATTCTACATACTAGAATAAAATAAAAGAATGATCTTGAGAAATTATCATCTTTTTCCCTTTTATATTTAAAAATCTTTGTTAAAATGTAAAAAACAATACTGTATCTATACGTCTTCTAAGGATGAATATCAGATAGCTTTGGGTCTACTGTGCCTTGGGTTCCTCAACAGCTCTTTCCTTCCATAAGCCCAAGCCCGTTGCCATCGAGTCGATTCCAACTCATAGTGACCCTATAGGACAGAGTGGAACTGCTCCATAGGATTTCCAAGCAGTGGCTGGTGGATTTGAACTGCTGACCTTTTGGTTAGTAGCCAAGCTCTTAACCACTGTGCTACCAGGGCATAGTATTCTTGTAGTTTTGAGTTCTTGGGCCTTAAATACTGCCCTAGGATACTGGTTATAAAGTTCTAGGCTATAGTTATAAGATTCCCTAAAATATGAAATTTCACAAACATAGAAACAAGAAACAAGGGGCAGAAAAATGAAAGGAAGCCATTGTCCTACATGACTTTTAAAAAGTCAGACTGCTGCAAGAAAAGCAATTTATAGAAGACAAAAGTGGTGCCTTGGGAAGAAGATTGCATGTAGAATTTTGGTTTCTAATTCCTGCTCAGCTACTGACCACTCAATTACCTTGGACAAGCAACATTATATCTCTGACTGAGGATATGTCTCTTCATCTCTAATGGTCATAAACAACACCTAACTTTGTCGACCGCCACCTGTTTATCAGCTTGTCATAATGTGGCAGCTTATATGTTGCTATGATGCTAGAAGCTATACCACTGGTATTTCAATACAAGTATGGTCACCCATGGTGAACGGGTTTCAGTGGAGCTTCCAGACTAAGAAAGACTAGGAAGACAGGCCTGGCAATCTACTTCTAAAAATTAGCCAATGAAAACCTTATGGATGACAACAGAACATTGTCTAATTCACTTGCCTTGGACACATCATCAGGAGGACTCAATCGCTGGAGGAGGACATCCTGTTTGGCAAAGTAGAGGGTCAACAAGGGTGAAGGACCCTTGGTGAGATGGATTGGCACAACGGCTACAACAACGGACTGAAACATACTGGTGATTCTGAGAATGACGCAGGACCAGACACTGGTTTGATATGTTGTACGCGGAGACGCATGAGTCGGAGTCACTCAACAGCTGCTAACGACAACTTTGTAGAGCTACTATAAAGGTAAAGTGCAAACTGTCCTTAATATAGTTTTTGGTAAATTATGGACACTTAATAAATTTTGGTTCCCTTCTTTCTCTTCAATTTACAAAGGATGCAAAGGGAAAGTGAATTTTCCCAGCTTACGCTATTTGTGCTCTGAGAGGTTCTAGCTCCATTCACGAAGTTTATGGTTTAGTCTAGACATCAACACACTCTCCACTCCCTCTATCAGATACTAGCTTCTCTACCAGTGAAGGGCACAGAAGTTGCTTTTAATATTTCAGAAAAATTAATAGTGATCATACACTTAACCACTACAAGACTACACAGGCTAATTACAACATCAAGTTTTTTTTCTTTTTTTTGCTTTGGGCTGGAATTTTATAAGCTTAGTTCTCTCACACGGATAAAAAAACAAAAAAACAACTGACCTCTCTCATACACTTTAAAGTCTATCTCCCTACCTTTGTTAATTGAAAAAAAAAAGGAAGCCAACACTTTCTTAATAAATGTTTTTGATTTAGTTTCTCCAGTGGTGGAAAGACTGGGACACATTACTCTAATGGTCCCAATTTAAAGATTTGCATTAGAATCACTTGGGACCTGACCCAGGTCCACTGAACTAGTCTCCCAGGGGGAGTTCTTAGCTTACAATTTTTTTTATTGTTGTTGTTTTTCCAAATGCCACAAACAATTCAGTTAAGCACCCTTGGTTTCCCAAGGTCCGCGGGTGCTGCAAACGGATTGTACTGGACTACTAACCTAAAGGTTGGCAATTTGAACCCACCTAGCGACACTGCAGAAGAAAGGCCTGGTGATCTGCTTCCATAAAGATTACAGCCAAGAAAACCCTAAGGAGCAGTTCTGCTCTGCAACACATGGAGTCACCATGAGTCAGAACTGACAGCAACACAGGTTTGGTTTCTTTCTTTTTTTTTTGTTTTTTTTTTGTTTCTTAACCACTTCTAATCTGTACTATCTTCAAGACTGGAAAAGGAGGAGCCATAATCCTGACCTCTGACTGTGACTGTCAGCTACGCAAACAGATGATAAAGGCAACGGCAGTAGTTGGGACCAGAATAATGCACACGTGACTTTAAAATCATGGATGCCAGTTTCTGAATGGAAAGGTCTCTCTATACTCAGCAGTGAGAGAGTGACGTACTTTCAGAAACAGAGGAGAAGCTTAGAAAATTTCTAAATAACTTAAGGAAGACAGAAAAACAAAAAGCAATAACCTCACAGGATGTTTTAAAATAAATACAGTTCCTCAGTCTATAAAACTAAAATTTGGATTGTGATTACTTTGTTCTGGGTTTTAAATGTAGAACACTATTTGACAGCTTGGGAGGGGGAGCTATAATAAATTAAGTATAAAAATGTACCGTTTTAAAGAAAAAACTTAGTCCATTTTAAAAACCAATGGACATGATTACACTCCTTAACTAGTGTCTGGGTCTGTGTCTGGCTGATGCCAGATAGCAAACTCTTATGTTTTAATAAGCATTTTACTCAAACCTAGCTCTGCATTATAATGCATGTTATATAATTCAGTCCAACATGATTCTCTTAATTCACCACAGAGATTGGCTAACTGGACAACTATTTCAATTTTTCTGAATTACCATATTTGATATACCTGTGCCTCTATTTATTCACAAATATTTATTTATAATTTATGTTTCCACACAGCATGATAGGTTACACAGGAGCAGAAGTCTCAGTTCCTGTTCCAAAGTAGTATATGATGTTGAAGCAACAAGACTAATTACACATGGAAACAAAGCAAACTATAAGGCAGCTTTAGGTTTAGGGCCTAATAGTACAGACACTGGGAGAATAGAGGAGGAAGCTTCAGAAACATGTTAGAATTAAATTAGAGGTATGTGCTCTGACATTATCATAGTATTCTTTCAGTTTATTTATCATAACATGATAAAACATGACCCAATAAAGCAAATCACCATCCAGACAGTTCTTTGAACATTTCTTTGTATGTGTATCACCTTGTCTTCCTAAATAATCTACACAGGCAGAAAATATAAGAACTGTATCTATTAATCACTACCAAAATATTTGTATAAAGTTAAATTTTGAGATGATAGCCAGTTTTTAAGTAGTTAAACTACTTGGACAAAGGCATTTTCTTCCTTTCAGGTAAATACATCATGAAAAATATAGGGAGTCGAGGAGATGGCATCAGTCAGAAGAACCATTTGGCGTAATGGTTTTTGAAACATGTATGGAAGGCCATGAGGTTATAAGCAGGAGGAAAGAATACCTATCCCGACAGGATAGCATGTACAAAGCAAGTGGGTGAGAATAAGTGAATCAACTGTATACAACAATAGCAGATTCATCTGATTACAGGAAGCAAACAAAGACAATTTAAGACTGTAAAATGATGGGACTTGGTGAGTTAGGGAGAATTAAGACTGAAATGAATGCTAGAATGTGAAATCTGGATTTAATCCAATTGGAGATGATAAAACTTGCATGCCCACCAAAGAAGCAACGTTATGGGGAAACTCTCCACCCTACTCCTTTTTAAAGTTTTTAAATTCTACCCTAGTGCTTCTCAATCCAAGTCAAGAGCTTTTATAAGCTATATATGACTATACAATCCCCTTTATCTTGAGATCATTTTTCCCTTTGAAAGAGTGATACTATCTCTAACTGAAATATCACTGTTTTAGCAGATTCATACATACTGCACTGAAGTAAGAAGAGATTAAATGTGGTAACATTGTAGATATGCTGTAGACAGAAGAATGTGGTTGTAGAAATTCAGAAATGATGTGGCCTAGGGACTGGTCAAAGAGTTAAAAAGAAAGAAAAGATCCATGTGTAAGTGCAAAAACTATAGTACCTAGGTCTTTAATGTGAATGTTATTACAGGGAACATTACGGATTGTTTGTTTCTTTGGCACATATTACATTCTTCGGACTTGTGATATTTCTTATGGTTATTGTGTGTGATAGCTATAAAATCTTAATATTTTAGATTTAAAGGTGTCCAAGACTCAGATTTCTTCTAAGTTTTGGAGAGTATTAAACAGAAGACTACTCTTTTGTGGACAAAAACTGAAAACAAGAAGATAGCAGGGATGCCCCAGATAAGGGCACTATAATAAAAATTTCCTCACATTTCTATTTTACATTTTCCAAAGACTTTCCTGATATATTATTTCATGGTTATCACAACAGCAATGTGAAGCAGGTAGAACAAGCAACATTATTCCCATTTTACAAATGAGGAAGGGATGCCCAGAAAAGTCTCAGAGGCAGTTGGTGGTCAAAGCAGGATTTAAATCCAGGTCTAGAAGCCCAGTGGTCTTTAAAGCTCACCCCACTGCTGCTCCATATGAGCGCCTACAAGCCAAAAATATTCTAAAGCGCTACACGGCACATGGAACTGTTTGATCCTAGCACCGGCATTAAGTGTGTCAAAGTGTTAATAAGAAGTGCTTTAACAAAAAAGTGTGTGGGGCGGGAAGGGGGATTCATAATATTTCCTTTAGGCTCTCTTATTAAACCAAAATACGTTGGATAGTTAAATAGAAGGATGCTACACAAAGATGCCAGAGATAGGAAATGAATACGGAAAAACACACAAAAAGGATTTAAAAAAATATATAAATCCATGCCGTTGCAATCGTTTAAGCAGGAACACAAAGAGAAAAGCCCTTAAGTGCAAATCTTATTGCCATCCCGGCTTTGGGCGGCACATGAAACAGTAATGGTATCAAGCTAAGAAATAATAAAAACTTTGTAATAAAGTAAAAGATACATGTAACTTAAAACTAACATCTTTTTTCTACACAGAAAGGTTAAATTGTGGGGTTGACATTTGCATTTGTTACGTTGTCAACGCTTTCTATCAGCATGTGTACATATAATATCTAAAGATGTCATCTGCATATTTATCCCAAAGGAGCTTATGAACAGGACCTGTCATTGCATTTTAACATCCTTCTAAAACGTCAGCTTTCATCAAATATAAACACAACACGTTTAATTTATTAGTTTGGTCTTAATATAAAAAGTTGACAATCATATGTCACTATAACTATTGATAAGGTAAATAAGGACTACAGGAAAATGTCAAAAAGTTATTGAAATGTTTGCAAAAATATTACATCAAATTGTATTTATCTGCTCTTCTCTGTCAATGAACATATCATATTTTCCTACCACACATGGCTATTTCTGAACAGATGTACTCAATGGAGCATTTCGGAAACTTCATTCCTAAAGCTTCTTAATTCCTAGGTACGAGAAATTTTAGAGGAGTCAGAACAGAGGAAACACATACTGCAGCACATGGTATTATTCTTTTGTTCCACTGAAGTGAAACAGAAATTGTGCTCCAAGAACAATGCATACCAAACACAACTTTCTGATTGTAAAACTTATGTATTACTTGCCCATCACTTATCATAGATGCTTCTTCTGAGAAAGTTTGCTTTAAAATTACAAACTCTGGGTCTTAAAATTAATTTAATAGGCACTTATTAAAAACCTACTACGCAGAGCAGTTATTAAATACTTCAGAAAACACAAAAGTAGAATGCCCTCTTATCTTGAAGATCTTATACTTTGGTTGGAGTAATAAAATATAAATAAGTAAAAATCAATAAATCATTTTAGCTATGACATGGAAACAAGTGTGTTAACTGGGATAGGTTATAAACATCAAGTGCCAAAGTGAATGGAGAGTAAAGAATATCTATCATGACAGGAAAGATCATTAGAAAAGACTTCACAAAGGAGGTGAATTATGGGCTAGGGACTGTAGAAATGGAAGACATACCAATATGAGACCAATAGATTAAAGTGAGCTAAAAGTTCCAAAGCACACCAGATGGCTCTAAATTGCAGAATAGTTTTAAAGCAATGTGAAAACTTTCACCAGTCTAGAAATGCCAAGCATTCCGATTTTCAACATCATTAAACAACAGAGCTCACTGATCTTACAGTACATGGGAGGGTGACCTCTGCATTTTACAGTTGAAGAAGCTGAAACACAATGACTTGTCCAATGGCACTCAGCTATTAGGTGTCAGAGCTGACACCCAAAGCCAGAACTCTTGATCCTTAATCCAGTGTACTCTCCACAGCATCACACTGCCTCTTTTGGTTTCCTGCCTATTTGAAATGAATGTAGGTTGTAATGAACCCAAGTCATCTTTAAACTCTCCACACTGGAACTAGCAGAGACTTCAGAGACTCTGTGAAGACAAATGCTACAGAACAGTGAGACTTAGTAGTTTTAGGTTAAACAGACTTGATCCGAATTATGAGACCTTGGGAAAATGACTTAGCTTTTCAGTTGCATATATCTGAATTGTAAACTGGCTATGAAGAATAAATGATATACAACATTAGAGGCTCTCTCTCCATCTCCCTCTAAAATCCCTATCAGTGATCATTCTAGACTGACTGGTTCTCAATCAGGGACAGTTTTGCCCTCAAGGTGACATTTTCTAATGTCAGGAGACATTTTTTCATTGTCACAACTTGGGGTGGGAGTCGGGGAGGGGGGCTCTACTAGCATCTAGTGGATAGAAGCCAGAGATATTGCTAAACATCCTACAAGGCACAGGTCAGTCTCCTCCCCGCAACAAAGAATTATCCTATGCAAAATTTCAATAGTGCTGAGATTGAGGAAGCCTGTTCCAGACCAAAGAGAAAGAATGTCCATTACCACTATTGTTGCGTTAAAAGAGATACCTCATTCCATCAATATCGAGGTAAAAATGTATCAGATCCCCAAGTTCATGACATGGAGTATAAAAATATCATTGAGTTAACAATATTCCTTGCCACGTGGATCTTTCTGACTATTTGCATATGGCAGCAATACTACAGTTGAGTAGATCTTCATGGACTTTTTTTCTTTTATTGAAGGACTGGTAAAATTCTTCAGGCAAATTTGAATTTGATGACAACATCGGTCTGTACTTGGAGTTGTTTCTTAGTATTACCTACATTCCAAAAAGACATTAAAAGTATCTCAATATAGCAGGAGTAGGCAGATCACTGAATGAGTCCCAACAAACTGGCACCCGAGGCAGGTGCTGCCGGAAGCCTCACCCTCCTGGTACATATCTGGTATTTTTCCTCCCTTTCTCTTAGACTTTTATTTCACACTACTTGTACTTTCCTTCCTCTTTTTCTCTTCCCTGCTGTCTATGCCTCTTGTCACTTGCCAGTGACAGTTGTTTAGCCCCAGTCATGACAGAACTAAAAAGATGAAAACGCATTGATTTAGTGGCAGGGTTTCAATGATGCATTCTGGGAGACAGGAATGAGAATCATAGGTGTACTTGTAATTTTCAGTTTCTAGGTGCTATCCTTACGTAAAAAGTTTGCAGAGATAGTATTAAAAGAGACCCAACTTTGAAAAACATTAGCAAAGGCATGAGAAAGACAGCGGCTCAATCTACTGTAAAACATTACTAACATTAAAAATACAGTTAATATTTTTAATTTTGCTAAATAACTCATCTTCAGAAGTGAAAGATAAACCTTTAGTACAAAGGGACTATTTTAAAATGATTTTGGTCTTGGAAATTCCTCTCATAAAATGTCACAATATGGCATATTTTAAACGTCCATGTGAGCCACAGTGCCATCTCTGGCCATTTTCCATTTGAATTAGAAACGCAGAATTTTACTATTTTGACAGTCTGTGACTAGAGTAGGAAAACAGAAAGCCCTCTTGGATATAAAATATACTGACAGAAGTCTCACCCAAAATCTTCACCTCCAGACACACGCAACAATTATTTTCTCAGACTCTACCTCAGGGTATAACAATTCACTTAAACGATAAGATTTGCAAATCTTACGATAAAAGTGTTTTGAAATAACATAATTTTATGAGGACCATCTCTCTGACTCAGAGTCTACAGCAAAATAATGTATCCATAAATCAAAACTCTTCAATCAAAATACCATGTTAGTAAAAACAAAACCCTGGAAAAAACAATTATTTTCCTTTAAGAAATAGATTTTAACATAGCAATTGTTTAAGATACAAGATAGTATTATTTTTTAATGTGAGTCTTTTTTGACTGAAGTTCAGAAATAGTTTAAAAGTTATTCATAATTAAAAGCTCCATATATCACTTGATACGACGATCATAAGATTTAAATCTGTATCATAAGCTATGGGTTATTTTAATTTAGAAATTTTTAACCTGGCCACAAAAGGAACTTAAACTTTCCCCCTAAACAAGAGACAAGAAATCCTCTAGTTAATTCTTCTATCAAGTTCTAAGTTATTTTCCCCCAGACTAATGCACAGCTATCATCATTTGGGACCAAGTAGATTTTCTTTCTTTCTGTTCCAAATTCACTCGGCTTACTGCCAAGAGAAAATATAGCCACAGGTGAGGCAAAGAGCAATTCTGTTAAGATCAACTTTTAAATAACATAAAATTTACTAAAAATAATAGCATTGAAGATTTGAGATAAAAAAAGAAAATTAAATGAACTGCAACTCATATGGAAGACAGAGCTTCATATTTTTAAGTGCTTCATTAAATATAGAAAGGGAAGGTGAGTTTAGTGAATATGTTGGCAATAAGATAGTTGAAAAAAAAAAAGGATCAGTCGTATTTCTATTTTGTCCAGATACTTCTAATAGTTTCTGGGAAGTGTCAGTTATTACAAATTAAGGAATGAATTGGTAAGGAAATCCAAAGTAAATAATTCAATGTGTATTTTGGACTCTAGATAAAAACAGTGCAAATATAACCCTAAATAGTAATACAGTACATACAACGAAATGATATAAAATAAAATATAACAATTCTTCTACGTTTCATTCTGATTCCACCACCCAAGGTCACGGAGAAACTTTGTTTGCTGTTACCATAGATTAATTTCTAAGAAGTCTTTTATGAAATAAAATACACTAGAATATAAAAAGTAATTTGACATGGAAGGTCATATCTGGGAATAAGATTGAAGATTTCAAATTTCAGTCCTTTGTGTAAGCTCCTGCAGCGAGTCCACTGAAGCACAGAGGAAAAGGGTTTATATTTTTAAGATATTTAAGGTCTCTTCTGAGCCTGAGATACTTTAACCTCTAAACTCTTTAACTAAAGGACTATTAATACTTCACAGGAAATCACTGGTTGAAAATCAGTGCTGTCCTCAAAGTATTCACACAGTTACTATCTTATCTGACTCTGATACGTCCCCATTTGGTAGGCAGAATTGATAATGATGATCCAAATGTGAGGATAAAGAAACTGAGGCTCACAATGAATATGCCACGTGGACAAGGCTCAGGTCTCCAGTCTTTAGGCTTTTCTCCCCATGTCACGCTTCCTCGCTTGGCAATGTAGTCCATGACCAAACTCAGCTCGCACACAGTATTAGGAAAATATGGAATCCACCATTTCTAACAAATGTCTAACAATATTTACATGATATTTTTGAAGTGTAAATAAAGCTTTCAAATAGGAGCCCTGGATTAGGCAGGATTTGAAATGGATAGCACTGAACTACGTTCCTTCAAAAAAGCAGAAAAAGAAAATTTAAAACTTTATCGAAAAGAAAAGGAATATAAACCTGCAAGATTCTAACCAGGCAGATAGTGGCTTCCTCCTACTTTAAAATCAGATGTGCCTACAAATAAGAAAATCCTAATCTTACCTCAGTTGAAGTTTATTTGTAGACTAGGTTTCTATAAAAAGAACAAAATAAAAAAACAATGAAAACAATGTTTGTGATTCAATATGCAAAGATGCAATGTTCCACTGTGAAAGTCAAAAGTGTGTCAGCTGAAAATATCAGAAGAGATTAACAAAGGGCATTCCTGTTTTAAAGTACAGAATACAGTTTTGAGAAACTCATTTCATTTCTATAATCAGATAGTTCACGCTAAGACCAACATCATGCAATGTGACTTTCCAAAGCATAAAATCTTGACATATTCTTTCCATTTATAAGAATATAATTATGGGCCAAATTCTTCATAAGCAATAATAAAAAATCTCCACAGAAGATTTCCAAGTCCAAGATGGTGGTAACTTGTTTCGAACAATATTTTACAGAACCAAACCCAGAATGAGAAAATTTGAGTATTTCCTTAGAATCTTTTTGATGGGACTTGACCTGTAACAGCTTTTGTGAATTTGCAAAGAGATGAGGGGCTAATAAAATGAACATTTCTTGATGATGCCTGATATGACCAAATTTAAGCATTTCAGGGGCATTTCCAGCAAAAGCTTTTAATCCATAATATGATGAACTTTTTAAAAGAAAAGACAAAAAAAGAAATTTGACTGACATGTGTTATGGTTATGCCCTTAAATACTTTTCCATTTTTGGTTAAAAAAAAAAAAAGATATGAAGTCAAACAAAAAAACCTAAGCAAAAATATGAGACTATCCTGCTAGGGTTACAAGAACTTGAAATCAACAGAAAAGTCTTCCGGCAAAATCTTTTCTAGGCCCATTTTAACTTCTTGTACAGAAAAGCTTAAAATAGCTGATACACCAAAACTCTTCAACTATGATTAGACAGTTTAAAAATCTTCACTCTAGAGATGAAATTTGGCTCAGTCTTCATCACAACCAGCTGAATGCTCCTAGCTGTTATATGCTAAGTCAAAAGTGCCTACTCTGTTTTAAGTTTTGTTCTGTACCTCGCAAATGTGGAACTTGATAAAAGACAATAAGAATAGCATACAAAGCAACTGAAGATTCATGAAAAAGGAAATGGGAATAAGACTCAGAACCATAACATGTCATTTCCAGTTACTAACTTATTTTAGTTGAGCAAAGCACAAAATTGACACGATTCATTCGGGTATTTTTGTGAGCCTAGTTCAGTCAGTGAAATCTCTAGTTCAGCTGGTAGTATTAAATACTGCAATTGTGAATTCTGAGATGCCTAGAACATAAGCATTAAGAAGGCAATGAACATGTGCACATCAGGTAGGTATGGTGCCACCACCTTGAGGCCTTTGGTTGCTATTAGCAACGTTACCACAGCGTCACTGTCTCTCACCTTTAATGTCTGACATTTATTAGGAGAATGATTATCAAGTACTTTGATAAAGGGCATTTCACTTAAAAATCAATTAGCTACTCTTCCTTCCAAGGAATAGTATACTATACGTGAAAAAGGAGCTCGATAGCACAACCAAGTAAACGCCTGTCTTTTAAACTACATAGTACTTTTCCCAGGGAAATTAAACAGGAGTTCCACAAATCTTGATAATAGAGCCTTTGGTCATACAGTTTCCAGAGTCTCACACTACTTTTGACCATAGGACAGTTTATAAACAACCAGTAAAATGTTTACTGTTTATGAGCAAACAATTTAACATTAAAACACAGCTGGCTTTTTTTGACGATGGCAATTAGCTTCTTCATGTTCCAAACACCAAATAACATTTTCCCATTAATTTTTAAACTAATGTGGCTTTAACTTAAAATAAACTGTACATCAAAAGAATGGAAAATAAACAGCCAGGAACACAATTCGACGAATTGGATTTATTTAGTTTATTTATCTAAACAGGGACCATTGGCTCTCTTTAATAGGCTGACAGTTACACTGGGCTGGTTAATAAAACATTCAACACAGTATCTTCAGCCAATATGGAAATGCAAATCCCATCAGAAATATTTTATTCATGAGGCAGTAATTTCAGTTACTACCATAGTTTTTTTAAGAAATGGCACTTTGCAAACAAACAGTGCCACCTAGTGACTAACACTGAAGCCAAGTTTTTCACGGGTTCATAATTAATCTTTCAGAATCTCACCTGTTTTTATCTTTCCCTTTTCTTTCCAAGGTAAGATCAAAGTGGCCAGGCAAAACAAACAAACAACAGAAAAGTCGATAGAAATTTGTTGAGGCATTTAAGAAGGATTAAAAGCAGATATTAAAACCAATAAACTGTATATTCTCTCTCTCTTTTTTTTTATAGCAATTTAGCACTCCAGAAAAGATATACTTCATCTACTTAGAAAATGCAAACAAGTAAAATATCATATATTCATAAAAATGGCACCATAACTTTAATTCCACTGACCAAAAAAATATTAGTAAGTAGGTAGGAAAAAAAATATTCCAATTGCAAAATCCAATCAGGGAGCTGACATCATTTTTTAAAAAATGTTTGCACACACAGGCATGCGGGCATGAACAGTAATGGAGAACCACCTTCTTAAGACAATGGCTGCAGACACGCAAACAAGGAAATACACATACATACACACATGTCAATACAGTAATACTTTCTCCCTTAAAGGTCACCGTCATACCCAAATAACTAAGAGGGACATTCTTCAGCTTTTGATTGAGAAATATTGAAAATGTAAAATTAGTTCAGTTGAAGACCAGTTATTGAGAACCATGCATATCTATTAACCTTACCAATATGGATATGTCTTCCACAGAAGAATATCACAGAAAAAGAAATCTCACTTGTATTTAATTCCAGAGTCTGTAAAATCCCCATAATAACAAGTAACAGTATCTTTCTTATATAATTGTTTGAGGGTTAAATAAGTAATGCATACAAAGTGCTTAGCCTTGGTCTACCTATGATTTTATTTCTTAAATCACATTCTAACACAGAGAGGATATGTAGGAAAAAACGGTAAAAATGATATGATGAGTTACATTAAAAACATACTTCCAAGCATATTTTATTAAGCCATAAAACTGTTGATAGCCTTTGACTTGGTAATCTACCTTCTGAAAAAAGACCCTGATGAAATAATCCTGTTCAAACATGTTCACTGCAATACAATAAATTATGGAAGGAATAAGTGGAAATGTATTAAGATTCAAGAAAAAGAACTAACTTCACTCAATGAAATATTATACATCCATTAAAATGATTTAGCATTTATAGGAATGGAAAAACCAGTGTTAGAATCTTGTGTTAAAAAAGCAAAAAAATGTGGATGGAGTAAGATCATTATTATGTAAAATAAAACAATAAATTATACAAGAAAGGGGGGAAGGGAAAATTGAAAGGAAACAAACCAAAATGTGAAATGTGGTTCTTTTGAGGTGACAGGGCTAGGGTGATTTTTTCCCTCTTTGTACTCTTCTGTATTTTCTGAATATTCTATAATGTGCAGGTATTCTTTTTACCCAGAATCAAACACCAAATGTAATTTAAAAAAAAAGGCAAGTACACTTATTAAGTGCTTATAGTGGAGGAAATTTTCTTTTCCGGGATGGTTCCGTCTAGTCTGGCTTTCTCATTTCTTTTTAGAATGCACTTACCTCCCTGCAACAAGGATATAATTACAACATATTACCACTGAGACTATCCAAACCTCTAAAACATGTTTTCATCATTTTCTACAGCTTCCATAGAAACAGTAGTAAAATATCCCAGGAAGTCATAAGAACAGAAAAGATAAAATGTAAACAGATGCATCAATGCATCAAGTTCTTGACCTTTCAAGGAAATCAAAATTGAAAGGGTGCATCTTTTTCATTTCACTTCTTTAGTCGATTTCAGACTTTGAAAAAGTAGAATATGGGTACTGGGTTTTCCTCGTAAACTCAGATACTCAAGTTGTCTGTTCACCTATTAAAATAGAGAGTACAGATAGTAGCAGTAAAAGCTTCAAGCTGTTCCACAACATCCTTTGAACCCTGACCTAAGGGACCAACTCTGATAGTCTGCAGGTAGCTGGATTTCTAGGACCATTCAGCCTCACTGCTGAGACTGTCAATAGAAGTGCCATTCTCTGATGTAGACAGCTCTGCACTAGGAGCTAACAATCACATCACATAGACTGCCAAACAGGAAAAGGACAGCATTCGGGCACCACTGACCTGGGAGACAAGTGAACTTGAGACTGGGGCTAAAAAGCTCTAACTGTCATTACAAACTAAGCCCCTGCTCAAAATCCATCTGTACGTGTGTGTGCATCTTCAAGGAAGTTTACCATTGTTGCTAAGAAAAAATAAAACATGCAATGATACAATTCAACCACAAGATGGTGTTACCATCATAGTACAATATCAGAGATGTAAAAAGCATCCAACACACCATGTCCTCATGACCTTTGGAACTTTATCTTGGTAAACCACTTACTTGTTCCTTTCTTCTTCTACTTACTGAGACTTAGCCAAAACATTTTATACAAGTTTAGAGTTTTTTTCTTTGTACAAGTTTAGGGTTTTTTGTTTGACTGATTTTATTTTCTTAAGAAGCAAACTATAATCTTGAACTTAAAAAAAATCCTTAATGACATTTTTTCCCTTTTTACCTGGTTCATTTTCCTAGCGCATCCTGACATGATCATGCCCTACCTAACCTCATGCTGATACTGTAGGAAGAAATTACAAGAACAGCTTAAACACATAAATTCTAATTATTTTAAAAGCTGTTTTCAAAAAAAAAAAAAAAGACAAGTAAAATTTTATGGAAACTTATAGGGGGAAGTTTGCAAAGAATCACGGAAAGAATATTAGAATGGGTGCTTAAGTTATTCAATTCTGGTCCTGGCTGTAAACAGTCCCCCATTTCCCCAACTAAAAGTTAAGGTGATTGGACTGGAACTCTTTTGGATGTAACTTTTCTAACTTACTCGGACACTACAAAAAGCCAAAAATTAACATTATGAGGCTATATGAGGCCCCAAAGTCATTAATGGGAATAGGCAGGCAGGCAGACAGAATCATCAGGAAAGCAACAGCATAAATTGGAACAGAAAGATGACCACTGCCTTCCCTTAACCTCTGCAATTATGACTAAAAATCAGAGTCTGACCTTGAAAATATTTTAAACAGGTGGCATGTTGTTGTTGTTAGGGGTCGTTGAGTCTGTTATGACTCATAGCAACCCTATGTACAACAGAACAAAACACTGCCCAGTCCTGCGCCACCCTCACAATCATTGCTATGATTAAGCCCATTGTTGGAGCCACTGCGTCAATCCATCTCTTCTTCTTTTTCTCTGACCGTCTGCTTTACCAAACATGGTGTCCTTCTCCAGGGACTGGTCCCTCCTGATAACTTGTCCAAAGTATGCAAGATGAAGTCTCACCATCCTCACTTCTAAGGAGCTTTCTAACTGTACTCTGTCCAAGATAGATTTGTTCATTCTTCAGGCAGTCCATGGTATATTCAATATTCTAATTCATCATAATTCAAAGGCATCAATACTTCTTCCATCTTACTTTCTAATTGTCCACCTTTCCCATGCATATGAGGTGACTGAAAATACTACAGCTTGGGTCAGGGGCACCTTAGTCCTCAAGGTGACATCTTTGCTTGTTAACACTTTAAAGAGGTCTTTTGTAGCAGATTTGCCCAATGCAATACGTTGTTTGATTTCTTGACCGTTGCTTCCATGGGTGTTGATTGTGGATCCAAGTAAAACGAAATCCTTGACAACTTCAATCTCTTCTCTGTTTTTCATGACGATGCTTGTTAGTCCAGTTATGAGGATGTTTATTTTCTTTATTTTGAGGTGTAATCCATACTGAAGGCTGTAGTCTTTGATTTTCATCAGTAAGTGCTTCAAGTCCTCTTCACTTTCAGCAAGCAAGGTTATGTCACTTGCATATGTTGTTGTGTGACATCCAGTCAATTCCAACTCATAGCAACCCTACAGGACAGAGTAGAATTGCCCCTTAGGGTTTCCAAGGAGGGGCTGGTGGATTCAGACTGCTGACCTTTTGGTTAGCAGCCTGAGCTCTTAACCACTTTGCCACTAGGGCTCCAGCATCTGCATACAGCAGGTTGTTAATGAGCCTTCCTCCATTCCTGATGCCACGTTCTTCTTCATATAGTGCATCTTCTCAGATTATTTGCTCAGCATACAGATTGAATAATATGGTGAAAAGATACAACCCTGATGCACACCTTTCCTGATTTTAAACCACACAGTATCCCCTTGTTCTGTTTGAACGACTGCCTCTTTGTTGATGTACAGGTTCCTCATGAGCACAATTAAGTGTTCTGGAATTCCTACTCTTTGCAATGTTATCCATAATATGTTATGATCCACACAGTCCAATGCCTTCGCATACTCAATGAAACCCAGGTAAACATCTTTCTGGTATTCTCTCCTTTCAGCCAAGATCCATCTGACATGAGCAATTGTATCCCTCATTCCCCGTCCTCTTCTGAGCCACTTGAATTTATGGCCATTCCGTCAATATACTGCTGCAACTGTTTTTGAATTATCTTTAGCAAAATTTTACTTGTGTGTGATATTAATTATATTTTTCGACAATTTCTGCATTCTGTTGGATCATATCACCTTCCTTTGGAATGGGCACAAATATGAATCTCTTCCATTCGGTTGGTCAGGTAGCTGTCTTCTAAATTTCTTGGCATCGGTGAGTGAGCACTGTCAATGCTGCATCCATTTGTTGAAACATCTCAATTGGTATTCTGTCAATTCCTGGAGCCTTGTTTTTCACCAATGCCTTCAGTGCAGCTTGGTCTTCTTCCTTCAATACCGTTGGTTCTTGATCATATGCTACCTCCTGAAATGGTTGAACCTTGACCAATTCTTTTTGGTACAATGACTGTGCATTCCTTTCACCTTTTTTTGATGCTTCTTGCGTCATTCAGTATTGTCCATAGAATCCTTCAATACAGAAAGTCGAGGCTTATATTTTTTCTTCAGTCCTTTCAGCCTGAGAAACCCTTTTCGTTTTCTAACGCCAGATCTTTGCTTATTTCATTATAATACTTTATCTTCTTGAGCCGCTCTTTGAAATCTTCTGTTCAGCTCTTCTACTTCAACACTTCTTCCATTCGCTTTAGCTACTCTACATTCAAGAGCAAGTTTCAGGGTCTCTTCTGACATCCATTTTGGTCATTTCTTTCTTTCCTGCTTTTTTAATGACCTTTGTGCTTTCTTCATATATGATGTCCTTGATGTCATCCCACTACTTGTATGGTCTTTGGTCATTCATGTTCAGTGCATCAAATCTATTCTTAAGATGGTCTCTAAATTCAGGTGGGATATAATTGAGGTCATACTTTGGCTCTTGTGGACTTGTTTTAATTTTCTTAGCTTCAGTTTGAACTTGCATGTGAGCAATTAATGGTCTACTCCGCAGTCAGCCCCTGGCCTTGTTCTGATGATATTGAGCTTCTCCATCGTCTCTTTCCACAGATGTTGTCGATTTGATTCCTGTGTATTCTATCCAGCAAGTCCATGGGTATAATCGCCATTTATGTTGATGAGAAAAGGGTATTTGCAATGAATAAGTCGTTGGTCTTGCAAAATTCTATCATGCAATCTCTGGTGTCGTTTCTATCATCAAGGTCATATTTTCCAACTATCAAACTTTCTTCTTTGTTTCTAACTTTTGCATTCCAATCACCATAATTATCAATGCATCTTGACTGAATGTTTGATCAATTTCAGACTGCAGAAGTTGGTAGAAATCCTCAATTTCTTCATCTTTGGCATTAGTGGTTGGTGTATAAATTTGAATAACAGTCGTATTAACTGGTCTTCCTTGTAGACATACGGATATTATCCTATCACTGACAGCCTTGTATTTCAGTACAGGTCTTGAAAGTTTCTTTTTGATGATTAATGCAACGCCATTCCTCTTCAATTGTCATTCCCGGCATAGTAGACCATATGATTGTCCAATTCAAAATGGCCAATACCAGTGCATTTCAGTTTACTAATGCCTAGGATATTGATCTTTACACATTCCATTTCATTTCTGACAACTTCAATTTTCCTAGATTCATACTTTATACATTCCACTTTCTGATTATTAATGGATATTTGCAGCTGTTTCTTCCCATTTTGAGTCGTGCCACATCAGCAAATTAAGGTCCCAAAAGCTTGACTCCATCCACGTCACGAAGGTCAACTCCACTCTGAGGAGGCAGCTTTTCCGCAGTCATATTTTGAGCTTCCAATCTGAGGGGTTTATCTTCTGGCACTATATCAGACAATGTTCCACTGCTATTCATAAGGTTTTTACTGGCCAATTTTTTCAGAAGTAGACCACCAGGTCCTTCTTCCTAGTCAGTCTTAGTCTGGAAGCTCTGCTGAAACTTGTCCACCACGGGTGACCCTGCTGGTATTTGAAATAGCGGAGGTATAGCTTCCAGCATCACAGCATCATGCAAGCCACCACAGCATAACAAACTGACAAAAGAGTGGTGGAAACAGGTTGCATATAACCAAAAAACTAAACCCACTGCCGTCGAGTCAATTCCGACTCACAGTGACCCTACAGGACAGAGAAGAACTGCCCCATAGGGTTTTTAAGGCTATAATCTTTACGGAAGCAGACTGCCGTAGCTTTATCCTGTGGAGCTGATGGTGGGTTTGAACTGCTGACCTTTCAGTTAGGAGCTGAGTGCTTAATCACTGCACCACCAAGGCTCCTAGGTTACATATAGTCAGTTACAAGTTAAATTCCACGACAGGTTATTGTAAACAGTAGACTAATATGTATACAACTACTCACTAAGGGAAAAATAAACATTAAAAGCCACAATTAAACGTTAAATCAATAATAAACATTAAAACTACAATTAAAACATTTCTAGTCATGATAAAGTAAAGACTAGCCCTCCAACATTAAACAACTATAAAAACTGTCAAAATTAATGAAGTAACTGTTTTCAAAAGTTGGACAACAGGCAGCTAGGACTGTAACCCCTTGAGAAGAGACATGAGCCCCATAACAGACATGGGTTTCAACTTGAAGGTATTTTCCAGACCACAACACATGAAGCAGTGTTGCTGAGCCTAGGAGGTAGACACTGACTCGAGTTTGGGACTGCTGAGATGGCTGAAACTTGGCAGGTTATGGAGAGAAGGGAGTCCCACAGAGAAGGAGCTCCAGAAATATACAAAGGGTCCCCTTAAGTCTTTGACTGAAAATGAACTGGCACACACAGAGGACAAGACTCCACAAGGTCTTGTAGAGAACAGGTATTGGGAGCTATGAATTCAATGGAGATTCTGGAGGTCACCCAACACAGGGAGACATGTGAAGAAGCAATGGAACAGAACAGAAATGGATTTCATTCAGCAGGAATGAGGACTCTAGGATTTTGTGGAGCAGTGTGACATATTCCAATCAAGGTGTTAGAAGGATAACTCTGGAGTGGTGTGGAGGCTGGTTTAGAGTGGGAGAAGATTAGACGTAGGGAAGGCTATCACAATTATCCAAAAAGATGAGGGTTTACAGTACGATAGCTGAATGAAGGAAATATTTAAGTGGGAGGACTGTGAATTCTCAGTGACCAATTGGATGTACACGTGATGGAGAGAGAAAAATTAAGGATAACTCTGAAGGGACCAGTACTTGTTGAATTTAAAATGTTTAAGAGAGAGGTACACTGACAGTGAACTGCCAGAAATTCAAGCTGGACTCAGCCCTCCAATGGCTTCTCATCAACCCAGAATAAAAGCTACAAGGTCATAACAGATCTTTCTTCTGCCTCCCTCTGCAACCATATCCACCTCTCTTCCTCTCACTCAAGCCACAGAGAACACCCTAGCAAAAAATAGCCACAACCACCCTGACTGTCACTATCCATTTACTCGCCTCATATGCTTGCAAAAGCTGGACAATGAAAAAGTAAGATAGAAGACCAGATACATTCAAACTGTGGTGTTGATGAAGAATACTGAATATACCATGGACTGCCAGAAGAACAAACAAATCAGTCTCTGAAGAAATACAGCGAGAATACTCCCCAGATGCGAGGATGGTGAGACTTTAGCTTGCTTACATTGGACATGTCATTAGGAAAGACCAATCGCAAGAAAAGGACATCATGTTTGGTAGAGGGTCATTGAAAATGAGGGAAATCCTCAATCAGATGGATCAATAAAATAGTCACAACAGACTCAAACATACCAACGACCATGAAGATGGCACAGGACCGGGCAACGTTTCATTCTGTTATCCATAAGGTAGCCATCAGTTGGAGCTAGCTCGATGGCAACTAATAACAATAACGTGTATGTATAGGTATTTTATCTGCTTATTGTCTTTCCCACTAGAATTTAAATTCCATGACAGCAAGAACTTTATCTGGCTTGTTCACCACTGCATTCCAGCACCTAGGACAGTGCTTAATACACAATAGGGCTCAAGAAAGACTCTGGAATAAAACCCTTAATCACTCTGAGCCTCTTGGTTCTATCATGTGTAAAATGGGGAAAACAATCCCCATCTGCTCTGCCCATTCTTGATGCAATGAAACGAAATGATGTATGTTAAAGTACTTTGTAAACTCTATTATCACTATATAGTAGGAGACAGTGGTGATGAAAGATGTTTCTTGACATGGTAGAAGAAAGTTATGGTACCAATATGTATATAAATATGTGAATTTTTAATTACTTCCTGGAGAATAAATTTTTAACTCATATTTGCTGATTCCATTTTTCTTTTTTAAGATAATAAAGGTTTTTTTTTTGTACTTTAGGTGAAGGTTTACAGAGCAAAATTAGTTTCTCATTAAACAATTAGTACATATATTGTTTTGTGACATTGGATGCCAACCCTGGACGTGTCAACACTCTCCCCTTCTTGATGTTGGGTTCCCCATTTCCATTCATCCAGCTTTCCTGTCCTTGCCTGCCTTCTTGTCCTTGTCCCTGGGTTGGTGTGCCCATCTAGTCTTGTATATATGGTTGAACTATGTGTATTACTGTTTGTTTTATGAGCCTGTCTAATCTTTGGCTGAAGGGTGAACCTCAGGAGTGACTTCAGTACTGAGTTAAAAGGGTGTCTGGGGGCTATACTCTCAGGGTTTCTCCAGTCTCTGTCAGATAAGTAAGTCTGGTCTTTTTTTGTGAGTTTGAATTTTGCTCTATATTTTTCTCCAGCTCTGTCTGGGACCCTCTATTGTGATCCCTGTCACACCAGTTGGTGGTGGTAGCTGGGCACCATCTAGTTGTGCTGGGTTCGGTCTTGTGGAGGCTGTGGTAGTTGGGGGCCATTAGACCTTTGGACTAATCTTTCCCTTGTGTCTTTGGTTTTCTTCATTTTCCCTTGCTCCAGATGGGGTGGGATCAGTACACATATCTTAGATGGCCGCTCACAAGCTTTTAAGACCCCAGATGCAACTCATTCAAGTAGGATGTATATTTTTTTTAAAAACTATGTTATACCAATTGAGCTAGATGTTCTCCGAGACCATGGTCCCCAGCCGTCAGCCCAGTAACTCGGTCCCTCAGGGAGTTCGGATGTGTCTATGAAGCTTCTATGACTTTGCCTTGGTCAAGTTGTGCTGACTTTCCCAGTATTGTGTACTGTCTTACCCCTCACCAAAGTTACCATTTATCTATTGTCTAGTTAGTGTTTTTCCCCTCCCCACCTTTCCCCTTCCTAGTAACCATCAAAGATCATTTGTTCTTGTGTGTAAACTTTTTTCGTGGGTTTTTTATAATAGTGCTCTCATACAGTATTTGTCCTTTTCTGACTGACTTCCTTCACTCAGCATAATGCCCTCCAGATTCATCTATGTTCTGAGATATTTCGCAGATTCATCATTGTTCATTGTGTAGTATCCCACTGTGTGTAAGTACCATAGTTTATCCATTCATCTGCTGATGGGCACTTACGTTGTTCCCACCTTTTTGCTATTGTGTCCATTAGTCTTTATAATAAAAAATGCCCTCTGGAAAGAAATACTTAATCTAAGTACACAATCTCCAAATAACTAAAGAACTCCACCCAGGATTAGACTCTTCAGGAAACAAAAAAAGACTGAAGATTGGGTTATCTGACTTCTAATAAACCACAGAAGCAATTAAATTTCTGGAAAAAAATTTTAAGAAGAAAATATTTAAACGAACATCACTTCTAGAACCCAAGAGAAAAAGTCTTTGGAAAAGGGTTTCATAAAAATGAGGTAAGCAAACCATAATAGTCATTATACATACTTTATTTTACTAGCATAGAAGCTAGGCAGTTACATTTAGTCTCTGAATCTAGGTCCATCGTGGATTCTAATTCCAATTTTTTTTAAAATAAATAAAACACGGTTTAAAATGTCAACTGCATCAAAGTTACTGACACAACCCACCTCAACTTCTCAGGATAATATCCATGAAAATATAAAATAAATATGCATAACTGAAAATCAGCCTATTTCAAGACTCTGGGAAAATTTTCCACTAAATCCAGTGCTACCAGCCTTATAATGAAGAGGTATACTGTAGTTTAGAATGTGTACCTTCTAAAAGTAAAACACTGAAGGAAGAAGGAGAAATGGAAGATCCTTATTAATTCTTGATTTTCCTTATGAATTTGGACCCCAGGTTCTGAAATAGAGATGAATTACATGCCAATACATGACTTCTGTCACTCAAACATAAAGCTCAGATCTTCTCTCAGCTGTATTATTTCTACTCTTGTTACTTTCTAATCACTAACCACTTAACACTGTATCTTTAAATTTATATTCATAAATTTGCTATAAAGTGGGTAGAGTTGAAAGTCAAACATATGGGAAGAGAAAGCTAAAATTATTCTCATGGGGAAATCAACATAAATGATCAATTATATACATTATTATTTGAAAGTAGTGACTCTTAACTTTTGTGTGGGGGGTGTAAGTATCCAGTTAAGACTCTAAAGAAGCCTATGGACCCTGTCCCAGGAAAAAATGCATACAGACACGTATATCCAGCTGGTATGTTTTCAGGAGGTTCATGGGCCACTGAAGTCCACCCATGGACACTGCATCTTGAAGGCTGAAACTCTGTGCGGCCAAAGACTGGGTTGCAAAATTCTAATAAATGCTAAATACCAATAAATATTATCCAGACTCCAAGGAATATGTGATTGGGATCTATCTGTGAGTCATGAATCCGACATGCCTTAAATTCCGTCATTAGCTCTTTCTATAACATAGCTTTAGATCTCCAGTTCTTAAAACAATGACAGCTGCCTCTTGTTTTTTGAATGAGCCCCGAAGACTATCAATCTAATGCTGATTGAGAAAACAATAAAAAGCATAAGTGAAAAGTCAGTTTAAAAACCAGTAAATATGACAAAGGATGGAATTTGACTCACAAAATCTGTTTCAAGTTTTCCCATTTCTTGCTTATAGCTTCTCATTCTGTTGCTATACATTCCTCGACTTTGGGGTGGTATATCTCGGACTTCCAAGTCCATCTGTTCCAGCTAAAAAGGGGGAGAGAAAAACATGATTTGAAACATATGCTTATTCTTTACTTGACCAGACATTTAAAGTTGAAAGGATATAATTCCAACTCCTCATTTTACAGCTGAGGAGCCAGGCCCAGGGAGCAAAATGTCCATGGTCAAACAGCATCGGAACTATTTTTGTGGATGATTTTTATCTAGTTCAAAAGTTAATGAGAACTTGCAGAATGACACAGAGAGTGCCAAAGTCTTTACTTTGGCAAGAATTTCTTTAAAAAAATATGTCTTATATGTAACAACACAAGAAGCTGGACTATTTGAAGAAGAATGCAGCATCAGGATTGGAGGAAGACTCATCAACAATCTGTGATATGCAGATGACACAACCTTGCTTGCTGAAAGTGAAGATGACTTGAAGTACTTACTGATGAAGATCAAAGACTATAGCCTTCCATATGGATTACAGCTCAACATAAAGAAACAAAAATCCTCACAACTGGACCAATAAGCAACATCATGATAAATGGAGAAAACACTGAAGTTGTCAAGGATTTCATTTCACTTGCATCAACAATTAATGTCCAGGGAAGCAGCAGTCAGGAAGTCAAACAACACATTGCATGGAGCAAATCTGCTGCAAAAGACCTCTTTAAAATCTTAAAAACCAAAGATGTCACTTTTATGACTAAGATGCAGCTGCCCCAAGCCATGGTATTTTCAACTGCCTAATATGCATGTGAAAGCTAGACAATGAAAAAAGAAGACTGAGGAAGAATTGATGCATTTGAATTATGGTGTTGGTGAAGAATATTGAATATACCATGGACTGCCAAAAGAAGAAACAATTCTGTCTTGGAGGAAGTACAACCAGAATGTTCCTTAGAAGTGAGCATGGCAAGACTTCTCGCTTACTTCGGACATGTTATCAGGAGGAGCCAATCCCTGGAGAAGAACATCAGGCTTGGTAAAGTGGAGGGTCAGCAAAAAAAAGAGGAACAACACCCTCAATGACATAGACTGACACAGTGGCTGCAACAATGGGCTCAAACACAGCAACAATTGTGAGGATGGCATAGGACCAGGCAACTTTTCGTTTTGTTATACACAGGGTCGCTATGAGTCGGAGCCAACTCCATGGCACCTAACAACAACATTAATGCAAGCATCCTCAATAATTTGATTTTAATATCCTTAGAATAATACATCATTCAGTCTAAACTATGTATTTCTGGTCTGGACTTCTGAACAGGAACCACCAGAACTATGGGAAGATAATACAACCAAACCATTATTTCCCACTGTTGATCCAGGAAATGTCAGCTCAGCCTGAATGATTTGGTAAAATCTCTCTTGAAAAGTCTTTTCTGATTAGGAATATCATATATATATGATCAACGTGTGATCTCAGCCTCTAGTCTAATTCCTTATACTTTACAACCATGCTGATAGGGAGTTAAATGATACACTGATAGCGTGTTAAATTACACAAAGCTGGTGAAATCCCAGCAGGGCCTTTGGTAATGATCTGTCATTCTATAACACTTTGGATACAGCACATAATAGTTTAATGGGAGGCAATACAGAATTAGCATAATGGTTAAGAGCATAGGCTTTGGAGTCAGACTCCTGTGTCCACAATGTAGGCTCCACTACTCATTAATCATGTAATCCTGGACAAGTTTCTTAACTTCTCTGTGCCTCATTTTTCTTGTTTCTAAAAACAGCATCTCTTTCCTGGGGTGACTGTGATGATTAAATGAGATAATTCCCATAATATGCTTAGAATAGTTTCTCTTACACCTAAACACTAGATTAATGTTAACTATAGTAGTGATGATTACTGATGATGATGATGATGATGATGCATTTAAAAATAAATAACAACAAATTGGTCCAGGCCAAGTGTGATAAATTCACACACAAAAATGTTGCTACACATTTTACATTTTAAAGCATTCTAAAAGTTATTTCCATGAACAGTATAAGCTAATCAATAAAACTCTTACTTATCCAGAGTTAGAGCCTGAATAATAATAGTAAGACACATATAAACCAGACAACTATGCTTCAATTAACAAGCATCAATTTTTATTTTTATTTTTTAAAAAGGGCAATTTAAAGTAGCCTTGATTTAAGCAGTGGTTCATTTAAATTATTAACATGTCTGAACATAAATGTGAAACACCACTAAATTAAGCAGTTACTTAGCAAGGCAATTATTTAAAGCACTTCTCTGAAATCCTCATCAAGTACTTAGTTCTAGCCAAGGTGAACAGGATAATTCAGATAAATAATTGCAAATGTGCATGTAAGTGAAAACCCGAGAGTGAAACACATTTTTATTTAAGGTGTTTTACAAGGATACTTAAAACTAAATTAAAAGTAGGTAAGAAAGAAACCAGCAACCAGTACTTAAAATGAAACCAGGAATAAGGCTAATATACACTTGTCCTATGTTGTCACACCACTCACACAGCCAATGTAAAGTAATAATTATAAGACATGTAGTGTCCAAGAGATTAACACAAAGCAGTTTGTTCAGCAAAAACATAACTAATCCTAACACTCAAATCAAAAAGATGTTTTTCTCCCAGAGTCTCCATCAAAAGGAGAGTACGTAATATAATGAACAGTGTTCTTAATGATGTCATCAGAATTAAGTAAATCAGCTTTCTGATCATTTTAAACAAACAGAAGCACATACCTTGGGTAGAAGTCTTTATATCATAATAACTAAAGATGACTACAAAGATGAATATAACTATACTTTATACTTCTTGGTACTGTAAAACCTTGGTTACAGGAGACCAGCTTTTCAATACCATCAAGTAAACAGAGTGTCTTCAGAAAGCCAGCAAATACACCAAAGCACAGATTTTGAAAGCAAAAAGCTGCTACTGAGAACTCAGCAACAATATCAGAAGTCAAGGAGAGATCCAAATAATTTCTTTAGGGTGTTTTAGTATTGAGGGTAAGGCTGCCAACCTGATGAGCATTTATTAGAATTTTGTAACCCATGTGAAAGGTCAGTCTTTTTACATGAAGGCAAAGAAATATGACAGAAGCAGTTGAATATAACAAAAAAGAAAGCAAGGAGAAAAGCATCTGAAAGAAAAGGAAACTTTCAAAAGAGAAGCAAACATTAGGAGCAGTGAAGATGAGAAGCCAAAGCCACCACTGTAGAGACGGTGACAGCAGCCAGCGGACATGAGCAGTGGCGATGGGCACGGAGTGCAGCAGACATTCTGACAACTGAGAAAAGAAACAGTGACAGGGACAGAGGAAACAGCAAGGATGCAACTCAAGGCCCTAGCCCTCGAAGGCACAGAGAAAAAGTCTACAATGAAGAACAACTGCCACCTATTCCTTAGCCAATCTGCTGCCATCGAGTCGATTCGGGCTCACAGTGACCCGACAGGACAGAGAAGAACTGCCCCATAGGGCTTCCAAGGCTGTAATCTTTATGGAAGCAGACTGCCACATCTTTCTCCAGCAGTGTGGCTGGTGGATTTGAACTGCTAACCTTTTGGTTAGCAGGCAAGCACTTTAACTACTGTGCTACCAGGGCTCCTTATCTATTCCTCAAAGCCCCCCAAAGCAGCAGTTCCCCACGTATGGTCCTGTTACGAAATGTTAGCCAAATAAGCTTGGGAAATGCTCCATGCTTTGGCCACCTTCTATAGTTCCTTCTTAGAGACTCATTATGCCCTGTAGCTTACTTAAGGGTCCAAGGGGATTCTGTAGAAAAACAACCAAAAAACACCCCAAAACCCAACTCAGCTTAAGTTACAGTTTCCCAGACTTACTTGAACAGGTCACACCTATTAACAGAAACACACTTTGGGAAACTGTCCTAATTACTTGTTGTTGTTAGGTGCAGTCGAGTCCATTTTGACTCACAGTGACCCCATGGGACAGAGTAGAACTGCCCCATAGGATTTCCTTGGCTATAATCTTTATGGAAGCAGATTGCCAGGCCTTTCTCCCATGGAGTTGCTGGACGGGTTTGAACTGTCAACCTTTCAGTTAGTGATAGAGTGCTTAACTGTTTGCTCCACCAGGGCTCCTCAGTATATCAGTAAGTAGTGCTAAAGGAATACCAAGCAGCGGCCGTCAGTATTTAGCAAAGCAACATATTCATTTAAGACCATAATGCAGTAATAAATTGGATCATACTTCCAGTAACTTTGTTTTTAAAATAATAAAAAAAATTGGGACACAATGCTTTTTAATACTTTTTCCTCGATTTGTGAATTTACTGATATGAGAAAGTAGACCTAGAGGTCTAGGTTTGGCATATCTAGGTATAAATCCTTACTCCACCACTTACTGGGCATAGAACCTCAGACAAGTTAATCTTTCTAAGCCTCAGTGTCCCCATCTACCAAATGAGGATACTACCAGTATTGGGAACCACTCCTCCATGGGCCTCTCATGCTTCTACACATCTTGCTGTTTGTGTCAGGAATGTAAAGCCCTGATCGATCTTCACCCAGGCCATTTCTCTGGGTTGTGCTTGCAGGGAGCAATCTCAAGGGACGAAATAATGTCTCCCTCTGGGACAATGAGTAGGCTTGCTCACAGGCTCGGTGTTCCTTTACTGTAATGCATTCCACCGTGTGTTCAGGCAGGCACATCTAGGCCCACCTGCATCGTCCCTGTGGGAATTGGAGTTTAGGGAACTGATGTGACCATGCTGACACTCTAGATACTGCTTTTACTGTAACAAAATTGTTCATCTCTGACCCAGGAGTCTCATGTCTTCTGTCAGTTTGCCATAAAACATGGCAAGCTACCTTATTAGCTTGCAAATAGGATAAAATCTCAGGTTCTTCATAGCTATTGACAAATAGTACTTGTCTCACAGGGTTTTTGGAAAAATTAAATATTATAAACCAGGTACCGAGTACGCATTTAACAAGCATCAATTATTTATAGCTATTATGAAAAGTATTAAAAAGAAATAAAAATTGGCAGTAGAAGTTCAATGAATCACCTTTGTTAAAGAGTAAAATCCCTAGAAGCTATTAAATTTTCCTCAATTTAAAAACTGATGAATTCTGAATCATAAAATGTTAATCAGTAATATTTTACATTTCTACACTGTATAAAACAGGCTAGAGGAAAGCCTCTGAGTTTGAATAACTCTGGTTGAGTGTTAAAATATATAACTAAGCCTGTACATACCAATTCTTTTGCTTCTTCAAGCTGTTTCTCCACATTTGCAACCATCTGTTTCTTTTCATCTGAAATAAACAACAATATCAAGGAATTGCTAAGAATGTGAATAAAATTAATATTTAAATACTTTCCTTTTTAAGCATATACATTTTTTCCTTTCTGGTCAATCAGATTAGAGAATTACCATACTAGGCAAATATCATTCTCTGGTGAGTTAGGAACCACTTTAAGCCACTGATTCTTGGCTATCTGGTAATACATAACTCTACAGAGAACCTAAATTATTAAGAGATGCTATAGCATTTTAAAGAGAAACCAAACATTATTTTGTTCTTTAAAAGAGACTATGTCAAAATAGTGGTGGCCTGAGGAACTTGCAAAGTCCTAACTTTAATAAATTGGGAATAATTGATTTAAGAATATAATTTAAAAGTCACATACTGTCTTGGTTATCTAGTGCTGCTATGACAGAAATATCATGAGTGGATGGCTTCAACAAAGGGACGTTTATGCTCTCAGAGTCCAGTAGGCTAGAAGTTCGAATTCAGGGTGCCGGCTCCAGGGGATGGCTTTCTCTCTCTGTTAGCTCTAGAGGAAGGTCCTTGTCATCAGTCTTTCCTTGGTCTGGGAGCATCTCAGTGCAGGAACCTTAGGTCCAAAGAATGCACTCTGCTCCCAGCACTGCTTTCTTGGTGGTATGAGGTCCCCGTGTCTCCTTGCTTGCTTCTCTCTTTTATATCTCAAAAGAGATTGGCATAAGACACTATCTAATCTTGTAGATTTCATCAATATAACTGCTGCTAATCCATATTATTACATCATAGTGATAGAATTTACAACACATAGGGAAATCACCTCAGATTACAAAATAGTAGACAATATAATACTGGGAATCATGACCTAGCCAAGTTGACAGATATTTTTGGAGAACACAATTCAATCCATGACACATACAAAAAACCACGTCCTAAAACTAGGCATGATCTTTTAATTCCCAAAGCCACTACCTACTCACTGGTTATGAGATCCTGGGCAAGAAAGAACTTTTTTTGAGACTTAGTCTCTATTCTCCAAAATGGACATAAAACAATCTATTGGATTATTTTTAGCTCAAATAAACTGATACAAGTGAAATTATTTTTAAATTGTAAAGTGCTAAGTATACGTATGGCTTCTTCAAACTTGATCACAATTAAGTTATAACCCCTATTGTGATTCTCCTGTCTAGAAGACATGTCCTCACAGATATTTTTAGAAAACTTTCCCTGAAAGATTAGTCCAAAGGGCTAATGGACTACAACTACCACAGCTTCCACCAGACTGAGTCCAGTACAATTAGATAGTGCCCGGCTTCCACCACCGACTGCTCTGACGGGATCACAATAGAGGGTCCTGGACAGAGCTGGACAAAAATGTAGAACAAAATTCAAACTCACAAAAAAAGACCAGACTTACTGGTCTGACAGAGACTGGAGAAACCCTGAGAGTATGGCCCCAGGACACACTTTTAACTCAGTACTGAGGTCACTCCTGAGGTTCACCCTTCAGCCAAAGATTAGACAGGTCCATAAAACAAACAATAATACACATAGCTCATCTGTGTATACAAGATTAAATGGGCACACTAGCCTAGGGGCAAAGATGAGAAGGCAGGAGGGGACAGGAAAGGTGGATGAATGGAAATGGGGAACCCAAGGTCGAGAAGGGGAGAGTGTTGACACGTCGTGGGTTGGCAAGCAAGGTCACAAAACAATATGTGTATTAGTTGTTTAATGAGAAACTAATTTGCTCTGTAAACCTTCATCTAAAGCACAATAAAGAAATAAAAACTTCCCCTGAATTCCATTCCAAATCAATCAGTCCATCTGTTCACAGATCCGACCTAAGTTTTGTGCTAACCAAACTTACTGAATGTTAGTAGTTTTTCTGCCTAGCATCCTTTTCTTCTCAGGCAATAGCCCCCACTCTTTTAAGGAACCATTTCCCTCATTCACCAAGCAGCTCAATGGAAGGTGTTATCCCCTTAGATGACCGTTGCCTGTCTGGTCAGTGGCTTGGCAGAGGATAGGCATCTCATTCTAGCTAAGCCAATCCTAGTAGCTCAATCTCTCTGGCCACATTGGTCTGGAAGGTAAGGTTGGTGTTATGGATTGAATTGTGTCCCCCAAAAATGTGTGTCAACTTTGTTAGGCCATGATTCCCAATATTGTGTGATTGTCCACCATTTTGTCATCTGATATGATTTTCCTATGTGTTGTTAAGTCCTATCTCATGATGTTGATGAGACAGGATTAGCAGCAGTTATGTTAACGACGCAAGACTCAATCTACAAGATAAGATTTTGTGTAAAGTCAATCTCTTTTGAGATATAAAAGAGAGAGGCAAGCAGTGAGACGAGGGACTTCAGACCAGCAAGAAAGCAATCCCAGGATTAGAGCGTGTCCTTTGGACCTGGGGTTCCTGCGCTGAGAAACTCTTTGACCAGGAGAAGATTGATGACAAGGACCTTCCTCCAGAGCCAACAGAGACAGAAAGCCTTCCCCTGGAGCTGACACCCTGATTTTGCACTTGTAGCCTACTACACCGTGAGAGAATAAACTTGTCTTTGTTAAAGCCATCCACTTGTGGTATTTCTATTACAGCAGCACTAGATAACTAAGACAATGGGCATATGACTCAAGCCGACTAATCAAAGCTCTGAAGCAAGAGGAAAGTCTTTTCCTCTCTCCTGATAGAGTTATGAGAACATGAGCCTAGAAGCTGTTGGCATCCATTGTTCAAGTTCCAAGGAGAAAGCCAGTTTGTAGTGCTTGAGAATGAATCCTGCATTTAGAAAGGAACAAGCTGAGGAAGTGAGAGAGAGTGTGTGTTTCTCGTTCCAGATGACTTGGAAACAGATTTTGCTTGACTTTATCATGATTTGGTTTCTTGAGCTAATAAATTTCTTTTTCTTTATGTAGTTTGTTTGGTTAATGTCGTATTGGTCCTAATGAACACTGACTAATACAACAGACTAGAAAAGCCATGAAGCTTGAAATGGGTACAACACCTACTACCAAACTGGCCCCTACCAGCTGACTAGCCCCTTAGAAAGATGATCAACACTAAGTGTGGAATCTTCAGCAGAAATTATTATTTTAGTAAAATTAGGTTTTGCTAACCCCATCCTCTTCCCTTTGTTCTTCCCAAACTAGGGCGGGTTGGGGCAGCAGGGAGTAGCTGTCACATAAGGTGTTTTGGGTGTTCTGTAAATATTTTGCCCTAAAAAAAACAGTACACATTTGAAATTAGAATTCAGCTTGATTTTCCATTCTTGAAAAGGTTAAATCTATATATAGCAAGATTAAAAAATCTAATAAATGACCCCAAATTTATTTGTTTCTGGCACATTTCAATCCTTCTAACATCTCCACATAGTTATAGCAGAGCATAGTTCTGTATTTTTGTGATAGAGCAGAATACAAAATAAGACAAGCCCATCTTGGACCAAGAGTGAGACTATGTATTTTTCATATCAGAAGGAACATCTTGTTTTCTTTAAAGTACTCAGTAGTTAAGAAAGTCCATGCCATGGAATCCCAGGACTAATATGTACCAAATTCTGTCATTAACAAAACAAACCAAAAAACCCTCACATGTTCTGTATTCCCCTTTGCTACTAATCTCTCTGTTCTTCCATCCCCTCACCAACTCCCCATAATCTAGCTCCTGCTTCCACCATTCCACTGAAATTACTCTCATTAATATTAATGACCTTTCCTTTGCCAAAATTAACGGACACTCTTTGCTCCTATTTTTATATAATCTTGTGGCATTTGACACTCTGTTCCTCCCATCCTGTAACTTTCTCCTCTCCTGGTAAGTAGTTCCCCAATGGAAATTTGAAGTGCTACTGCCAGAAGACAGGATGGAAAATGCTGGACAGTCAGAAGCAACAGATGTCCACTGCACTCAAATTATCACAACCTCTTATAATACAGTCTTTCCCCATTTCTATCTGTCCAAACCCACCAGTCCTTCTAGGGACATGATCTTATCTCCTCTGAATTCCTAGAGCTCTTTGCTCTGCTCTAGTGATCCTAGAGGTAATGAAATTAGTTTCCTTTTATGCCTCATCTTTAGCTTCTTGAGGGCAGGAATGACTTCTCATTCTTTTTTTAGGGATCACTCTTGACATATCTTTGTCCCACCTCGATCCTTAGCACAGAGAATTGCACATGGTATGTGCTTGATTAAGTACTTACTGAACAAATGAATCGGTCTTCACATTTGGCAACATATTGGCTACTCACAGAGTAATTGAGAAAAGGAAAAAAGTGCATCAACAAGGATTGGGAAAAATCTTGCCATATGAAATGGCAAGTTTCCCTTTATGAAAGAAGTCGTTAAACTTGCGTAGGGGTGGAAGGTGCAATACAAGTATGTAATTTTCTCATAAAATCTATTTCATGATGGTACTGTCACAAATAATTATGGAGCTGAGCCAATCTTTGGCCTTCAACAGTGTTCTTCATATTCTTAAGAAGAATTTAAAAAGTGACAGTTTAGGGGGAAAGCATGAGGAGGGAAGGAAGGGCTGAATTAGATGACCTTGGAAGTACCTACCAACACTAAGTTCTGGCAATCTTCTGTCAGTAAGGCAATTCCCAAGAGAACTTCTCTTTGCCCATCCCACATGGCATCCCCTTTACAAAGGATTTAGAACTTCATAACTAACAGCTACCATTATTGTGCAAGGTGCTATGAGTTTAACATATCTATCAGTCAATCCACAAAATAACCTTGTGGAGGTAATATTATTATCCCATCTTCACTCAAGTAAACAAACTCCGAGAGATAATTTTCCCAAAGTTAAACAGCTAATAAATGGCAGAGTTTATGCCATGGTCTGTTTCCAAAGCTGAGCTCTTAACTATTATACATAGTATATGAATAAACTCCCCCACTTTTTTTTCTTTACATACAGGTTTGATGAGTACTGACAGAGACATAAGTATTTTCATAGTATAATAATTTCTTGCCTACTCAATATTAAGTGCTTAATACTGATATACACATAAGTCTTCACATAGTTTGATATTTTTTTGCCTTCTCAATATTAATTGAAGTGTTTAGTCAGTCTTGAACACTCCCGACGTAGTATAGTAAAAGTGTCACGCCCCACTTGAATTCAGTTCCTGGTACTTGTCATTGCACAATGGAAATATTTTAAAAATAAAAGTACCAGCAGAAATTACGTACTGGGAAACTTAGAGTGAAACTACTAATAGAGGAACTTTTGATGTTAGAGAATTAAAAAAAAAAAATCGGTATGTTACTGATGCTACACTGTGCAGCACAGTGCAGAATGGTCAATGTTCAAGTGAAGACATTCTAGAATGATCCATACGATAAGAGAGTTGGAGACACTGGTATGAACTCATATTTAGCTTACTACAGATACAAGTGATTCCATACACAAATATTTATAGATATGGGTATATACACGGGTTAGTATACACACATGTATTTCCTTGCTCTGTCAGCTAAGAGGGCCTAGACACAATAACATCCCAGTAGTGACAAGCATACCTAGTGTCCAGATCTTGGTTTCTAATATCATTCTCCAATAAAAGAGAACACAGCTCTTCAGAGAGATGGATCATTCTAGGGCTGGGGCAGAGATACACAAGGTGAGCCTGGAGGAATACTTTACAGTACAGAAACCTGACAAACGCTGCCTCGTCAGGTGATCAAAGTCATTATCAATCGACATTAAGTCATGTTGTAGCATGTACCCTTGATGTGAAGAAATAGTTCCTTACCTCTGTGGTCTTCATCCCAAAAACACATAACCCCAGTCTAATCATGAGAAATAAATCTGACCAATCCCAGTTGAGGGGCATTCTACAATATACCTGACCAAACCAAACCCAGTGCCATCGAGTCGATTCCGACTCATAGTGACCCTACAGGAGAGAGTAGAACTGTCCCCATAGGATTTCCAAGGCTGTAATCTTTAGGGAAGCAGACTGCCACATCTTTCTCCCGCAGAGCGGCTGGTGGGTTATACCATTGACCTTTTGGCTAGCAGCCAAGTGCTTTAACCACTGTGCCACCAGGGCTCCTTACACCTGCCCAGTACTCCTCAAAATTGTCAAAGTCATCAGAAACAAAGAAAGTCCAAGAAATGGTCACAGCCAAGGGGAGCCTAAGGAGACATGACTAAATGTAACGTGGTGTCCTGGATGGGATCTTGGACCAGAAAAGGGGCAGTAAGTGTAAAACTAAGCAAATCTGAATAAACTACGAGCTTTAGTTAATAACAATATATCAATATGGGTTCATTAACTGTAACAAATGTACCATATTAATGTAAGATGAGGAAACTGGGTGTGGGATATATGGAGACTCTGTATTCTTACCAATTTTTCTGTAAACTTAAAGCTGTTCTACAATTAAACGTTTATTAAAGTATCAATGAAGCCATTACTTAGATTGACTAAATTGTTGAAAAGAGTCCCTCTTGAAGTAGTGTCTGTATCTGTGTGTACGTATATGTGTGTGTATACAAATATACACACACATATATTTGTATGTGTGTGTGTGTTATTCAAAGACAAAGCATTTAAACATTCCATAAATGCTTAAATTTTTTATGAGACATAACTGGGCCATCTGTAACAGCTGAAGGCTATTTTCCCTGTATGCGTAACTTAAGTTGAACCTTGCCCAGCAGTTCATGGGGCTGACCGCAAGACAGCAGTGAGTTTCTGAATTAGGTTAGGAACCATCCCTTCAATTCTAACTCTCTAGAGCAACAGAAATATAATGCAAGTCACATAGGCGATTTAAATTTTTTCTAGTAGCAACATTAAAAAAAGTAAAAAGAAACAAGTGAAATTAGTTTTAATTATATATATATTTAATTTTAATATTTTAACCTAATATATCCAAAATATTATCATTTCACTAGGTAGCATAAGCCACATTTCAAGTGCTCAACAGTACTGTGTGAGCAGTTCAGCTCCAAGCCACATACATTTTAAGCAAACCACTGTATTCAGAAGAGCAGACTCCTGAATTCTTTCACTACAACCACCTTGCAAAGGGAAAAGAGAATCCCGGAACAATGTTGATGGCTTCTTCCATACATGACCACGTCTAGATGGTGTCCTTAATCCTCCAGGGCTTGGGATAACCAATCAGCTAGACTGGAATATTTCCTTCCAGAAAGGACTCGTCTTGCCCCACCACTTCCACTTTTGCTCCGGACTCCCTCCTTGATATTCTAAGTTGAAAGCCCAGCTCCAATTTCATATACAAAACTCACCTCCTTTCAAATGCAAGTGTTCATAAAGAGAAATTCACCTAACTCTAACGCAGGCACAGAAAAGAGTAAGATTTGAGGTCCAAGTTCATTAAGATTCATTTAGTACAATTAGTATCAAAAAGTCTGAGCAGCAGCTGGGTCCTGACTAACCCTACACGTTGTCAGCAGCAGTAGTATTCCTGATGGCTAATTTATCATGCACCTTCTCTGTGTAAGAATTGTGCTAGTGCTTTACATGATTGATTTCATTTGACTCTTACAATATTGTAAGGTTGTTAGTACTAGTCTCCTCCCTTCCCCCCAACACCACCACGCCCACTCCATTATACAGATGAGGAGGCAAGGCTCAGAGAGGCCAAGCAACCTGCCCAAGGATTGCACATGTAGTAGGTGGCAGACCTGGGATTCTAAACAGATCTGATGCCATGTCAGAGTCTTAGCCTTTCTTGGTACATTTCCAACTCCAGTCACAAAGTGACCACATTCACAATAGACCTTTATTCTCTCTGTGAATGGTGTGGTAACTAACTGCAAAAGAATGCTTTGGCTAAGATCCTTTAGGAAGCCTGTATGAGGTAATGAAACTTCTGTACTTGTGAGAAGTATCCTTCTCCCCGTCCCTTAGGATTTCACTTCTATCTCCAGAGGAAAAGGAACTTCACAATAAATTAATAATATTTTTAATAATTATTAATTAGTTAAGGTTTTTGCTCAGTCATTTTCCAGGCTTTACCAAAGAACAGTAATCATTAAAAAGCAACTTTCAAATACAGTGCCACGAAAGTATTAATTATCTGAGAAGAGACTCATCCACCCCGTTAGTCTAATTCCTGGAACAAACACTTTAAAAGCAAAGCCTTTGTATTGTTTAAAACATACGCCATATAATCAAATTTCTTTTTTAATATAAAGTTTAGAAATGTTCAATCTTTTCTATTCTCTTTAGAATTAACACTTTAATACATCGTACATACAAAATGGAGTGAAGCTAATTTCAATCAATCCTACCCACTCTACTTCAATTTTAAAAAGTTAACGTTTGGGGAATGAACTGCGTTGGCTAAAAAGTTTGCTCCAATTTTTAACCTTCTTAAGCCAAACAAATTATAGCTCATCTCCACTGGGTCAATTTCAGCTGAGTATCACAACCACTAATGATGTCAGGAGAGATATTATAATTACTTTTAATCAGACTGTTTTTATCATGGTTGTACACATTAATTTCTGTTAGCCCAGGGATACATGTGAAAAGCATAGCTGGATGGTTATGTTTTTAATCTTTTTCTGTTTATCAACTAGAAACAGATCATAAACAGAGCAAGCAGAAGTCATTACTAAAAGGGAAATAGCTGCATTTTTAAGAACCACAATTATTCATTTATTCAATTCAGTAAACCTTGTCCCAGTGCCAGCAATATATTCTCCTTTCAATTCTAATGTGGCTGCTGGGCTTGGGCCGTATATTTATAGCACAGCTAATGACAAGTATGGCTTTATTTTTAAAGTACTTAATTCCAAGGTTTCCTATCTTAATTCCAAGGTATTTGGTCAGAATTGTTACATTAAAATACAAAGGCAAGAAAAACTCAATTATAACAAAATGTTTTCTTGGAAACAGTTTTTACAACTTTGCAGCCAAAGATGACTATGTTTCTTTACAAAACAGCTTCCCAATACATAAGCTATTAACCCAATCAAAAATGTTTCCAGTGCTAATGCCCTTACAGTTAAAAACAGCAAAAATTCAACTGAAACTACAAGTCCTGATATTCTGAGGCTCTGGAACTCAAGTCAAAAGGAAGTACCCTCCAAAAACAGTAACAACAAAAATCAAGATGATCTTGGGCAGTGGAGAAAAGCAGAACCGAAGAGAAGCGGTGAGGTGATGTATCGTGAAGTGCTGAGGCCATCAGCCACTTTCTGCACAAAAACCTCTGAGGCAGCAGAGCTCGGTGGTGTATATGCTGCCTTGGTTCTCTCCTCTTGTTCCCTTACTTGGGCTCATAAACCTCTTTAAGACATCATCCACCTCCTCCAGAACTAACTGGGACTTCAGGAGATGAGTGGGGTGTAAGTTCAGACATTCTGGCTTCAAGCAAATATCCCTATTAACAGAAAATAGGTGGGGGGAAGAAAAACAGAGATAAAGGAAGAAATTATTTATAAACACACGCACTTGGGGGAGTTGGGGAGAGGGAAGACGAATGGCACTTACGTTGGGAAGAAAGTACTGCTGGGAGCAAGTGCTTGACTAAAAAGGTAGGAAAGTGAAGTTTCCCACGAGCTCACAGATCAGTTGTTGTGTGTCGTCAAGTCGATTCTGACTCATAGTGACCCTACGTGATAGAGTAAAACTGCCCCATAGGGTTTCCTAGGCTGTAATCTTCACAGGATCAGATCTTGAGGTCTTTTCTCCCAAGGAGCGGCTAGCAGGTTCGAACCACCAACCTTTTGGCTAGCAGCTGAGTGCTTAACCATTGCATCACCAGGTTCCTTTCATAGATAAACGAGCAGGGGCACCCCTTTTTCAACACTTTACACCCTAGAGCTAAGGTGGGGCCAAGTCTAGCAGTTTGGTGGTGGTCAATTTCCATAACAAGAGGAAGCCAAAAAAAGTAATAATCTTATCTGCAACTAACTAAACAAATTAAGTCTGTACTTAGAGAAAAATAAAACAATGTCTTACAAACAAAAATGACAAAACACCCTACTTAGAGTCATCCAGTCATTCTCTTAAACATTTCCTAAGCCTCTTCTAAGTAAATGCCTTGGAAATCAGAGTCCCCACCTTCACGCTGTTGACAATCCAGCACAGAAAGTAACATATGCTAAAAAAGGAAACAGAACAAAAACTTCTAGACAGGAGTTGTGGAATTTTAAAGGTGAGAAAAATTATCCTGTACCAAGTTTTATGTAAAACTGAGTTACAGATACTCTAAGATGCATGAGACATAAGAAATGGAGGTGGGGTGTATGAAAAATACTAATCATCATAAAAGGAGCTAACACACAAGAAAAGACTTTATGTATGTTAAACATTTAATCTTCACAACAACCCTATGAGAATGGTACGATTACTCTTCCTATTTTTCCAAGAAGAAAACTTGAGAAAGGTTAAGAAACTTGCCTAAATCACACGTCTAAGTGGCAGAGGGGACTGGAACCCAGAAACCCTGCCTCTTAACTCTATTCTGCCGTATTTAATAATAACACTATTGTTGTTATTATTAACACAACAATGTTAGTGTATATTGCAGAGCAATGATCTAGGTACTATCATTCATTCTCTTTGAATACTCACATCTCTATTCTACAAATGAAAAAATTAAGATTCAGAGAAACGTTCCCAAGATTATACAAGTTACAATGCGGATGGGTCGGGATTCGATTCGAGCCTAAGTAGCTCAGATTCTGAAGGCTCTTTCGCTGCCCGCCACGACCCACCTTGAACTTTTTCTTTGCCATTAACCAGGTCAAGCCCCATCCCTCCCGCGTACCCCAATACCACCTAACTCCAGCCTCGCGCCTGACCCTCAGAGATACTGTACTGTTATCCAGACGGCGTTCTACAGCCCCCGCCCACCCCGCTCTCTGAGCCACCCCTGCCGGTCCGGGGCACGGTTCTCACCAGGTGGGAGTCGGGGTACCCTCGCAATCTTGTTAGTGATCTCTGCAGTAAGCACCGCGAAGTCCTGCTCATAGCCTTCGAAATCGGACGACATGGCGGCTCCGGAGTGACAGTCCGGGCCGAATCCGAGTTCCAGGCAGGAACCACGCGGAACGGGAGACGGAGGCGTAGAGACCCCTGAAAAGCCCTCAAGAGAAGCAGAGAACCGGAGACAGCTCCTAGCCCAGCCGCTTCCTGGTTGTTCGTTGCAATCTCGGTCCTCCGGAAATTCAGCCGGGTAAGCCTTTTATTTTCTGCTTAGGTTTCAGGATTAAGAAATTCGCGAAGAAAAAACGCTCTGGTTAGATTTTTTTTTTTTAAGCCTACGAAAATATGAGGGTTCTCAGGAATCACGGAAATCATTTTATCCCATTCTGAGAAGCGGTTCCGGCCCCCCAAGCTACAGGTCACAAGAGCTTGCTTCCCGAGGGAAGTTTGATATGGCGAACCTCCCGGAAGTGACTGTGACCAAGGCTGCGCGCAGGGCCTGAGTGGCAGAGTCCCCGCGAGGGCGCTGGCCGAGGGACTTACAGGATGTAGCTGGTCCCGCACATCAGCTTCTAGCAACCAGGATTTGCTTTCCGCTTGCCCGGGATTGAGGAACCCACGACGGAGTTATCCGAAGCGGAGAAAATTTGTTCCGGGTGAGCCAACGCCACCGCGGAAACGTGATGGCTGAGGAGCGGGCACCAGGGACGAGACTGAGGTGGGAGTCAAGGCAGGGGATGTAACCAAGATTTGGGCGGTCTTGGCCCCACCCGGGTGAGGTCAAGAATCTCCAGAATGTTGAGATAAACCTCATTTACCACGATGTTCCTTCCCTGCGTGAGACTTTCTAAAGTCTCCGCTCCATGACACGGGCGGGAAATTGAGGCACAAGGAAGAGGCATCTGTTGTGTGGGAATCTCTCTTGTCCCATCTATACCCCAGATCTTCCTCCAGTTCACTTCTGTCCAGTCAGAAATACCCTTTCACAAATCTTCCCTGCTCTTGCCGCTTGCCTTCCCCCTCCCTCGCTCCTGAAGGCACTTCTTTCTTTTTCTTTCTCATTCATGCTCATTCTCATATACTCGCTCAGCCATTCATGATTTTACACACCTCTTCTGGCCCTTCCCCACCTCCCCACTCTCCCCTTTCCTTTTGGCCCCCAATGGCCCCTTATGTTTTGGGGGTAACACCTAGCAAATGGCGTAGACCACGAACGGTTGTCTGGCTCATACTAGACTTAATTGCAACATACTGTGAGAGGCAGCTAGAATACTGGAAAGGGAGTTCGACGACTTGAGTTCTATTCTGGGTTTGGCTGCTTACTTACTTGTGACTTTGGTCTAATCACTTGGCTCTCTAAGCCAATTTCTGTTCACTATGAAGAAGGGAGCTGGATTAGATCACCCTTAACACCCTCCTTCCCAGCTCTAAAATCCTGTCTCCTCTAACCGTTCACTGTATGTTGGAAAGACTGTCACAGTCCCCAGACGACATGGAAATAAAGGAATAAAAACAACTATTTTAGGATCATGTGCATTACATACATCAATTTACAGTTTGGACTTGAATGCTATTTTGGACAACACGAAAGTAGTTCTTTTTGACATCTGCCAGGATACTCATACCATAATAGTGCACTCGTGAGGTGCTTTTGTACAGGTAATTATTGGAGTTAATAAATTAACAGATATTTTTTTACTGAACTTTCCCATTTTGTTTTCTTTAGATTGAGTTTCAAAGCAAGCCACTGGTTTCTCCTGGTTAAGATAAAGAGCTCTAAGTGTTTAACAGTGAGAATGGCATAAACCGCATTCACATCCCACAACGTGAAGGCATGACAGTTAAGGAAGACACATGGACTTGTGGCACATGGAAATGTGTGCACAGAAAAAGGAAATCTATCAGTCTTTAAAAATAGGAAGGAATCCTTCCACACCAAAATGGGTACATACTGCTCGGTTATCAAGTTTGAAAATCTCCAAGAATTAAAGAGACTGTGTCACTGGGGTCCCATCATAGCCCTTGGTGTTATAGCAATATGTTCTACAGTGGCCATGATTGACTCTGTATTGTGGTATTGGCCCTTACATACAACTGGAGGAAGTGTGAATTTCATCATGTTGATAAATTGGACAATCATGATTCTTTATAATTACTTCAATGCCATGTTTGTGGGGCCTGGCTTTGTCCCACTGGGGTGGAAACCGGTAAGAAAAATACTCTTTAAGATAACGAATTATAATGATAACCATATATTTAGTTGTTGCCTTATATGCTAACCAATAATATGAATAGCCTGGACTAAGAATATTAGTCTGGTCACTGATCATTTAAGCTCAGAGAATTTATTTCATACCTCTTTGAAAATATTAAAGGAGCCCTGGTGGTGCAGTAGTTAAATGCTGGGCTGCTAACTGAAAGGTCAGTGGTTGGAACCCACCAGCTGCTCCACAGTGGCAGTCTGCTTCCAGAAAGATTACAGCCTTGGAAACCCTCTGGGTCAGTTCTACTGTATCCTGTAGAGTCGCTATAAGTTGGAATCGACTGGATGGCAACAGGTTTTGGTTTTTTGAAAGTATTAATCTAAATTAGCATTTCCCCAAGCAATTTCATTGAATACTTGTCCTGCTTTTTTTTTTTTTTTTTTTAAATGGAGGAGGAGTTGTTTGTTGTTGTTGTTAGGTGCCATCAAGTTGGTCGTGACTCATAACAACCTTATAGGACAGAGTAGAACTGCCCGATAAGGTTTCCAGGGAGCAGCTGGTGCATTCAAACTGCCAGCCTTTTGGTTAGCAGCCGTAGCTCTTAACCACTGCGCCATCAGGGCTCCAGAAGGGAAGTAGTCCATGGTCATATAAGCTTAGGAAACTTTGTGTATCATACACCTCTTTTATAATTTTACAGTGCATTTTGACTCTAGAATCTTTTTTCATGTAATACATTAATTCCCTCAGGACTGAGAAATACACTTTAGAAACTGCTGGTTTAAATCATTATAAGATTTTTAAATCATTGCAGTGAAATCAGAACCTTGAGAAGTATACTATGAATCATTTTTTGGCCTCTTAAAAATTGTTACAGAGTTTATGCTTGTAAATTTCCACATTCTTTGCTGAGGAGCATCAGTTAGTAGCATGTTAGAAATGCAGAACCTTGTGCTCCACTCTGGACCCACTGAATGAGAATCTGTATTTTAACAAAATCCCCAGCTGATTCTTAGGTACATTAAAGTTTGAAAAACACTGGCGTATATTGTGTGCCAAAAGAAAGACCTGGCAATCTACTTATGAAAAATCAGCCATTGAAAACCCTATGGAGCATAGTTCTACTCTGAAACATGAGGTCGCTGTGGGTTGGAATTGGCTTGAAGGCAATTGGTTTTGGTGGTTTATACTATGTGCACTGTACTCTTCAGAGTGGGTACAGAGATGGGTAAGATACAATTCATACTGAAAAAGCTAATAATCTAGAAGAAAAGCCAAGGCGCTTGTGCAAATAACTGAACTATAGGTGGAATGTGATGAGTGCCTTTAAAGTTAGAAGGAACTGATAGTTCAGCTGGGAACCTAAGAGGAGAGTGGGAATTTCCACAGGAGATAGGGAAGAGGGTGGTGGGAGGAGGACATATTCAGAAACAGGGGACAGCCTAGATTATGTAGTGTTGATGTGGCAGAAATGAATCCATCATGGAAGGCTTCAAATGCATGAGAAATTGCTATACCAAAGATAGTTACTGGAGGTTTTTGAGCAGCGCTCTGATGTAATCAGAGTCCTGTTAACTAATGTTATTCTGACAATAGATGGTTTGGATTAGAAACCACAGTAAAAAAAAAAAAAAAAAAAAACTAGTTAGGAAGTGATTAAAATGGTCCAAGAGAGGGGAGGTAACAGTGGTAAAGTTAAAGAAGGGGCAGATTTCAGAAAAGGTAACAACTCTGATGCTCTAATCCCCACTCTAAAATACCTATCAAGTTGTCAGCTAGCTTTTTTCTGAATTCCTCCCATTCTACTAAGATTTGGAGTAAGTAGAAACAACTATACTCAGTGTTACTGGAAAGTATTCATGAGAGCTAACTTGCTATTACCTGGGATCAGATATCTGATGTATTTTTGTTTATATTTTGCTGCCAAGGAAAATTCTCAGGATAGTATGTATCTCCAGTATTGCAAAGTCTGCCAAGCGTACAAGGCACCTCGTTCGCATCACTGCAGAAAGTGCAACAGGTACCTGTCCGTGTGCTTTTCTTTGGGGATTAATCAACTTGAGCACTGGTCTTTTTCTGTTCTTTGTGCTATATCAATCTTAGTTTTATTCTCTGCATGTAGCAAATCAACAAGGTGGTAACCTTTTAAAAAAATGTGGTCAAAATACTTAAGTGTCCATAATCTCCACGTTGCACTTAAATTAAATTATCAATCCGAATAATTTTTAAAAACCATCTTTTTGTTATTGTAAGTGAAATTTTTTTTTTTTTTTAGAAAAGTACAGATTTACTTTACCTCTTGCCCTGAAGAGCAGGAGAAGAAGTTACATCTTCAGGGTTATTCCATATATCAGAATTAGTTGTGTTTGTTGTCTGTTGTTTTGATTAACTTCAGAATTGTTCTGAGTTGAAAGCATAAAGGAGACCTGTTTACCAGTTATTTATTTGACAAACATTTGCACTTCATAAAAATCTAATAAAGTAATCCAGGTGCCTATTGCCACAAGTGTTTTTAATATCAAGAAACTTAATGGTAACAAACTGAATCACTATTTAAAAAAAAATGACGTAAGATAGAACCTTTATTAATGAACACCTGTATTTACTGATTAATAAGACATTTATGATGAGAATTTTGAGATTCAGGGGAATCACTGGAGGCAAATAGAACTTGGATTGAGGCAAGAAAATTATCTTCTGGCAACAATAAGGAAAAGAAACACTAAAACTTTACTTATGCCACATGTTAAATTCCTGAGTTAACTTGCTGAGCCCAGAGATTCCGCATCTAAAGCAGACTGTGAGAATAGGAAGGAAGGAAGTTACAAGCTTCTGCTTGGGCCCATCAACTGAAGTGAAGATTTATGAGAGATTTTCTGGAGTCTCTGTTGTACTCCACTTCAGTCACTGAGTTTGAGAGCCAGCAAAACCCTGAGCCACGCTCATGTCTTTATAACAAACCTCTCACTAGGCCTCCTGACTTCTTTAAACAGAGGCGCTTGTAGCAGATGTCTTTTCCATTCCTCTGTGACTCATGGACATACCGGCTTCCTATTCGCTTGATCTTTTGAAGGGGAAAGTTATTTAAAGTAGACAGGATTTTCTGCCTCATGTTTTATATAAAATTTTCTTGTTAGATGTGTGATGAAGATGGACCATCACTGTCCTTGGATCAACAACTGTTGTGGCTACCAAAATCATGCTTCGTTCACACTGTTTCTCCTTTTAGCACCACTGGGTTGTATTCATGCTGCTTTTATTTTCATTATGACTATGTACACACAGCTTTATAATCGGGTAAGTGAAAATATTTGTTACAAAATTATCCATGCCAGATTAAGTGGTAGTTACCACGATTATTTATGAAGTCCCTTTAGGAAATAGGCTTTCTATGATTTAGGTGGGGAAAGAGAACTTTGTTTTACCTCTGTATGGGTACCTTCATAAAAAACATTAAAATTCAATATTTAAGGTGAGGAAAGATTATTTTGTTCTGTAATCTCACCTGATGGAGCACAGCTCTACTCAGACACAGGGTCGCAATGAGTCAAATTGGCTCGACAGTGATGGGCTTGGAATCTCATCTTGTATACAGTAGTTGATGTTAATAAATCATTTTAGGACTGAATATATATGTGTGTGTATATATATACATATATACACACACACACAGACACGCACACGAAGCCCTGGTGTGCGAAGCCCTGGTGGCACAGTAGTTAAGAGCTCAGCTGCTAACCAAAAGGTCGGCAGTTCAAATTTACCACTTGCTCCTTGGAAACCCTATTGGGCAGTTCTACTGCCCTATAAGGTTGCTATGAGTCAGAATTGACTTGACAGCAATGAGTTTTATACACATATATGCACACACATATGTATAAAATATACATATTATTTTATAATGTATGTATACATTTGTATGTATAATTTACTAGATTTCAAACTTAGTAGCTGTGGTAAGAATAGTTAGAGCAGAAAAAGAAGATGATGATGACAACATGCCTCTTTCCATCCAACTCATGGCCAGTTGTAGTTCCGCGGTTCATTTTTAACTCCAGCACTCTGGAAGGTGGCTACCGAGCAGGTGCATGCCCTAGAATATAAACAGATTAAACCAGCAACAGATCAAGTTGACTTAAGGGCAAGTGGTCATGAGATAAGGTTCACAGGTCACAAATTCACATCCCTAAAGAAGCCTAGAAGATAAATAAGGGACACAGGCAGAATGGAACTCTGACAAACTAGGCTGCACACATCCTTCTTAGAGGTGACACCTTCAGCCATTTTTTGATCTTTGGTGTTCTTCAAGGAAATGCATTAGCCTAGTGAGGCTAGATCTTCTAATTTTTCAAGGAAAATCTGGGTTTTTATGTAAAATCTCCTGATTTTTAAATGTTGGCACCAACTCCGAGTATTTTAAAACATTGCTCAGCCCAGACAATACACATCTAGAATCCATACTTGGCCTTCATTTTGCCACTTCTTAACCTCTGGTTTTGTAACATGAGGGAAGAATCAACTGAATCCTAGGCTGTACTTGTTGCTATGAAGGAATAGTATAAATGTAGAAAAGCAAGGAGAAGATGGGAGACACAGCTACAGTTTAGATCGGTGTCTAGTGTTGTTCATGCATATTGATATTCATGGGGCCTGCCTGACACTTTGTGAGAAAACAACAAACAGCAAAGTAATGCCTGAGAATAACCAAGAATGCTATGCGCATCAGTGTAAGCACAAGCCACAGTATTAACTAGAAACAGCTGCGTTTGCTTTACTTCTTTGGCCACGGTGTCAAGTGGTCATCATCTTTTTGATCAAGTCTGTTTTAAGGGTTACAGCAGAGTCTGACCATCTGCCACAGCAAGTATCTCAGTTGTGTTGTTGTTGTTTGTAGCTCTCTTTCGGGTGGAACACGGTGAGGATTGACATGAGTGCAGCCCGGAGAGATCCGCTCCCAATTGTTCCCTTTGGATTAGCTGCATTTGCTGCCACCTTGTTTGCCTTGGGATTAGCTATAGGAACAACTATAGCTGTTGGGATGTTGTTTTTTATCCAGGTAAGTTTCTCCCTTACCTCTAGCTAAAAGCTGTCACGTTATTGGGGCTGATTTGTAATGAGGAAGAGACAAAGGCTGCATTTAAGCATGCAGTATGAAATGGAAATTATGTTTGCTTATTTCATCTGCAGGATTAATTTAATCTTCTCTGTACTAGTCAGATAATTGAAGTAATTTTGCCAGAGTTTACAGTTAATTGATTTAACTTTAAGATGTTAATTTAGAGTTATATAGTGCTTCATAGTTGATAATGCTCTTCTCACATTTACAATTTCTCTTGATCTTCACATCAACCCCAAAAGAGGTTGGTAGAGGCATACATTGTTTTCCTTTCCTACATATGAGTAATTAATTCTCAGAAAGATTAAGTGACTTACCCAAGGTGACGTATTCATGTATTCAGTAAATTATACACTTGATAGTAATTAAAATAATACGTTGTTGTTACGTGCCCTTGAGTCGGTTCCAACTCATAGCGATCCTGTGTACAACAGAAGGAAACACTGCTCCGTCCTGCACCATCCTCCCTATGGTTACTATGTTTGAGCCCATTGTTGCAGCCACTGTGTCAGTCCATCTCATTGAGGGTCTTCCTGTTTTTCGATCACCTTCTTTACCAAGCATGATGTCCTTCTCCAGGGACCAGTCCCTCCTGATAACATGTCCCAAGTATGTGAGACGAGTCTCGCCATCCTTGCTGCTCAGCAGCATTCTGGCTAACGTTTATTGAGTACTTATGTGCAAGGCACTGCTCTAGGCACTTGGCAGGTATTAGCTCTTTTAATCTCCGTAATAACCCTACCATATAGGTGCTATTTAATGCCTACTCTGGGATGAATTACTCTGCTGTTTCCTGAGGCTACAATAATGAAAATGAAGAGGTTCTTACCCTTAGGGAACTCATAATTAGTAGGAAACTTAACTAATATAGGGTAACCAAACCCAGAGCTGTCCAGCCAAATTCTGACTCAGAGTGACCCTCTAGGACAGGATAGAACTGGCCTATAAGGTTTCCAAGCCTGTAAATCTTTACGGAAGCAGACTGCGACATCTTTCTCCTGTGGAGCTGCTGGTGGGTTCTAACCCCGCCAACTTTTGGTTAGCAGTCAAGCGCTTAACTACTGCGCCACCAGGGCTCCTCTCCCGTGTTGTTACCCCATTGCTGTGGAGTTGGTTCCAACTCATAGCAACTCTATACGCCTGAGTAGAACTTCCCCATAGGGTTTCCAAGACTGTATGTCTTTACGGCAACAGACTGCCACGCCTTTTCTCCTGCTGAGCAGCTGATGGGTTCAAACCCCCTACATTTTGCTTAGCAGCTGAGTGCTTAACCACTGTACCACCAGGGCTCCTTTGTAGTATATTACAGAGATGTTTGTAAAGTGCTATGGGAACATAGAGGAGAAGGATATGACTCTGAAAGGACCAAAAAACACTTCTTTTGACTCATTCTTTCACTCAGTTAATGTATTCATTCATTGAAGGCCTGCTGTATGCCGTACATTGTGCTAGGCCCTTAGAATAGAATGAGGACTCCTAGTCCAGGGTTGTTTTTACTGTACCACACCTTCTCTCAAGGTACAGTCAGACTTCAAGGAAATGCAAAACTCTCAGGAATGCTGGGCTTCAGGGCCCTGATGCTTCACCCAACACTTTTTTTGAACTCTTGATTTTAAAATAACCTGGTTTGGGTTAGGCTTTATATTTTCTACTAGTCTGGGAACAATTTCTTTGAAAACTTTTCCCCCGTGCCTGTAATTAGAGTCATATTAGAAATAAACTAAGATCATGTGGTATAAGAGCCTACATAAGAAGAATGACTCATAAAGTCAAATAATCAAATAAAAACTGAATACATTATACTTTTTAAGGCAAACAGGAAGTACCTAGAATATCTAGGTTGACTGTAATGAGTCACTGTTACTTGTAATAGATTACTCATAAACTTAACGTTAATTAAAGATAGTGAGAAGAGATTTCAATAGCAAAAGACACGTAACTACTAATTAGACCATATCATTGTTTTATTAGTACTCTCAAAACCTGGTTCAGAAATAATACTTGAACAATGAATTTTGATTAAAATAGTAGACTCAGATTTGATTATAGTTCATGTTATCACTTTTCTGGAGAGGCACTATAGTGCAGTGGTTAAGAACAAGTCAGGTGGGCCTGGATTTGTATCCTGGCTTCACTACATACAGAGCCCTGGTTGCATAGTGGTTAGGAGCTCAACTGCTAACCAAAAGGTCAGCAGTTCGAATACACCATCTATTCCTTGGAAGCCCTATGGGGCCATTCTACTCTGTCCTGTAAGGTCGCTGTGAATCGGAATCAACTCGACGGCAACGAGTTTTCACTACATACTAGCTATGTTACTTAGCCTCTATTGTGTCTTAATTATGGAATAGAGCAACAAAAGCTATTCATAGGGTTATTATGAAGATGATAATTTTAAATGAACTGAAGCCACATTGTTAAATTTTGCTATCATTTAATTTCCAGATGAAAACAATTCTCAGAAACAAAACTTCTATTGAATCATGGATTGAAGAGAAGGTAAATTTTAATAATTTGTTCTTCAATATTAATAAGTAGTGGTTAATTAATAGACCAGATTATCGAATAAATACTCCAAAGTGAAAACTTGGCCACCGAATTACTTCCCTAAGTTGCTTGCATGCCACATGTTGCTTCATTCCCAGGTGAATATAACTGCTGCAGAAACATACTTCTCACATAACCCAAGTTGCTGAAGAGGTCTAAGCCATATATTAAACCGTCTCGCATTCTCTCAGCCCAGAGGAGAAGGAGGCCCATTGGAAAAGGAACTTCCATCCTACTAAGCTACCATAAGTTTTTCTTAGTATTTTAGACATCAGATAAGGCTTATAACATTTAGCCTGTCGCAGACCTCACAGCCTCCACACTTGATACCGAGTAATACCACAACTGTTCATAGTTTATACATCTTATGCTTTTGTATCTTTGTACATGTTGTTCCCTCTGCCTAGAAGACTCTTCTTTCTCTTTTTGCCTGATTCCTTGTCCCTCAAGACTTAGTGTAGGTGTCATTTCCTCCAAGGAACTTCCCTTGACCCTCCCTAGACTAGCTTAAGTACTTCTGTTCCCTTTTTTCCATAGCACCCACTACACACCTCTGTCACCTCTTATCATATAGTATTAATAGAATGCCTCCAACTTCATTGCGTGCTCCTCTTAGGCAGAGGCCATGTTAAAGTCATTTTTGTAAACTGCTCTCACCCTTACCAGTTTTTCTTTGTAAATAGCCTAGATCTCTGTTCTCTGAGACTCTTACTCCATTTTGAAGACTCCGAAGCTTTTGTTTTATGAAAAGGGAAAAGAAAGTAACATTTACTGTCTGGGTGGGGATGAAGTTACAGAATTTAATGGATTCATACATGTTGCAGCTTGACAGTTCTTTTAATAAATAGTTAATATCAGTTTATAAGTAATTGCAGGAAACTTTTCCCCAAAATATTGTCCCCTGATAATAAAATATTTCAAAGTTATCATTTCTAGTTAGCATAAAATATTGACATTCAATTAACTTTTTGTTTTGCTAATGGTCAAGACTGTTTATAAAATGTCATGTGAAATCTAGAAGTTATTTTAAAATTGGCATTCCATTACTAAGAAAAAATCCAAATAAATGATCATTTTAAGTTTATAGAAATTAGACACTGAAGATTTATACAACAGATTTCAACTAGGTTTGTACATGTTTTGTAGGAATAAATAATGTATCTTTGTACCACTAGGTGTCAGTGGAACTTAGGAAATTTGAAGCCAATTTATTTCCTTAAGTTAACTAGCTAACAATTTCAATGCATAGAATATAATTTATGCAACCCGAATGTTTATGTACATGTATAGCATGAACATATAAATGCATATATAAATGAGTATGCATACTTGTGTGATGACTTAAAAAAAATGAAAGAAGATTCCCCTGAGCATACCTGCTAGCCTTTTGAAAAGTCTTTTTCATAAACCAACAAATCTCCTGTTATGCCTCTGCTGGCTGTTTCCCCATGTGTCACTGTTACCCAGCTTACCACCATTGCGTTCGAGTATACCCCATGAAACAGTTGCATCCTGGAAAATCCTTGGCTTTGTCTTAAATCTACTGATTATCAGCATCCCTTCTTTGAACCTAGACTCTTGTGCTGCTAAACAACCCGGAGCATCAAGGATGTTTTATATATGGAGTAAAGTTAACTATTTTAATAAGAGATTTTGAATGTTTATTTTCTTGATGATCACATACAAGGTTGGTGTTCTGAGTTCTTCCTACATTATGATAAAGTTGTCTATCTCTTCTTTGTACACTAACATTACAGCAAGGAAGAAGCATTTTTATGAATGATGCAAATTTGAGGAATAAGTGTTATCAATAATATGTTACTGCAAGCCATTTAAGACAAAGGCATTTGCCATCTTGTATCTCCGTTACCTACAGGCTAAAGATCGAATTCAATATTATCAACTAGATGAAGTCTTTGTTTTTCCTTATGATTTGGGAAGTAGATGGAAGAACTTTAAACAAGTATTTACGTGGTCAGGGGTTCCTGAAGGAGATGGATTGGAGTGGCCGATAAGAGAAGGTTGTCACCAGTACACCTTAACAGTGAGAATTTTTTTTAACTCGACCTTCCATTTTGTCTCCTCCGCTTCCGCGTTAACACCTAGCATGTCCAGATGACGTTCTGTAGTAAAATAAATACTAAAAAAATTTTGAAGATGACAGAATATATCCAAGTTAATAACCTAAACCGTTCCTTGTATCATATCTCTCCCTTTATTTAAACCTCTCCTTAACTCTCCATACTTGTAAGGTAAAGTCTTGATTCCTTAACTTAGTTTTATAAAATACAGCCTAAAAACTTCGTCCAGCTCACTTCCTGACAGGAATCCTCCTTTCCAATCAGACTAGTGTATGGCACTACTCAGTGTCCTATGAATGCCTTGTATATTCCCGTCACATGACTTTGCCCATCCTGTTTTCTCTACCTCAGATGACCTCTGCTCTATCTGAGGTTATGAACACCAGTTCCAATGCCACCTCTTTTATAAAGTGCAGCCTAACCACTCGACTCATCTGGATTTAACACTTATTCACATACTACTGTACAGCAGTTCGTAAAGTGTCATACTTCTATGTAATTCTTGTAGCATATCTTTAATGACAAGATTCTGGAACAGGGACCATGTGATTTCTTTATTTTCCCTACTGTATCTAATATAGTACTATTTTTATTAGTTGCTGAATAAATGAAAAAAGTGAGTTGTAATGATGACTTTTAATCAAGACTCATTGTTAACAAGTTTGCAGTTGGTCTGCTGTGTCGATAAGGGATCAGTCTGAATCCCAGGGTCTTCACCTTAGCTAATAGCCTGAAGCTGCATGAAGGCAGAGCATGCCTCCCCGATCCTGGGCCACAGTAGGTGCCTCTGAATATACACAGATGAGACATTAGAGAGTGGATATGGAGAAGAAGCCACCACTCTCACCTCTGGTCCTCAGGCAGAGGACCTCCTTCCTGTGCCAAGAAGCATGTGCCCTTTAACTTATCAACAATTTGAAATGCTGGGAAATTGGGAATTCATCTTGTCACTCTGATAGTAGGTAAGGAGAGGCTGTTTTTTTCAGTAGTGAAATAATTGACTTTATTTTTTCTTTTTTTATCTTCCAAACAGATAGAACAGCTGAAACAAAAAGCAGATAAGAGAGTCAGAAGTGTAAGTAATTCTTTTAAAATGATACTTATTTCTTTTTTCTGTTGTCGGGCTCTACATTGCTGTGTAGGTTTTTTAATTGCCTTTGAAAGAAACCAACTGTTGGCTTTTATTAAGTAATACCTTAATATACATTTGTTGAAATATGTTTACAATTCACTTCAGTTTTGTTTCCATTTAAATTGTTTGGGCTGGAGATTTAGAGGGAATTTAGTCAATTTATATTGCCAATATAGAAAAATAATTATCCTCAATACAGCTCATTAGTATGAAAACCCATCTTCCACAACTCTGTTATCCAGTACAATGTCCACTAGCCACATGTAGCTATTTAAATTTAAATTAATTAAAATCAAATAAAATTACAACTTCATTTCCTCAGTTGCATTAGCTATGTTTCAGGTGCTCAGTAGCCACTTGTGTCTAGTGGTTGCTGCATTGGATAGCGCAGATACAGAACACGTCTATCATTGCAGAAAGTTCTGTTGGGCAGCCCTGTTCTGTAATTTAGTTCTTAGCTATGGCTTGAAATGAAGGGTGAAAAGCCGTGAGACCAGGAAACGCTGTTGCCTCCTGTAAGGGAACTGGGTAGATGGGGAACTGGAAAGGAAGATGAATCATCACTGGATGCTTTGGGCCTTTAAAAATTTAATTTACAATTTAAAACTGAGATATCATAGGTACATGCTCAAATTGTTTTTCTGGTCTCTAACGACAGGTTCGCTATAAAGTCATAGAAGATTATAGTGGAGCCTGCTGTCCTTTGAATAAAGGAATCAAGACCTTCTTTACAAGCCCCTGCACTGAAGAGCCTCGAATAAGGCTAAAGAAAGGGGAGTTCATTTTAGCCACAAGAGGCTTACGGTAAGTGATATGAAGTACTGAATTTCTTCTTTAATGACAAAAGTGGCATTTAGCCTAAAAAAATTTACTTTTAATCTTTTAAATATTTCAGATACTGGTTGTATGGAGACAAACTTCTCGATGATTCCTTTATAGAAGGTATGGAAATGGATGTTTAAAGGGCAAGATGGCTACCAATAATGCCAAATTCTGCAAGAATAGCTTCTGTGGACAGGCACATGTCAAATGCTTTAGGGAACTAAACAGAAGGGCAAGTCATTAAGAAAAAAAAAAGAAGTTCCTTAGGTGTTTCTGCATAGAATTTGTATTTACCAGGCCTTCGTAATGATAGCTAACATTTGAGCTCATACTCACTATCTGGCAGGCACTTGTGTGTAAGTGCTTTACTTGTGGTATTGAAGTCCCCAGCAGCCCTCTGAGGTAGATTCTGAGGCTGAGCAACTTGCCCGAGGCCACACACTAAAAACAGGTAGAGCCAGGGCCCCAGCCAAGCAGTCTGGTCCCAGAGCCTGTGTTCTCACCCCCTGTGCTATATTACTCCCCTTTTGTATGAACATTCCTCATAAGTTATTATAAAAACTAATGGATTGAGACTTGGTCTTTTGTTTTTTTGATTTCAGTTTTAGAATTATTCCTTTTTTAAAGTAAAGATTAACCCAGGATGTTCTTTAAAAAACGCACCAGGTTAATCGTAAGTTAACCCCATATTGTAGCTTAGGCAACCTTGATCTAGAAATTTACATGTTAGAAAAAGTCAAAAAAGGACATTCACAAAAGCTACTGGAGATTATTTCCTAGAACAGTTGAAAGTGGTGTACCAAAAACCCGTTTGATGAGCACACATGTGAGGGAATACTCATGTTACCCCTGCAGTCTGTACTTAGGGATTGTCCTGAATCATATTAGCGCCTTTCCTAGATAATGGAATTTGAGAAGTATCGATTTTTTAGCATGTTAGGAGCATTTAAAAACCATATATTTTTCCCCCTCAACCTGTGCTCAGAAGAGATAGTAAAGGGAAAAAAAAAGTCTAAAATAGTATTAATTTGAAGTAATACGACTTGCCAGTCTAGTAACATCACTGTAGTACATCCAACTATTTTACCTCAATCTCATTTTCTCCTCAGGTGTTTCAAGAATGAGGGGATGGTTCCCTAGAAACTGTGTGGAAAAGTGTCCCTGTGATGCCGAAACAGATCAAGCCCCAGAGGGTGAGAAGAAAAATAGATAGCCACTGTTAAAGTAAAATAATTCTGTAAGCCCACTCCATTACTTGAAAATTGTACATATTACTAAAGAATTATGCAATGAGCCTACTCCGGTCAAGGTGTTCCTTTCCTCAAAGGTGCCCTAGTGCCATGATTTAAATATTTTTATTACCATTTTGAAATGGAGAAGCCATTCTGCATACACCTTTGAATTCCTATCCCTCCTTACCACCTCTCCCTCCCCACCAAAGGAAAGGCACTTCACCCAAGTAAGTTAATTGCATTTTCTCTAGGGTTTTTTTAATGCACTGCACACCATGGACCTCACCTGCAGATAGAGTTCCCTCTTTTCCAGGAGCGTCTGCATGTGATGCTTTTATTCTGTCTTCCCCTCAATTGATATTTCTTATATTCTAGACTATAGAATTTAATTTGTCCAATTCAATATAAGCTCAAATTTTGTTACCTGTCTTTTAATAATGAAGATTTTGTCAAATCAAATAAAGATTGATGGATGTTCTGTATAAATCATGGTTTTTACATAAAGCATTTTTCTTTTTGCTGATGAAAAAGGCTTTGTCTTAGTTCTTTGTAGAAAAACTGCTACTCTGCAACCCTGTGACAGATTGGCATCTTGAATCATGAGTGTTAAAACATACATACTCACTTCAATTTGTGAACCCCCTAGTGGCGTAACAGTTAAGCACTTGGCTACTAACCAAAAGATTGGCAGTTCGAACTCATCAGCTGCTCCACAGGGGAAAGATATGGCAGTCTGCTTCCGTAAAGATTACAGCCTAGGAAACCTTTGGGGCAGTTCTGCTCTATCTTGCGGTCACTATGAGTTGGAATCAACTTAACAGCAACAGGTATACATGGTATACTAAGGTCACAGCTTCTAAGAGGCTTTCAATCTAGTGAGTCAAGTTGCCCATGTATGCTTGAATATATCAAAAACTGAAACTTGTGGGAGTGAAATGTTAGAATCCAAACTGGTGGCCTTGGATACTTAAAGTCAGGATTATCTAAACACATGAGTAGAATTACAGAAAGAAAGCCCATTCCTCTGGACTTCAGTACACTATTCCAGGATTTATTAATTCTTTCCAAGGCAGGGGACTTGAAACTGCAGGGACTAGGACAGGAGAAGGGCACTAGGAGATTCAACAGTGAAGGAAGCATGACGACCCCATTCATGGGGAGAGGAGAGGGGTGCAAGACAAGTAAAATCGATTCAGATGGAGTAATGTATTATAAAGAAAGAAGGGACTGTCTTACGGAGGTGACACTGAAGCAAGGTGACGGGACAGGTCATGAGCCTCTGGGGGTATCTGTGTTTTAGGCACAGGGAACAACACAACAAACACTGAGACTAGGATGTGCCCAGCATGTTTGTGAAGAGCTGGAAGATAGCCAGTTGGAATGAGTAAGGGGGGAATATGAGGAAGGAAATAATAGGGGGCTAGACCGTGTAGGGACCTGTAAAGTAATTCCTACCTTCTCTTTTATTTCGGATACTCAAGGGTAGACCTTTCTTCAGCTATTCTAGGCTCAGGGTCTAGAAAGACCATCTAGGAACATTCTCTTATCTCCAGTTAGAAGCCAGAAAGGAACACTATTCAAGATTACTTAGCGTATACCGAGGATGGTATAAGAAAACATGAATTGTTCTCAGTTGGAGTATTGGCTCTGCTGGCATTTGTTTTTATTCACAGCTGTGGGATAAGAAGACATGGTCTGCTCAACTTAGTTTATGTCTTAGTCTCTTAATTCTGCTATAACAGATAAACCACAAGTGGATGGCTCTAACAAAGAGAAATTTATTTTCTCACAGTTAAGGAGGCTATATCTGAGTTCAGGGCACCAGCTCTAGGGGCAGGCTCTCTCTGTCCTCTCTGGGGGAAAATCCTTGTCTCAGCTTCTCTAGTGTTCTTGGCATTCCTTGGAGATCTCCATGTGGCATCTATCTTCCCTCATTTTGTTTGCTTCTCTGTGCCTAATGTGCTCCTTTTATATCTCAGAAGCGATTGGTTTAAGACATAACCCTACACGGATGCGGCCTCATTAACATAACAAAGAAAATTATATTCTCACATGGGATTACATCCACAAGTATAGGGGTTAGGATTTACAACACGTACTTTTGGGGGACATAATTCAGTCCTTAACAGTTTACTTCAGTAATTAGCAAACTTGGTTGCACACTAGAATCGCCTGGAGACTTAAAAAAAAAAAACAAAAAACCTGATGTCCAGGCTGTACCCCAGACCAGTTAATTCAGAATCCCTGGGGGTTGGGCCCAGGCAGCAGTGTATTTTAAACTCCCGGGTAATTCCAGGGTGCAGCCAAGTTGGAGAACCACTTATTAAATGGTTCTCATTCTCATCATGGTCCATGACGAAACAAACACTACATTGTAAGTATTTGCAATAGTTTATTTTAAAGACTTTACATTTACAAGTGGAAGCAACACATGTTAACTGGTGGTAGGGTACAGCAAGAACTGGAGTCCAGAGGGTAAAAAACCTCGATCAGTTTGTTCCTTCACAGAAGATAAGCCTGTTGTGCACGTGCCATGCTTACCCATAGATCTTTGTTCCCAGTTCAGGAAGTTTGGTCTCAGTGCTTGTTTAATTTGCTGGAAAAGTGCACTTGGCGTAAATTTGAACTTCCCATAGCTTCCAGCTCTGCAGCAAACTATAAGGAACAGATTGAGTCACCAGCTACTACTTAAAGATAACACTTTAAGAACATTTTGAAGTGTAAACATTCTTTTTGGACAAGTCATAGGCCCAGTTTTCAATACATATACTCCTCACTTACTGACTGTTTCACATTTACTACCATAGTAAAAAGTCTACCCAATTATTTTGCTCATTAATGACGTACATCTGGCATTAACAAACGCTGAGGTGCAAGGCAAGAGTAATGCTGGCTGTGATGGTTAAGGATATGTGTCACCTTGGCTGGGTCATGATTCTCAGTGGTTTGGCAGTTATGTAATGATGTGATCATCTTCCATTTTCACATAATGCCAATTTTTGCATAACAGCCTGGTCCTTGGAACCTAGCAGTGTCAATAAGTGAAGAATGGATGTACTTCAAAGTTAGAGAAATTAAGCAAATTTAGCCAATGTTCAGTATGGTCAAAATGTTCCCCTCTGTACACAGACTTTAGTGGACCCAGAAGTACATAGAAGAAACTTGTCATAGATATGATTAATCATTAAGACTCAAAATTTTAGTGGTTTTATAGAGTGGCAAGAAAACCTATGAATTATAAACAGCTTTTCAGAATTTAAAGATCTCTTAATTTGAACATTAAAAGGCTTAAATGTTGGGACCATTGGCAAGTTTACTGTAAAACAACAAGAAGTCACAGAGGGTGTCTTTGGTCCTTTAACTAGTGGTCACTTATAAACATTGCATTGGTTGGAGATTGTGAGGAAGGGACATAGAACACAAAAAGGGACCTCGAAGAGGAGGGACATGTTGATAAAAGTAGCCCTAAAACCTTAATACCAGCGAAATGTAAGATGGGAGGGACAGGATTTATTTAGTCAGTTCAGGCTGTTTCCACATTATAAGTCTCTCACTTAACATTAAAAACCCAAACAAATAAAAACACTAGATATGGTTTCATAGTGTAATAGGTAAAACAACAGATAGGAGAAAGGAAAAAAATGTAATTTCTTAATCTGTCTCCCCACAAGGCCGCAAGTAAGTGAGCAGGCAGGCTGCCTCCAAGCCCCTTCTAGCCACAAGTACCTTAGTCTACTCCTGGATACTCTCATACAGGCTATTGATTTGGACTCGGAAGTATTTGGAAAGCTCTCCCCGCTTTGGTTTCAATGTTGGTGTCAAAAGCCCATTTTCAATGGAAAATGGCTCCGGATGAAGAAAGATATTTTTGACCTGGAAGAGAAGATGAACACATACATACATTTAGTAGTGATTTGGACTCTTCTGCAGAAACCTCAGAGTGCTATGTGAGGAACTTCAATTAAAGAACATTTAACATAAAAGTGGGCTGAAGAGGTGGGAGGGTAACAATAATAGTAACACCCATCCATTTTCACCTACTTGAATTAGGGAAAGAAGTGAGTAGGGAGAAGGGAAAATGGATAATGAAGAGCACAAAGGGATATAAATACCTACAAAAGGTCACTGCCATTGTCCCATTGGTTACTGGTGGTGGTGTTGTTAGGTGGTGTTGAGTTGGTTCTGACTCATAGCGACCCTATGTATAACAGAACAAAACACTTCCCAGTCCTGAGCCATCTTCACAATCATTATGCTTGAGCCCATTGTTGCAGCCACTGTGTCAGTCCATTTCCTTGAGGGTCTTCCTCTTTTTCACTGACCCTCAGCTTTACCAGTCATGATGTCCTTCTCCAGGAACTGGTCCCTCCTGATGTCCCTCCACCTGTCCAAAGTATGTGAGACGAAGTCTCGCCATCCTTGCTTCTAAGGAGGATTCTGGCTGCACTTCTTCCAAGACAGATTCGTTTGTTCTTCTGGCAGTCCATGGTATATTCAGTATTCTTTGCCAACACCGTAATTCAAAGGCACCAATTCTTCTTTGGTCTTCCTTGTTCATTGTCGAGCTTTCGCATGCATATGAGGCTATTGAAAACACCACGGCTTGGGTCAGGTGCACCGTAGTCCTTAAAGTGACGTCTTTGCTTTTTAACCATTAAAGAGGTCTTTTACAGCAGATTTGCCCAATGCAATGCGTCATTTGATTTCTTGACTGCTGGTTCCATTGGTGCTGATTCTGGATCCAAGTAAAATGAAATCCTTGACAACTTGAATTTTTTCTTCGTTTATCACAATGTTGTTTATGGGTCCAGTTGTGAGGATTTTTGTTTTCTTTATGTTGAGGTGTAATCCATACTGAAGGCTGTGGTCCTTGATCTTCATCAGTAAGTGCTTCAAGTCCTCTTCACTTTCAGCAAGCAAGGTTGTGTCATCTGCATATCGCAGGTTGTTAATGAGTCCTCCTCCAATCCTGATGCCACGTTCTTCTTCATATAGTCCAGCTTCTCAGATTATTTGCTCAGCCTACAGATTGAGTACTTAACCCTGACACATACCTTTCCTGATTTTAAAGCACACAGTATCCTCTTGTTCTGTTTGAACGGCTGCCTCTTGGTCTATGTACAGGTTCCTCATGAACACAATTAAGTATTCTGGAATTCCCATTCTTGCAATGAATAAGTCATTGGTCTTGAAAATTCAATCATGTGATCTCTGGCATTGTTTCTATCACCAAGGCCATGTTTTCCAACTACCCGATCCCTCTTCTTTGTTTCCAACTTTCGCATTCCAATCACCAGTAATTATCAATGCATGTTGATTGCATGTTTGATCAATTTCAGACTGCACAAGTTGGTAAATATCTTCAATTTCTTCCTCTTTGGCCTTAGTGGTCGGTGCATAAATTTGAATAACAGTCGTAGTAACTGGTCTTCCTTGTAGGCGTATGGATATTATCCTATCACTGACCTTATTGTGCTTCAGGATAGGTCTTTAAATGTTCTTTATGACAATGAATGCAATGCCAAAAACCAAAACCAAACCCATTGTCGCCGAGTCGATTCCAACTCATAGCAACCCTACAGGACAGAGTAGAACTGCCCCACAGGGTTTCTAAGAAACAGCTGGTGGATTCGAACTGCTAACATTTTGGTTAGCAGCTGAGCTCTTAATGACTGCACCACCTTCAATTTGTCATTCCTGATACAGTAGACCATTGCTTGTCCGATTGAAAATGGCCAATACTAGTCCATTTCAGCTTACTAATGCCTAAGATATCAATCTTTATGTGTTCTATTTCATTTTTGGTGATTTCCAATTTTCCTAGATTCATACTTCATACATTCCATGTTCCTATTATTAATGGATATTTGCAGCTGTTTCTTCTCATTTTCAGTCATGCCACATCAGCAAATGAAGGTTCCAAAAGCTTGACTACATCCACATCATTAAGGTTGACTCTACTTTGAGCAGGCAACTCTTCCCTAGTCGTATTTAGAGTGCCTTCCAACCTGAGGGGCTTGTCTTCTGGCACTATATCAGACTATGTTCTGCTGTATTCATAAGGTTTTCACAGGCTAATTTTTTCAGAAGTAGCCTGCCAGGTCCTTCTTCCCAGTCAGTCTTAGTCTGGAAGGTCAGCTGAAACCTGTCCACAGTGAGTGACTCTGTTGGTCTTTGAAATAGCAGTAGCATAGCTTCCAGCATCACAGCAACACGCAAGCCCCCACAGTACGACAAACTGACAGATGTGTGGGGTGGTTAATGGTATAAAATCTAAAAACAGTTTTTTGGAAAGTATAGATTTAAACACCGTTATAAATGGGAACTTGAAATAAAACTTCTAGTATGATCTGAGAGACCAGGACAACATCAGTACATACTTGTTCAAAGGATTTAAGGCCACCTTCTTTCCCAGTTTTCTGCAAGTCTTCTAAAATGGCTTTCTTCACTACCTACAAATATAAAACAGAGTGAAAAAGAGCCTGAATGAAAGGTTAGGCATGACCCAACCAAAATGCCTAGAAGAGTTCATCAGGATAAAAGCTGAATATGAAAGTATGTACAAGCACATTTGAAGCCTAATACCAAACCCATTGCCTTTCAGTCGATTCCAATTCATAGTGACCCTACAGGACAGAGTAGAACTGCCCCATAGGGTTTCCAGGGCTGTAAATCTTTACTGGAGCAGACTGCCACATCTTTTTCCAGTGGAGCATTTGGCTGTGTTCAAGAACTGCTGACCGTTTTTGGTTAGCAGCCGAGAGCTTTAACTACTGCACCACCAGGGCTCCTCAGAAGCCTAATAGTGATCCAAAAAATGAGAAGAAAAGGCAACTCTAAATGTTAACAGGGGTTCTCTCTGGACGACATTTTTTATTATTCTCTAATTTTTTTTTTTTTTACAATGAACATATTACTATAAAAAGACTAAAGTTTTTTAAAACTCCACATCTTCTCCCCAGTCTAATGGAACCCATAAATCCATTTGGGCTGCAGCCACTTGTCCAGTGCAGGAAGAATCTGCTCCTACAGAGAGAAGGCTCTGGGGATCCATGAGTGCCCAGCTGACTGAGGCCTCCCCTCCCCCACACCAGGCTGGGGGCAGTGGGGGTGTTGTGCGTAAGGCTTTCCTAAGCAAGACTTACTTGGTTTTGGCACAGTTCTTCAAGGGATCCCTTAATCCCAAATTTGGCTGCAAACGAGGGAAACACATCTGGGTCAGGAACGACGACTCCTACTAAGGACGCCTACAGAAAGGAAAAAGAAGGTACAAGGGCACATGAGAGAGCTAGCCTAGGGATGGTCCCAGCGTGAAAGAAAGAAGGAGGAGACCTTTGTAACAGTTCCCCAAGACCTCAAATTCAGTACTGGTGTCCTACTCTTTTCTCACCATGCAGTTAAAACCCTCGGGGAACTCTAATCCCTTTCTCCCCACTGACCTTCTCATTACAAGCATGTTCCATTGGAATGTGTTTCAGGAGAGGTGGTGCTTAACATTGAGCTTAAAGCACCTCTGGCCAGTCCATCCTGCCCCCCCCCCAAAAAAGCTAAATTTAAGTTCAGTACATAATATACAACATGAGATAATATTCACCATATAATATGTTCAGCATGTAATATAATATATTCAGTATATAATATAAACATCGTGTTTGGTAAAGCAGAGGGTCAGCAAAAATGAGGGAAACCCTCAATGAAATGGATTGACACAACAGCCATAAAAATGGACTCAAACATACCAACGATCATGCAGATGGCACAGGACTGGGCAATGTTTTGTTCTGTTGTACGTCAGGTCACCATGAGTCGGAGCTGACTCAATGGCAACTAATAACAACAACAATATAATAGAAAACAGTTGTGCCAGAGGAACTCCTATTGGGGGAGTGGAAACTAAGTGCAACCTGGGGTTCTTTTAGAGTCAGTGACTACCTTTTGGAATAGCTGTTTAATAATTCTGCCGACTTGTTTGCAGTCTATCATAGTTTTGGGAAAATTTTTTTTTTTTTTTTTATTTATACTGTCTTATTTAAAGTTTGGAATGCAGCTTCATTTCTTTAGTTTTAATAAACTCCATTTTTCTCATCCCGAACCCACCTTATACAAACTTCCTGTGGCTACAGGAATCAGCACCGTCTGTGTCTGAAAATGGCTACTGTTAAAACGATATATTACCTGCAAGCTGTCCCCGTTTACAAAGATTTGCAACACTGGTGTACTCCTGGTGTAGATATTTTCTATCTTCTCTGGAGCAATGTATTCTCCTTGGGCCAGCTTAAAAATATTCTTTTTTCGGTCAATGATCTTCAGAGTCCCATTCTGTATAATACAAATAAAAGTGTCAGTGTTTCCAAGACTGCAGGGTGTGTCAATGTTTGGGGAAGGTGGGGAAGTCACAGATACCTTCCTTCATTAGACTTGACTTCTCTAGAGATTTTTGAACAGTCTTTTGTTTCTCTTTGTTGGCTTTGGGGAAAGGGGAGGGAAGCAGCTTCCAGCAAGAACTGGTCTGTACTGTATATTTATGTGGAGAGTCGATGCACAGCCTCCAAGCAAGTCCCCAGGACCTGCTGGGGTTCTGCAAATGGCTGTCTCATCTACGCAAGAAATCTCGCAGCTCTCAATTTCCAATAACTTAATTTTCAATTACTCCATTTGCAGAACTCTCAGGAACAGAAAGACTTGCTAATTTTTTTGTGGAGACTTTTGAACTAGTTAGATCTCCCCTCCTTGACTTCCTTTCATGTATTCCTCCTGTTAGATCAGGGAGCAGGCTAAAACAGCTTCACTGTGCTAATCAGGCAAGTCAACAATTGTGCTTGGTCGGACGGAAGCCGGCCTGGGGAGGGCTTCCTGAGCAGCCACCAGAGGTCATTTGCAGCTTCATTTCTCTAAGCTAATTGGCCTAAGGAGCTAAGGTTCTTAGGGATTTGAATTGTAGAACTGGGACAGGTGGCAAATACAGTCCACATGATCGCATGCTAAGTAGGACAATAGGCTGAACCACCCTGAAACCATCAACAAGGCCAACTCAAGAAATTAGCTCTCAGTTCAGTCCAGCAGACATTATCTGAAGGTGATTAATACAGCTCAGGCCTTTATAACTAGGTGTGAGGACACATCTATTGCCTACATCCTAGACCTGCTAGAGCAGGAACTCTTATTATATAGAATATATCTTAGGAAGATACCACTAGACCCAACTCAGTGAAATACATCATTAGGAACAGTGTTGTTGAAGGTTTCACAGTAAAAAATTCCTTGAATGTCACTTAGATTTTGGGAGTATTAAGCAAGAAAGGAGTTTGAAGATCTAGTTAACATCCCTACTCCCCCAGCACATAGTAACCAAAGAAAACTTTCCAGAAGGGAGACCTTTGGAAAATCCCCTGCAAGGGGCCCAAGACTCCATCACTACTGTGAAATAATGTCCTCTCTTCTTAGAAAGGAGCCCTGGTAGCACAGTGGTTGAGAGCTCAGACTGCTAACTGAAAGGTTGGCAGTTCAAATCCACCAGCTGCTCCTTGGAAATCCTGTGGGGCAGTTCACTCTGTCCTACAGGGTTGCTATAAGTCAGAATCAACTTGACAGCAGCGGGTTTTCTTTCTTCTTAGAAAAACAGGTGGGACTGCTGCTAATTATTTACCAGCAAGCTGTGCTAAAAAGATCTCTATCTTCCACAGAGAGGGGCTGTGAAGGTCCCTGAGAGACAAACATAAACCTCTGCAAATACCTCCTTTAGAAATCCTGCTGCCTTGTTTTGGTATGTCTCTATAAATTAATTGGGAAAAACATATTCCTCTGAATCCCATAAAAGGCAAAAGGTGTGGGTTCATGGAGTTATCAAATCACAATATCTACCTCAAAAAATAATAAAAAATAAAAATAACAAGAACAGAATGCTACACACTTTGCCCCTACCTTTCCTAGAACGGTCACCTAGTTTTATTTGGCTATGAGCAAATCAATTGCATTGTCAAGAGAGCCATGCCAACTCCGAGCTCCAGGACTATCTGACCTTTTAAAGAATTCCACCTTCAGTTTGGCTCTGGAAACAGTGCCAGTAACATTGACTACTGCTAGAATTGTATTTTTTAGGGAATAAGTTAAGAAGAAAACCCTTCAACTGATCTGTGTCTTGCCATCTTCTATAATATTGTGACCAAAATATGAAAAGGACTCTCTGGCCTAGAGACAGAAAGCCTCGCTAATTTGGGCAGATCCTAATCACACACTAAGTTATTTTCCCAGCATTACACTGTTGGTTCGTGGAAGAGCTGAGACTAGAACATACATCTCCCAACTCCCAGCCTAGGTTCTTCAACAGTATGTTCTTCTCTCTATAGTATGAGGAAGCCATAAACCAGGTAGGACACAAGCCTAATCTGCATCAGCTGCCTCTGTTGATTGATTAACCTATTCACTTTTCTGCCCCTCTTGCTATAAGCAGATGGTTCTCCCCAGCTGAGCTTCTTAGATTCCCAGAAGTTAAACACCCACCGGGAGCCAGCGGCCAATGTCTCCTGTGTGAAGCCAGCCATCTTTGTCCAGGGCTTCCTTTGTCTTCTCAGGGTCCTTCAGGTATCCTTTGAACACATTGGTGCCTCGGATACAGATCTGCACACCAGATAGTATAATGTGGTGATGATAGTAAAGACCTACTCCCAGCAGGGTGCTTTACAAAGCACTGCTCCCACATTTAATCATTTGTTGGTCTTCACTACAGTGTGATGAACACCAGATTTTAGTCCCCATTTTAGGGGAAGAAAAGTGAGGCCCAGAGATGTTTAATTCCTTGCTCAAGCTCTCAAGGGAGTCTAACCCAAGCCTGCTCACAACTGTGTGCTCTTTCTGCTATCAACATCTCACCATGCTTGTTTGGACATGACTACAGAGCACAACCTACCCACCTCTCCTTCATTGTTCACTGAAAAGTAGTTCATGTCAGCCACGTCTTCCAGCTTCACATGATTGCAAGGCAGGGGAGCGCCAACGTGGCCTAAAACACACCACACTGAATCAGCTGAGTGATCATAAAATGGTGATAATCCCAAGCATATTTCTGAGGGAGGTATTTATGAATTGACTCCAAGAGAATAAGACTGAAAAATCGTCTGGCACCAATGCTGGGACAGTCAAGATATACAGGCCTGGACAGAAAACTTGAGTTTGACATTTGCTATACTAGTCCAGAGCATCGAGGTTATCTAGATTCATACTTTCACATTCAGTTAGAACCTTCTCCCACCCACTGCATCTCCTGTCCAGTAGACAGAAAACCTACCTGATGTCCAGTCCCCAAGTAATGTAAATGTACAGCCAGCTGTGCATTCAGTTTGACCATAAGCTTCATACACCTGGGGAAACCAAAGAAGGGCTTTGAGGCATATTCAAGATAAAGCATTAGTTGGTCATGCCCTGTGGCCAAGGCACAAGGAAAGCAAGGTTTCTGAGGGCTGGAGGACACTTAGTGTCTTAATACCTTGAATTCATGACAAGCTGCTAAGTTTTTACAACTGGGCATTAACTCAAAACCCAAAAGTGTCCATAAATAGACCTAAATATAGAAACTTATATGAAAACGTGGCATTTTAAGTCAGCAGGAATATGTGAGTTATTCACTGAGTGGTGTACAACCCAATGGCAATTGGACTTTAGGCAATGAAGGGGTTTTAAAAAGGGAGTTTTTTGTTTTGTTTTGTTTAAGAGAAAAATCTGTAGCTGTGGTATAGAGCAGGGGGCAGCATACTTTTTCATATAATGCCACATAGTAAATATTTTTCAGCTTTGTGAGCCATCTGGCCTCTGTCTCAACTACATAACTCTGCCGTTGTAGCATGAAAGCAGCCATAAGTGGGTATGAGTGTATTCCAATAAAATTTTATTTATAAAAATAGGTGGCAAGCCAGATTTGTCCTGGGCCACAGTTTGCCAACCCCTGGTATAGAAGATAATTTTGACTTGAGAGAGGCTGGTGGCAGGAAACAAGTTCACAGGCTACTGCAATGGTGGGTATGGACTGTGACAGGCAAAGTTGGTAGAGAGAGAGAGGAACGCTTAGAGAAGACAATTCTGGAGTAGGGGGTGACAACAGAACCTCCTGATCTATTGGATTAAGAGGTGAGGGAAAGGGAAGTATTAAGAATGGCCAAGAGGGTGATAGTTTGAAAGACTGGAGGACCTCTGGCTTTCGTATCAATTCAGAACCCTTTTTGATTATGGTTATAGGATGGGAACATTTTCTGTGAGGACAAGTGTGTCTGTTTTGTTCATGCTGGGTATAGGTGGTTGAATGAACAAACTAGTTAGCCATTTGGAAAAAATAAATAGGGCAGAATCCATGCTCAAGCCCTAAATTCCAAATGAAGCAAGAGACTCATATCGAAAAATGTAAAACCATAAGCTTACCAGAAAATATGAGCAAAAACAGGCTTATGAAATATTGGTAGTTAGAAAGTCCTATCTAAGCAATTAAGAAACCATGAATACAAAGGATGAATCAACTTGATGATATAGAAATTTGAAGCTTTTATATAACAATACACAAGGCAAAAAGATGAGACTATCTAGGAAAATTATTTCTAACATATGACAAAGAATATTATTACCATATGAAGAACTCCTAGAAAGCAATATGAAAGAGTATCAAATTATCATTTGCCTATTTTTCTATAAGGAACATATAAACAAGTAATTCATAGAAGAAATACAAGTGCCAATAGGCAATAGAAAATGTGTTCATGTCAATAAAATGAACAAAACTGCAATAAGATTTTTACATATCTGATTGGCAAGATTTAAATAACTGACAAAGCCTATCACAAAGGCCTTATGTATTATTTGCAGGAATGTATTAAAAAATACAAGATTTTTCTGGAAGTAAGTTTGATAATATACACCAACATGTAAAAAACAAGACAAACAAAAAATCTGCTTTGACCCCATAATCCCTGCTTGCATGTATGCAGCGTAAAACCATTCCACAAGGTTTTTGAAACCTTCTGGCTAGTAATCAAGTGCTTAATCATTTGTGCCACCCAGGGACAGGCCTTTTGGAGGCTTCTTCTTGTGTGCCGTCAAGTTGATTCCGATTCACAGAGACCCTATAGGACAGGGCAGAACTTCCCCATGGGGTTTCCGAGGAGCAGCTAGTAGATTCGAACTGCTGACCTTTTGGTTAGCAGCCTGAGCTCTTAACCACTTTGCCACCAGGGTTCCTTTTGGAGGCTACAAGTCCTAAATAGATTTATTCAATAAATTACTAGGAAATTACTAAAATGATTTACATCTTTATTTGACAAGGAGCCATGCTGACAGGGCGCTGTTTAATAAGTGTTTTAGAACACTGATCCCATTGATATAAAGGTTTCTATACACAGATGCACGAAGAGATGACTAGAAGAATGTTTTCTCTTGATTCTGAGATTTTGGGGGACTTTCTCTTTGACAATTTTCAGTTCTGTTCTGATTTTTATCTAAACAGCGAGCTTTACTTGTGCAACAGTGAAATAAACTATCTTCAAAGAAGATGCTTAGCTTACCGGACATCCTATTGCTGCCCGGAGGAAGGTCAAGACGGGAGAGGAGATGGGGGCGGCTCCAGTGACCATGATGCGGACGTTCCCGCCCAGGCTTGCCTGTCCAGTAGAGACAAAAGACCTGCTGAAACCCATTCTCTCTGAAAATGGGTATAGTAGCCTAGCCCAGTATTGTTCTAAGAATTAAATTAGTTAATTTACAAAGCACTTAGAAAAGGGATTGACATTATAGAATAGCACTTAAAACGATAGCTATTATTGTCATCACCATATCTGGGGCCAGAACCTGCATTTTTTTTTAAACAAGTTCCTCAGATGATTTGTATTCTTGGGCCCCTCAAATTGCTTATAATCCCCATGGGGAGTCATTTGAAACCAACCACACCTAAAGGAATAAAAAAGAGTACTGGAATCTAAATAAAATAAAACGGGTTTTGTGCTTTTTGACCAATTCCCTTTAGTGGCAAAGTTGTTTAAGTGGGATCTTAGAAAGGTGATTGGGCACAGAAAGTCTGAAAGGATCTTCAGGTAGAGAGAAACTCAGCTATCAGAGGAAAAGCAAGGCACGCTGAGGCAGTGGGAAGACTGGACATTTGCTTCTCCCTGCCCAGAACTCAACCAACCTACCTGAATCTTTGCAAAGATGAGCTTGTCCCAGAAACTGTCCTTCCTGATGATACCCTTTTTCACTTCACTGAATTTACAGGCAATAGCCAGGTTCAACAAGAACTTCTTCAAGGGCGTCTTGGCTTCATTTTGTACCTGCAGGGTGATAGTGCCTCTTAGTTGGAAACCTGCTAGAGATACTCTCTAAGGCCACCTAGTTAGTGAACAAGAGATGCTGCCTTCTAGCTTCATAAAGAAGTGGCCCTCACTCATAAACTGGGTTGCAGAATAATGATGAGCCCAGAGAGTTACGGTCACACTCAGACAGAAGTAGACTTTGTACATGGACACAGAGCACCAGCCCCTTTAGGTTCCTGGTCTTTGGCAAACAGCTTTGACAACTGAGATAAGGATGTCTTCAGATGGTGATTAGCATCTACCTACAAAGTCAGCTGGGGGTACTTGACAAAAACAGCTCAAAAAGCAGCACACCTAGAATTTTGGATTTAGTAGGTCAATGAAGGCCCAACAAACCTGACTTTTTAAACAAGTACAACTTTACCCTCTCCTCAGATAATGCTTATATATACTAAACTTAGAAAATTACCATCTTTGTCTATAACTAAAGTGTCTCTGGCCTCATAGAATTTCCTACATAGATAATGTCTTCCCTCTAGGCTTAATTCTAACACTATTTTCCCAGCTGACATAACCTCACCTGTTTTCCCTGACTCTGGTCTCTCCAGGACTCTAAAACCCATCAAGCACACTCCTGCCAAATGAGCACTTCCCCAAATACAGCTCAAAGAAAACCCTTGCTTCCAAAATTAAATCCTGAACTCTATATTTGGCCTCCAAGACGTCATCCTACTGGAAGTGAGATTCAAAGAAATCAAAGTTCTTTTCCAGTGTGCTAAAATTGAAGAGTGCCTCTCCAGCCATCTCCTATATTTATGATTCCATTTCTGGGCCTTCAGCCAAATGGGGCTGCTCATCCTCACCTCTTAAAGTAAACTGTCCTCTAGGCTCTAGGCATCAACTCATAACCGTAACATGATCATTTTGCCAATATCCCACCGTCGCATTCCAAGACCTACACTCAAATGCTGCCTGCATTGTGTCATTCCTAATACCTCTCTCAACCGTGACAGATCTGTTTTTCTTCAACATTCAAAAGATGTACCCTCTTCCTAGAAAGTCACAAACAAAAAGTTAGAGACCTATGTTAAGAAAGTCCTCCATTTTTAAAATAAGCTTTAAAAGTGAGCTTTTTAAAATAAAGTATTACCAAAGTATAAAGTAACTATCTCTCAAAAATAGAAAAATGTCAACAACACAAACAAAAACTATAACAGCAACTGAATTGAATAATTCGTATCATGATGATGTATTTCTGCTAGAAACCAAGGCTGTCAATGTCCATGGGTCGTCTGTGTTCTAGAATTCTGCTTGAGCTAGCCAGCCCTCACTGAAGCCCTAATTCATTCCCCTAGAGTGAAAGGGAATGTAGAGTCCCAGAGGCAGGGGTCAAAGTACATGAAGAATGGCCACGTGTTGTTTCCTCAGGGCGCCATGCCTGTGGAATTATGAGATGGTTAAGAGCCTCAGCTCTGTTATTATATTGTCTGGGTTCAAACCCTAGCTCCAAGGGCTCCTTAGAGAAATAGCCAATCCAAGACTGGGACAAGAAATATACAAAATGAGCTTGAGACATCTCATTCTGCTAGAACTTAAGGAAGCTATAGAAGGCTATTGGGGTCATGCCAAAAGGATGCATAAGCAACTTGATGGGGCTCCCATATTCCCAGATGGGACCATTTGAACAGCAAGAAAAATAACTGGAAAGGATTAAACATACAAATATGAAAATTATGAGTTCATTATGTTAGAAATAAAAAGTCTCATTGTCACTTTTGAAGATTGCTGGGACACCAATTCATTATTCTGAAGATTAATAAGTAAAGGGAAAGAATCAAATATTTATCATGTCTTTATGGAAGAAACTCAGCTAATAAATGCAAGAGGCATGATAGAATTAGAAAAATCACCATTTCATACTCATTAATGGAAAATAGAGCAGTCGTCAATGATAGCTAAAACTCTTGTGCGACAATTTAATTCTAACCACCTCCCCCATTATTAGATATGACTCTGGGCAAGTTATATAATCTCTAAGGCTCACTTTCCTCATCTGTAAAGAAGAGCTAATAAGCGCTGGTATAATTCCCTGTACTTTTGTGAGGATTAAATGAGAGAAGGCATATGCAGTGTTTACATAGGGCCTGGCATCTCAGCAAGAGGCCCAATGACAGATAAGTGTTATGAAATCAGGGTAACAACTTCCTGTTAAGTCAGCTTAATTTTGAGGGGATCCCCTAGTCTCTGAATTGAGTTTTTTCTTCACAGGAGGTCCGAGTAAGCTTATCCAGAGGAAAGGAGGTTTCATTTATTATGGTATTTCATGGCTGTATTTGTAAATGTGACCAAGTAGATGCTATTAGGAGTTGGGGGTGGAGTGGAGCAAACTTCTTAGCAGTACAGATTCCTTAAGAACCTTTAAGCAGGCCTAAGCTGTGGATATTTCCTCACCACCAGGCCAGCCCAATAGAAGCAAGGTTAGTACCTTATCATAGATCCTGTTAAGGAGTCGAGGCACCGCGGGAAACATTGTGGGCTTCAGAGTCTTCATATCATCAGGCAGCAACCGAATATCTCCTTGGAAGAACCCAACTCTGGCTCCACAAGAGTATATAACAGCCTAAAAACGGAGCCAAAGAACTGCATTGAAGTGGGGCCTGTCTTGGACAGGACTGAGGGAGTAAGCTGAGATCCTCAGGCACGTCTCTCTGCACTGCATTCACATCTACTCCAGGTAATAGGACTCTGAGAGCCTGTCCTCAAGAAAGGATAAAAACTCATTTCTGATGGGGTGACAGGACGAATAAGAAGCCTGACAGTGAGACTGTGGATGCAACCCCCTGCACCCACAGTTCTGGATGACAGTCTAAGACATCATCCATTGTAAGACATCATTCATTATGTAGCACTAAGAAAAAAACACTGCCCATTAAACTAGGACGTGCCTTCAATGGTGAGACCATCCCATTTTCAGAAATGTTAAAATGTGAAAAAAAAATGCTTTTGGAATCAAGATTTTATTAATCAGGTATCAATACTTTAGCCCAAGGAATTGAATCTCATTTTGGTGTTTCATGTATCAACAGATAAGCTGGTTGAAAAAGTATTTGGGGGCAGCAGAGAGAGGCCTTTCAAACCATACCACCTGTGTATTTGAAAGGCTAGTGCTGTTTTCAGTTCTCAAATCAGCCTCAGAATAGTCTGAAAGACCTGGACTCCAGCCCTCCCCACACAGAAGGACAGCTCTCCTCTGGTACACACAAGACCTTAAATAGCACTGTGCTCCAACTCTCAGATATGGTGGGAAGACGCCCTTGATGGACATCTCACACCATAACTGGATCAAATGCTAGTTCCCTGCCCCTCTGTGGGGAGCTTCCTTTTCTTAACCCTAGATCTTTTCAAAAATTCTAATCAAAATAAAATAAAAAAGAAGAAACAATGTTGTCCTAGATTCAGTTGTGTCTCCCAAAAATACGTGTATCAATTTGGCTAGGCCATGATTCTCAGTATTGTGTGACTGTCCACCATTTTGTCATCTGATGTGATTTTCCTATGTACTGTAAATCCTATCACTACGATGTTAATAAGGGAGGATAGGCAGCAGTTATGTTAATGAGGTAGAACTCAATTTACAAGATTGGATTGTGTCTTGAGCCAATTTCTTTTGGGATATAAAACAGGGAAGCGAGCAGAGAGACCAGGGGAGCTCATACCACCAAGAAAAGAGCACTTGGGAGCAGAGCGCATCCTTTGAACCTGGGTTCCCTGAGCCTGAGAAGCTCTTCAACCACAGGAAGATTGATGACAAGGACCTTGCTCCAGAGCCGACAGAGACAGAAAGCCTTCTCCTAGAGCTGATGCCCTGAATTTGGACTTCTAGCTTACTAGACTGTGAGAGAATAAATTTCTCTTTGTTAAAGCCGTTCATTTGTGGTGTTTCTGTTACAGCAGCACTAGATGACTAAGACACAATTTGGTACTGAGAGAGTAGGGTGCTGCTCTAACAGATACCTAAAATGTAGAAGCAGTTTTGAAACTGTGAATGGATAGAGGACTCAGAAGGAAGTGAAGAGAACTGTTTAACACCAGAGAAGGCACAGATGGTGTGAAGCAGCAGCAGAGGTCTGGCAACAGCAGAGGACTGGTAGCAGCAGAACCAGGAGACCAGCGCGATGGCGCTAGAGCTAACCCACGGAGGGAGAGAGCTGAGTGACTTTTTGCAGGCTTCCTGGCAGAGTGGGGTGCCTCTGGGCACTTATTGGTGGAGCTAGGTTTGCCGACCCACAGAGCAAGAGAGCTGAGTGCCTTCTGGCTGAAGTTTACTGGTGGAGTGGGGTGCTTCCAGGCACTTATTGGTGGAGCTACAGAGTTTTGGAACACTTGCCCCAACAGGGCAGATGCGGGCATGAGGCCCAAGGGACTGAGGGGCCTTCTACGATGTTAATGAGGGAGGATAGGTGGCAGTTATGTTAACAAGGCAGGACTCAATCTACAAGATTGGATTGTGTCTTGAGCCAATTTCTTTTGGGATATAAAAGAGAGAAGCCAGCAGAGAGACAGGGGGAGCTCATACCACCAAGAAAGCAGCACTGGGAGCAGGACATGTCCTTTGAACCTGGGTTCCCTGAGCCTGAGAAGCTCTTCAACCAAGGGAAGATTGATGACAAGGACCTTCCTCCAGAGCCGACAGAGACAGAAAGCCTTTCTCTGGAGCTGATGCCCTGAATTTGGACTTCTATCCTACTAGACTGTGAGAGAATAAATTTCTCTTTGTTAAAGCCATCTACCTGTGGTATTTCTGTTATAGCAGTACTAGATGACGAAGACAAATGTCTCATATTCAGATCAGGATTAAAGGGTAGATAGTAAGCTCATGAGCCCTGGCGGCACAGTGTTTAAGAGCTTGGCTGCTAACCAAAAGGTCGGCAGTGTGAATCCACCAACCACTCCTTGGAAACCCTATGGGGCAGTTCTCCTCTGTCCTAGAGGGTCGTTATGAGTCGGAATGACTGGACGGCAATGGGTTTTAGTAAGCTCATGAAGGTCCCTAGTTGGTGCAAACGGTTTGCTCTTGGCTACTAACCTAAAGGTTGGCAGTTCCAGTGCACTCAGTGGTGCCATGGAAGAAAGGCTTGACAATCTCCTTCTGTAACAATTACAGCCAAGAAAACCTTATGGAGCAGTTCTGCTCTGTAACACATGGCGGGGGGTTGAGGGGGAGTCTCCATGAGTTGGAATTGATGGCAATGGGTTTCTTTTTTCTTTTAGTAAGCTCATAGTTATGATCTCACTGGACTCACAGGTGCACTGTGTAGAAGCAGGAGCAAGTATTAGCCCTGTTTGACACACACAGACTCAACCAAGAAAGGCTCTGCTGCAAGTTATGGCAAATGCTGATTAGGACTCAGGTGTGCCAGCTCCCTGCCTATGCCCTTCCCATTAGAGAAAGAATCTGAAAGTACTGTACGGCTGCCTTTGGAATAAACACAAGACTAGCAAGCCAGGGCCTCCTTTTTCACATACCTGCTAGGAAGACAGGATACTCACCTGCACAATCCTCTCAAACATATGAGCCAAGGGGAGGTAGGATATGCTCACGTCTTCAGGAGTGGGCTGGAAAGTATCCTATACATCAAGGAACAAAGAAGAGATAGTATTGCTTGGATTAATGTCAACTTTCTCTTCCAAAGGAAAATTAAAAACTATCCTTTTCTAGGTCTACCATATACAGTTGTGCAGGTAGTACACTGCATAACTTTAAAAGGTAACTTTAACTGCATGGAGTGTATACATTTGCAGTGATCCTAAAAAGGCCAAGGCTTGAAAATACAGTCCCCTCAACAAAGACCACACTGTTTGTCCACATTGCACTGTCCACTTTAACCACTTGTTTTAGCTCTGCTTCCTCTAATTGCAAGAATAAAACGTTTACTACAGATTCACATTTTCTTTCAGTTGGACACTGACCTCTACACGATACAGGAAACCAGCAACATTTGCAACGATATTTTGATGGGTCAGCATGACTCCTTTGGGGTCACCTGTAGGAAACAAGAGGTGGAGAGAACAATCGTTACACAGCCTTTGTCCTTGAAACCAGAAGTTAGATTCAATTACTTCCGTTCCAGAGAGCCAAACACTTCTTCTGTGACTATGTATTTTTATGGATGGTATTTGACTGTTTATGAATGATATATGGCCCCCAGAAATTCTACTTACTGAAAGTATTGTTAGCCTTCTACTATTACCCAGGCACAGCTATGATCCCAGACAGCAACACAGTCACAAAGAAAAATTCAAGTAAACCCCTTGTGCTATTTTCATTTTGGCGACTTTAGATCTAGCAATATTATCTAGTTATTACCTTATAAACTGAGTGTAGTGGAATGAGTTTAACTGTAGGTCATCATGGGCCACATTAAAAATTATTACAAGTTCTAATAGATGGGTAGCTGTAGGGTGGGGTCACAGCAATTTGTGGGGATTATCTATCCTATCTCTGGGTACTCTTGATTGAATGAAACCATCCAGTGATGTCAACATGAGAGAGTAGTGGATTGGAGAAGAAAGTTGACTTTCTGGGGCCATCTTTAAGACTCCTGAAACCCATTGGCTATAAACACCTCACAGTGTATTCAGTGAGGTTTATTTACTTACATTTATGTTTGGGCATTCACACTCAAAAGTCCGAGGTTGTAAGCCCTAAGGATAGGGCTCATGGTAGGGTATATTTACCAGTGCACCAGTGACTGGGGACTCAAGATATGTTTTTGGCTGACCAGAGGCCTCTGAAACAGCTTCATGGGCACTGACCTGTGGTTCCACTGGTGAAGCAAATGACACTCAGGTCTTCTGGTTTAGGAGGCTGGCGGGGAAAGGAAAGGGCTTAGTCTACCATGAGTTTTGAGAGCTGAATATGGCAAGACTCAAATTCAGGCAGAGAAAACTTACCACGGGCTTTGTGAAGTTCTCTTTGCCTATATTCTACATGAATGGAAAACAAAGAAAGAAAGACATTAGCTAAGATGGATAGACTTATGACAAATGCATCCTTCTCTTTCCTTTTCCATGAGTATACTTTGAGATCTGCCCTCTTGAGGTTGAGATTCCTGGCTCCAGAACCCACATCCTTAATTACTATTAAATTCCACTGTCTCCATGTATAAATTATCTACTTATGGATCTGTGCATGCTAGCCTCCCATCTTTTTACTCATTGGCATGGGTTTCTGAGTGGCCTTGAAGAAACTCTTTTCAAGGCTTCACAGTATGAGTCTGATTTACTCTTCTCATGCCACCACTGGGAACAACAGACCTGTGCTTGTGTGAGGAAGTCCTGCAAGCTGCCCATGGTGTCAGATCATCCTCTGAGCTGCAAGCCCAGATCCATACCTCAGCATCTAACAGGGATAAGATCTCAACTCCAGTCTTCTCCCCTCTTTGCTTCAGGTCATCCTCAAAAGGGTCCATGACGATGATTATCTTCAGCCCTGGGGTGAGGCCCTTTTCCATATTTTCTAATAAGACTGATGCCTTTTGGGGTGTGTCACAGATCACTGTGGCAATATCAGCTGAAAGCAGAAATAGAGCCAGATGTCACCCCCTACCCCGACTCAGCTACGTACTTGATTGCCTGGCAAGGAGGAAGAGAGGTTTTTTTTTTTTTTTTTTTTTAGTTTCAAGCTAGTGGGTCCCCAAAGGAGATTATGCCTGCAGATTAGATTTGTAATGTACAACCTGAAACATTCCATTGATAATAAATGAGCTTAATTGAAACAGCATCACAGAGTGTTCTTTCATGCTGGCAACACATTTTACAATCTGTAGAGGAGCCACTGGTTATGAATAGTCATTTACACAACATTTATGGATCACTGACGTGTGGTCTTGTCAACATGTTTTATTTCTGGAAGGGGAGTAGGGAGTAGGAGAGAAAGGAGAGCAAAAAGTGGGGTTTAAAAGACAAGCATTTTATGATTCTAAGTGTTAGCATTTGCTTTGATACTTATTTGCACAAATAGAAAACTGCTGATTGTGTTTATTGTTCAAATGAATCCACTTGCTTAATCTACTAGTTCCATGACAGAAAGTGACATCTTGGGTACGTGAAAGGGCTATTAGTTGCCCACTGAATTTAGACTTGTTCCTCTAACCATGGTAATGAATATTTTCCTATAGACTCACATGGATATCAGTACATGCTTGTTAACCATACTGACTTGAGTTCACAAGGGTAGGAAATTAAACCTGTAGTTTCACAGTGACTTAGTCAATTAAGTTCACTCTATGGCTTATACCCAAAGTAAGCAGTCTTGCCTCTAAGACATACTGACTGCTACACCACCTTGAAGCATTTTATTGAAACCTCCATCTGTGCATATCCCCACCTTGTGGGCTTTTTATAACTTCCCTATAAGTTGTATCCTAAGTACTACAGGGCAGTAAAGACTTGAACATTTTCTGGCTACAGCATTCCAAGCTTGCTAACAAAAGCAGATATTGAGGAGTTACTCATCATTAAGAAAGAGCCGAGTTGTATTGTAATAGCAAAGTTTTACCATTGTTGACAATGTATATGACGGCTTCTGCTCCCAAGGTGTCATACAAGGGGACAGCTACCATGGAGTATGTGTAACAAGCCAACTCAGAGATGATCCACTGTATGGAAAGAAGTTCAAGTAAGGACTGGAGAGCACTTTGAAAAGCAAGAGTATTAATTCAGCCATTTAATCAACAAATGCCTATTCGGTGCCTTTTAGGTTAAAAAAAATTCACTGTGTGGGCGATAGGGACTGTTACAGATACTTTTATAAAGTCATATAGAGTTAAATAAGAGACATATAATAGGCACAGAGATAACTAAAGGTAGACTAGAGTACAATGGTAGAGTGTGATAAGTTCCAACTGTAAGAGGTACAGAAAGCATCAGGAAGTTTTAAGGAGGCAGAGATCACCTTCAAGGGTGGGGTAAAGCTATCTGGGACTGCTTTCAGGAAAGTGATAGAAATTGGGCAGGGCTTTGAAGGACTCGTTGGATTTGGTTATGGAGATAGAGGCAGAAAAGACAATTCAAGGATGAAGGAAGTGAATGAACAAAGATAGATAGGATAGCATGTGATATCACTATGGAATCATGCAGAGTGACAGGAAATAGAACTGAAAAGATGGGTCAGAATCTACTGATGCTGGGTCTTGTGTATCAGTTGAGGTTTGGTATTAGGTTCCTCAACTAGAGTCAAATATACCTCTTCTTGTGGAGGCTGGGCATAACAAAGATAGGGCATGTAGATTCACCCAAAAGAGCAGCCAGTGACTTCCAGATTTAGGGGGTTATGCAACCTGACTCTGGTGGTCATGTCATCCAACTACTCCGAACCAACTACTCCGAACCGTTTAAAGACTTTCTGATGACTAGGAGATAAGCTTAACTCTAATCATCTTAATGTCTAAAATATGCTTCCCACTTGTTATGTAAAGATGACTGTAGCCAGTAGCACTGGGTGTCTTGGTTTATTAGTTCAAGTACAACATGCAAGTTCCAACTCGAATAATACTATGTCTTCAAAATCTTATTTGCCAGTCCCTGTGGCTTCCTTTTTGTCCTCATCCTACAATCACACAGACATGAAATGGCCCATTAGTGATGGGTTGAGAAATAAGAGAAATGTAGACTCCTAGCCTAGAACACTGACATTCAACCAGGAATTGAGGAGGCCCTGACCTTTAACCCTTTCAAGCTGAGGAATACCAGCTTCCTGAGATTTTCAAGTAGCTCTGGTAAGTCATCAGCAAATGTCAGAATGCTGGATTGTGGATAGGTTTATAGTGTTTAGATTTAGCTCTGACTAAGTTCATTGAGTTAAATTCAACATGGTTACCTCTGGCCTATTCTGAGAAAAGATGCCAACAAATTGGTCTGGTGGTGGCTTATATCCTTTATGCAGGAGATAGGAGCCCAAGTACTCTGCTCGATCAGACACCTATAGAAGAGGAAAAAAGAAAAAGAAGCTAAGACCAGAAAGAGATCAAATTATCTCAGGACAGCACATTAGCAAAGGAGTCTCTCCGAGGCCTGACTTACCTGTTTGTAGGATAGCCATCTGTAGGGCTGGTTTGGTTTTCTGTATCCCAAGCAGGGCCCATTGTCTACAAACATAACATTAAAAAAAATAATAAGCTCCAGTTGTGAATCCTTTGGATCAGGGAAGGTAGAACGGGATTAGGAAGAGGCAAGACACAAAGGATAAACCCAGCAAGAATTTGAGCTTCTCTTATGTGTCCAGGAAGTTTAAAGGCAAAGCAGGGGTGGTTCAGTGCAGGAATATGTGACCTCCTACAGTAATTTTGGCATTCAGAGAAAGGCTTCAGTATGGACTGACCCATATAACATGACAAAGTAAAAACCCAGAAGTCATCACAGACAGCCTATCTTAAATAACCCTGCACTGGGCTTGCCTATAATAAAAGAAATGTATGCTTATAAAATATAGAAAAAAAAATCAAAATATATGAGTCATTAATAATCTCATTTCATAAATACCACTTTTAATACTGATAGTTCCTTTACAGAGTTTTACAGAGTTATGTTCATTCCATAATATATAGTTTGGTATCCTGTTTCCTTCCCCAGCTTGATATAAACTTCCCATGTCATTGTTTCTTCTAGGTAGAGATTTCAGTGGCCTTATTATGGCCAACCGATCGGTGGTTCTATCATAGCATCATAATGCTATGATAAATATTTTCAAATTGATACTTTCAAATTTGTCACATTTTGTTAGGATAGATTCCCTAAAATGAAATAACTGGGTAAGGAAGGGGAGGGGTCAGAAGAGCTCAGGTTTTGAAACCTAGCCCCAGGTTGCTTCTAGAGCAATTGTAACAATTTACCTTTCTCCACCAGCAGCATATCAAATTTCACCATGCTCTCATAGGAACAAAATATTATCTTTTTAAAATGTCTACTGGTTTGATAGGTTTAAAAAGGCATTGCTTTTGTCCATGTTTCTTTAATAGCTAGTAAAGTAGAACATTTTCCCTTACTTGTTAAGTTTTATTTACTTTCATGAATCAACTGTTCATATACTTTGCCTGTTTATATGAGAGCGTCTGCTGAGATACAGAGGCTCATAAAGAGCTACAAGAATGAAGGAACACACACACATACATTTGCCATCAGTATTTTTCCAATGTGTGTCTTATATTTTTCAATAGAAGAGTTAAACTTCTGAACATCTAAACTACTTAGTCTCATTTAAGATGTCTCATTTAAGATGAGACTAAGTCTGGGGACATCCATTTACTAGAGTCAAACAGCTATCTCAGCTCTTAAAGCCAAGATATTAGGCTAAGGAACAACCCTAACTGCATGGGAAGCTGCCAAATCTAAGCCAAATGAGGCTGAGTTATAAATAGAAAAGTAGAAGGGAAGGAAATTTTACCCAGAGGATGTAGCCAAATTGCTCAGAGGAACTTAGGTCTTGCCCAAAGGAAACATTCAGAGAGAGGGTTACTAGACATTCAGGGGTAAAGAAAGGAGTTTCTTTACATAGTGACAGAGGAAAAAGGAAGGCAAGGAAGAAAGAGATAGCACTCTCTGATTAAAGAGATAAATGAATGAGCAGACAGTCCACAGGAAGCATCAATACTTCTTCCTGCTGAAACAACTGTGTAAAAAAGCACAAGAGGTCAAGTCTCAGGCTGTAACTTTCTAATCCTGCTGTCTTAGGTGAACAGAGCCACTGTTCCAACCCAGGGCTTGTGCCTCAAGTCATCTGCCAATGAGATCATTTGCACTAATATCAATCACTAATGACAACTACCCTTTACTGAATGCTTACTGCAAGCTAAGGAGCCCTGGTTGCACAGTGGTTAAGTGCTTGGCTGCTAAACAAAAGGTCGGCGATTCTAACTCACCAGCCACTTCTCTGGAGAAAGATGTGGGAGTCTGCTTCTATAAAGATTACAGCCTTGGAAATCCTGTGGAGCAGTTCTGCTCTGCCCCTCTGGGGTAGCTATGAGTCGGAATTGACCTGATGGCAACGGGTTTGTTTTGAGTTTGGTAGTGCAAGCTAGGCACATCAACTCCCTTGGTCTTCCTGTTGCACCAAGAATTATGAAGGCTTGGGCCAGCAGAGGCTTCCTCAAGCTCATCCAGTAAATGGTAGAGCTGGTGAATGTGGAAGAAACGACTGCATTCTCTTACCACCTCCCTATTGATGAAAATGCTAGCAGAGACCTGTAGCCAAGGAACAAATCAAATAATTGGCCTAAAGGGGTACCACCTGTGGTTTCATTAAACTCCATGCCCTAATTATCTTAAGCCTATTAGCCGAACTCCTGATGAAGCAACAGCCTAGCCTTTGATTAACTTACACAACTCAGACCTCACTCTGTTGTAAGGTGTGGCCATCTACAAGGAGCCCACCCATCAACAACTTCTCAGCAAAGTTCTTTTTCTTAAGTTAAGTAGAGTTGAAACTCTGGCATGCAGAACCCCTGGGGAAGCTTTGTTAAAAATAAGATTCCTGGTTCTTACCACATGGAATTCTGGTCCAGTGAAACTAAAGTAGAGCTAGAGGATCTATATTTCAAACAATATCCCCATGGGATTCTCAACGTATGGTCCATAGACCATCTATTGGCTAGAGGTCAAAAGGTATGTGAAGGATAACGTATTCAACTGCAGTTGAAACCAGAAGTGTCCATTTTTCTATAGAAGTAGCGAGGCCAGATTTCTCATGCCTTGCTTAATTTATCTGTTTAGTTTTAATTTAGTATTGAAAAAAAATTTTTTTCCTAAATGAATTATGTGCCACATATCACATGCTAAATGACTCGTTTCTAGTTATAATAGCAACACGCGCTCAAGAAAAGTAAAAAAAACAGAAAAGCCAAAGGAAATTCTACCATCTTCAGTTGTCAGTTAAGTAAAGAAACTAATGATTGGTTTGTTTTTTGTTTGTTATTTGCATGCAAGTCTAAGCGAAGGCTGATTTAGAGCAGAAATACCAAGTATAGGTGCCTTTGGAGCTTTCAGATAGAAGTTTTCTTTACAATAAATCTTCCATTGTCTGGAGGAGTAACTACTTTTATAAAACTTTTAGGAGCTGACCTAATTGGAACAATCTAGTCAAATCAGACAGACTTAGATCTGAGTATCAGCTCCAATGTTTTCTAGTTCTGTGACCTTTGGGGTGGTACTAAACCTCAGAGTCTCCATTTCCTCATCTTTAAAATGGGGGTAATAGTAAATAATCCCTAGGGTTTCGGGAAGATTAAGCAGGTGATATATGTGCAGTGGAGTCCCTGGGTGGTGCAAATGTTTAACACTTGGCTGCTAACTGAAAGGTTGGTGGTTCAAATTCACCCAGAGGGGCCTTGGAAGAAAGGCCTGGTGATCAACTTCTGAAAAATCAGTCATTGAAAACTCTATGGAGCATAGTTCTACTCTGACACACATGGGGTCACCATGAGTCAGAATCGACTCAGTGGCAGCTGGTTTACATGTGCAGTACCAATTTTATAGTTAGCACTTGATAGGAGTTGGCTATTGTCAAAGTCAAAATCAACAAGCAGAAAGGAAGAGAGGGATAAAAAGACACACAGGCAAACCTATGCCTGGACATAATGTATTCTAAAAGAAAAAAGGTATGGGGAGAGTTGTAAGCCAGTTGAGTTGGAAAGGAGAACGTTTGTATACCTAGAATTGTGTTCATTGATACAAGATCTGTTCCAAGACCTGATCTGTTCCAAATGAACTTATCAAAGTCCATGTGGTGGTGTTTTTAAGAAAGTTGAAAAGATAATTGCCTTCTGTGTTGCTAAGAGCAGCAGCATGGGCCAGGACTATGGTATCAGGATCAAGGACAAGGTAAGAAGGCAGGAGGCCTGAATTCTAATCCTGGCCCGGATTCTGCATCTGTAAATGAAGGGAATTACATTTATAAAAAGTATGTTTCCAAACAAGTATTACATACTAGTGAGTTAATCAAAATACTTTCCTATATATTATTGTCAACTCTTTAACAACAATTTGTCGGGGAAGTTCTCCTTGTGTTAAGTAAGGGGCAGATTCAGAGAAACAAAGTGGTTTACACAAGGTCACCCATCTGGACGTGGAAGAATCAGGTTCTAAACCCAGTCTGTCCTTCCAGTGTTTTTAGTACATGATTCCAATACTGTGCTAAGGTCCCCACTACTTTAATGTGGCTATTCTACTCGGACCACCACATCTAAGCAGCTGGGCTTTAGACGTGAATCAGGGAAGAAGAGGTGTGGGCTAGACATACTCTGGTCTTCTTACAGGCAAGGCCAGGGCTTACCAGACACAGCGAGTCCTCTCTGGAAAATTTCATACACAGTCGTAGCATCTGAGAAGTAGTAACGTACTAGGTCGTTGTTCTTCTGGCAAGGATCCTTCCGTGCTCCTCCCTAAGACATAAGACCAAGTTAAGGCTGAGCCAGAGACTTTCCTGACACTTTCCAAACCCTTTATGGATTGAGTAGAAGTGGGCAAAAATGCCGATACCCATGCCATTACCTTTGAGACCACGAGGATGATCCCTTTACTGTTTAATCAATCAAGTTCTTTAATCTCAAAATTATAGTTTGTTCAGATCATAAAATTTTGGAAAATGTAGACATATAAAGAAGAAAACCTAAGAAAAATAGGTCTATAATCCCACCATCCATAGATTGTCACAGTTATGCTTTGGGGTAACTCCCCATCCTTTTCTATGTTAAATATGTACACACATAAGTGAGTTAATATGTATAGTTTTACTCTTTTAATCATATTAAGTTTAGAAATCTATTGAGTGCCCAGTATGTTGCAGGCACTGGGCAAATACTGTAGATGCAAAGTAAGCTAAGACAAAAGCACTGCCCTTGAGTGCCTCATAAACTAGGGTTTGGGAATGGGGATGAGAAGGGAATAATATGCAAATATAATGCTGTGACATACATGCTGAAATAAAAATAAATACACATTTTGGCAAACAAATGAAGTAACCAATTCTGTAGAAAGTAGAAAGGCTACAGAGAAGAAATTGTATCTCAGTAGAGACTTTGAGGATAAGTAGGCATTTACCAAAAAGATGTGGTTTAGGGTAGGGTAGAGAGGGAGAAAAGGAAGAACAAGCCAGAGTGAAGGAGCAGCCTGAACAAAGGCGTGGAGGCAAGAAAACACAGTGCGGAGCCTGGTGGGCAGCTAGAGAACGGGGAGTTTGAGAAGGAGGGAGTAACTAGCGATCTGTCTAGAAATGTCAGCTGGAACTGCAGGGTCAGACTTGAGGATGGATGCTGGAACTACAATAGTGAACGAAAAATAGGCATGAAAGCTAGTCTAGAGAAACAGGCATCAATTAAATAAGTATCTACAAATGTAAATTACTGAGATAAAGCTATAAGAGTACAGGGTAACACATCAGGGTATAATGAAATATCTAACTTAGTCTAGAGCGTAAAGGAAGGTATCCTTGAGACATCACATTAAGCTGTACCTGTTGCCATCAAGTCGGTTCTGACTCATAGTGACCTTATAGGACAGAGAAGAACTGCTCCATAGGGTTTTCTAGGCTGTCATCCTTACGGGAGAAAATTGCCAGGTCTTTTCCCCCTCAGAGCCACTGGTGTATTAAAACCACTAACCTTTCAGTTAGCGGCTGAGTGCTTAACCACTGTGCTGGCAGTTCAAGCCCACTAGTGTCTCTGTAGGAGAAGGATGTAACAGTCTGCTTCTGTAAAGATTTCAGGCTTGGAAGCCCTATGGGGCAGATCTACTCTGTCTTATAGGGTCGCTATGAGTTGGACTCGACGGAGCAGGTTCTTCACATTAAGCCAAAATGTCAAAAATAAAGCTCCTTGTCCAGTGAAGGAATATAAGGTCTTGCTGTCTGTTTAGATGCAGGGGGCAAGGAAAAAGGAAGAATCGAAGATGATTCAGAGTCTTAACTTTAGGCAACTGGATAGGAAGAGATGCACTTGACTGAGGTGGAACAGAAGGGGAACAAGAACGGGCATGTGTGGGGCAGGGATGGGGAAGAAGACGTGTAACAAGAGACTTGCTGAGTTTGAAGTATTTTAGGGTCATGGAGGTGGACAGGACCATAATCTTGGTCCCTAGGACTGGAACTCAGAGGAGAGGTTGACACTAGAAGCTCAGAGTTGCATGGCACAGCCTTTTGGTACTTTTTCAAGTCATAGGAAAGGAGGCATTTTTTCAGCTCAGAGGCTTCCAAGCAGGGATTGGCAGACTACAGCCTGCAGGCTAAATCCAGCCTGCCACCTGCTTTGATAAATAAAGTTTTATTGGAACATAGTCATGCTCGTTTGTTTACATATTGTCTGGTGTTTTCTTGCTACCACGGCAGAGTTGAGTGGTTGCAACAGAGACTATATTACCTGCAAGCTTAAAATATTTACTTTATAGAAAATTTTTCCTGAACCCTGCTTTAAAGGAATCAAGAGTTGCTGAGAATGCAAGCCTAGGATGAGGAGAGGAAACAAGGCAGGTGAAAAAGAAAGGCTGTCTAAGAATTAAGAAGAAATCCTGTTGAAGAGAAAGAGTTTCACTTAAGATGTCTCAGGTCAGTTGAGAGAAAGGCTGAAGAAGTCAGTGGATTTAGAAGCTAGGTGGCCCAGAGCAGATTAGGGGACATGTGGTGGTAAAAGATCAGATCTCAGAGGGTTGAAGTCCAGAAGGGGAAATCAAGTAGACTATGCTTGAAGAACTCCAGTGGTAAAAGGAAGGGTTGAAAGGAAATGGTGGCCGGAATCAGTAGGATCAGCAAGAGACGGAGATGCCAAGGAAGAAACTAAACATTCCAATACACCAAGGGGGGGAAAAATGGCAGGGGAGAGCAGAGGTAGCTTGGAGAACAATTCCTGAGTAGGGGAAAGGAGATAGTAAAAAGCACACAAAAGGTTAGGTTTGAGAAGGAACAGGAATGCTTCTTCTCTGAAGAAGACTGAGGATAAATAGATGAAGATATTCATGGAGATTGAAGGAAGGAACGATGAAGAGAACATTCTTGGAGCTTTCAGTTTGCTCAGTGATTTAACAAGCTGGGTGATTTACTGATTGCCGGGGGGTGGGAGGATCAGGATTGAGGGGGAAATCCCAGCTCAACTTCCACCCGTTTTAAGAATGAATACTAACTCAAAGCTGGAATTTATGTCAAAGAAATGTCTTCTTTACCATTCTCAGACATTGGGTATCTCAGTGACAATGTTCTTCCACCCATAAGTGCTAACTCAACCATTTAGATCTAAACTAAAAAAACTAAACCCGTTGCCATTGATTCCAACTCATAACGACCCTATAGATCAGGGGTTGGCAAATTTACTCTGTAAAGGGCCAGATAGTACAAACTTTAGGCTTTGTGGGAGACATGAGCTCTCACACTTTTTTTTTTTTTTACACTTGACTTTAAAAACATAAAAACCATTCTTAGCTTGCTAAAAAACAAAAATAAACCCCATTGTTGTCGAGTCGATTCCGACTCACAGCAACCCCGTGTGTTACAGAGCAGAACTGCTCCACAGGCTTTTTTGGCTGTAATCTTCATGGAAGCAGATCACCAGGCCTTTCTTCTGTGGCACCACTGGGTAGGTTTGAACTGCCAACCTCTACGTTAGTAGTTCAGCACAAACCATTGCACCTCCAGGGACCTTAGCTTACTAGTTGTACAAAAAAGGTGGATTTTGCCTATGGGCAAACCTGGTCTAAATTACTGGCATTGTAAGACCTAGCTGTAGTTTAATGTTATTACAAAGGAGAATGTGCCGGTAACAGAAGTTTAAATTTGGAGCTTTTCTGTTGATAAGTGACCTAAGAGGCTTACTTTCTCAGGCTACAACCGATACCCTACAGGAGTTATCTCAGGGTTTTGAATTACAGTTTGTATTTGATCAAGGTTGACCAGTTTCAAAAAACAAAATGACTGATAAATTACCTCAATTCCAACGGACTGGTTGTTCAGGTCAATACGAAGAAAGACTGGCTGAGGTCTATTGATGAGCCATAGGAATATAGCGACTCCAAATGTCAGGATGCAGATGAGGGCCGGGGTTGGAAGTGGGGAAAACAAGAAGTTGAAGATGAAAAGCATCTTTGTGAATAGCACCAGCAGGCAATTCAGACCTTAAAAGAAAAGAAAGAAAAATTTAAAGGAAATGGCCATATTTTCTTACTCAATCACTCTATGTTTACAAAAAGAACACCACTCACATACGCACCATCTAACCCCAATAGCCAAGATTAGGGCTCTTTAGTAGCAAAATTCTCCTACTCTTTACCTTAGCAATGTTGAAAATAATAGAACCTTTCCTCCACCCCTGCTATTTGATTATCCTCCTGCAAGGAGGAAAAAGATCAAGGGAAACAAGTTCATTTCCCAGATAATTCTGAGAAATGACTGCCCTTTTATTTTTGGCCCATAAAGCCTAGAGAAGCCTTGCTGGACCCAACATAAGCTGGTAGTCAGACGAGTATGCTCCAGACAGCAGCCTCTGCTCAGGTGGAGAGAAGGCCAGGAAGAACTCTTCCAGGTGGGTTTCCCTGGTATAAACCAAACAGAAGATGAGACTTTGCAAACAATGGCTTCAAAATACGTGACTTCGCAGGTATTAGAAATCAAGCATTTTGCACCGAGGACGTTTCCTGCTGGCCAGACGTGCCTTGCTCATTGTTTCTTTTTGGAGCACCGGGGTGGGGGTGTGGGGGGCTCAGAGATCAACAGCTTTCCAACTTGCCATGTCCAATGTCCTCTCCTCCAGAGGTCCGGAGGCACCATTTCTAGTTGAGGCAAATATCAGCCAAGTACACAGAACGGGCTCAACACATGGTAGAAAGTGAGCGTTGAAGATTTAGGCCAGGATGAGATCTCAACGAACTAAAAGTAACAAAAGCTTCCCCCAACCCAATTTTTCTTGTAGTTTCCAGCCAAACTCAGCTTCAAACCATTCTAATAGGAGGGGTTACCTTTTGGAAAGGCCCTAGAAACATACCTTTGCTGAAGCCATCTATCTTATCTCTTGCTTCACTACTTTCAGATGGCTTGATCAAAATAATAATAGCAGCTCATGATCCCAGCCAACACAGGAGCACTGCCTGCCTGCCAGGCCCTGGACTGGGTTGTTTGCACAGACCATCTCATTTATTTCAAGCAATGCCATAAAACAGCATTTTACAGAGGACACGCCAAGGGGTAAAGTGATTTGCCTGAGTTCACACACCATTTCCCACTGTTGCTTCCGTATTAAAAGCTAGAAAACAACACCTTGTTTTTTTCTTCTAGATTCTAGTCATAGAGTTCAAGGAGACCAAATTTGTCTGGCCCCTTACCAAACTCACTGTCGTCACATAGCAACCCTTACAGGTGACAGAAAATGAAGTTCAGAATTTGCACTCTTCAAAGCTTACTGCAATGCCTGACAACATGCTAACTCAGAGAAGAGGACAAAACCAGAGGGAAGCAAGCCAGATAAAAAGGCTTATCAGATCAAGATTATGGTCTCTCTCGGAGGCAACCATCATTATCTGGCATTTGGAAGCCTTGCCATTAAGGGAAACAACTCACTCCAGTCAAACAAAGGCTTTTTTAAAGCACAGGATTTTTTGTGTGGGGGCAGGAACAATCACAAGAACGCCTGAGTCACCCTTATAAATTTTCTGCCTCCTGAATGGTTATGATCTGATTTTAGAATAGTCACTTTCCATTTTATGGAGGAAAACTGAACTCCCAGAGACTGAGATGATAGTTCCCAACTCCTTTTCTTTTTTTTTTTTCCACATTGCATTTAGGGGAATTAAAAAAAAAAAAAAAAAGACAAAACAAATACAAATGCAAGCCCTGTAGGTGCAAGGTTATGTCAGAACAAGGGCGCTATTGTCACTATGTGGAAGGATTCTGAGAGCTGAGATTTTTATAATCCAGCCTTACGTGGACTTGTATGGTGGAGTGGCACGAGAGGAGGCAAAAAATATTCAAGAGCCAGCAGGACACCATTCCCAGGCCAGCTACTCCAACCCAGGCAGAGGAAAGAGGCTGCCTGGGGAAAACTGTGCAATTGACAGAGCAGGTAGTGGTGCCAATGAGGAGGAGAGGCCTGCTTTGACCTCACCCATCACGCCTACCCTAGCCCCTCCCCTCTCCCGTCTAGATGGGACACTGCCACCAGTCTGGCAGGATTTTATGATCTGAGTTTCTTCTGTCTGCCTCAGCCCTACCAGCAAAGTAGACTCCTCCTGCTAAACCTCCCCACTCCCGCACCCCCACCACCCTCCGCCAACCCAAATCCCACCGTTGGCCCTGGATCTTTCTCTGCTTAATGAACAAATTATTTCACTGAAGACTTTATCCCTCTTCTTCCAGATGGCAGACTCACATTTATGGGAGACTTTGCAAACAGTCTCTTCAAAATAGTGTCTGAAGGCGAAATTTCTGTTTCAGATATGGTGGGTTGGAAGAGAGGGAGTGGAAGAGGGGGAAGGGGAAATGTGCCGGCAGATAACACAAAGGGAGAAGAAGAGTGGAAACCTACGTCCAGTCTAAAGGCAGTACCTGCTGTCAGCCCCAGCTGGTTGCTACTATGTGGTGAGGTGGACCCAGGGACACCAGCTGGTTAGATATTTTTCCCCTAGAAAACTTGGAAGATTGGATTGTTGCAAACCTCCTCAATTTAAACTATTGTCTCAAGCTTTAAGAGTCTGGTATGGGAGAAACAAAAACAGATCTCCCGATTGAATCTGGGCCATGGCCTGTCAATCTTGATTGTTCCTTTTAGATGAGCTCTAGTCGTATTGCCCACAAACAGAATGGAACTGACCACTTTGTTTCAAGCAAGGGAGATGTTTATGAAGGCCAAGGCCACTGTATCACAAGAATACAAGTGCCTTGCCTATATTGGCAAAAAAAAAAAAAAAAGAAAACCGGTCGCCATCAAGTTGATTCAGACTCATGGTGACCCATGGGTGCACAGTAGAACTGCTCCATAGGGTTTTCAAGGCTCTGGCCTTTTGGAAGCAGATCACCAGCCCTTTCTTCTAAGATGCCTCTGGGTGAGTTTGAACTGTCAACCTTTTAGTCAGTGGTTGAGTGCTTACCCGTTTATGCCACCCAGGGACTCCTTCCTACACGGGCAGGTGTTTTATTTGCAGAAGACATTGAAAGATGTATTCAATTTGTCAACTGAAATAGCTTACTCATTTTGTTTGCTATTGTTGACCAGACATCCCGCTCAAGTAGGAGGTGCGCAGAATTTCAGATGGTCTCCCCATCCCACATTTTTTAAAATTGAGGTAAAATTCACGTTGCATAGACTTAATTCAGTGACATTTAGTATACTCAAATGTTGTGCAACCATCACCTCTATCTAGTTTCAAAACATTTTCATCACCCAAAAAGAAACCGTGAACTCACTAAGCAGTCACTCCTCATTCCTCCCTCCCCTCAACCCTGACAAACACTAGTCTGATTTCTGTCTCTATCCATTTACCTATTCTGGACATTTCATATAAATAGAATCATACAATATGTGAGTTTTGTATCTGGCTTCTTTCATAAGCATAATGTTTTTGAGATTCTTCCATGTTGTAGTATGTATCAGTACTCCATTCCTTTTTATGGCTGAATAATATTCCATTGTATGGATATGCCATATTTTCTTTATCCATTCATCAGCTGATGGACGTTTGGGTTGTTTCCACCTTTTGGCTATTGTGAATAGTGCTGCTATGAACATTTACAGGTTTTTGTTTGAAAACCTATTTTTAACTATTTTGAGTATATATCTAGGAGTGGAATTGCTGGGTCATGCAGTAATTCTATATTTAACTTTTTGAGCAATCACCAAACTGTTCTCCGCAGCAGCTGCGCCATTTTACATTCCCACCAGCAATGTATGAGGGTTCCAATTTCTCCACATCTTTACCAACGCTTGGGATTTCACTTTTTTTTAATTATAGCCATCCTAGTGAGTGTAGAGTGGTATCTCATGGTGGTTTTGATTTGTGTCTGTCTAATGACTAAGGATATTCAGTATCTTTTCATGTGCTTGTTGACTATTTGTGTATCTTCTTTGGAGAAATCTCCATGCAAGCACTTTGCCCATTTTTTAAACTGGGCTATTTGTCTTTTTGTTGTTGAATTGTAAGAGTTCTTTATGTAGTCTAAATACTAGACCTTTATCAGATATATGATTTGCAAATATTTTCTCCCCTTCTGTAGGTTGTACTTTCACTTTCTTGATAGTGTCTTTTGATGCACAACACACATACATACAATTTTTAATCTTAAAATGTTAGTGCTAGAGGATTTGTGAGCATTTTGTGTAACTCACTCACTGTTTAAAAGGAGGAAGCTGAAGGCCTGAGAGAAAGCAAGACCCTCAGGTCACTCCATTACTGGATTAGGAAGCTCTGGTTATCATTCTCACCTCTAGAATCTGTTAACACTTCCATATGGGCTCAAACATATTAAGGGAAAAGCCACCACCCCTCCTGTCATGCAGCCTGTGTCACTCAAGTTACAATTCTGGCTCAGTCACTCCATAGAACCCCCAGAAAACGGTGTGATGGCATTTCCCCTGCCCTTTATGCCACTTGTAGTTGGGAAAGAATGGGGTAGGGAGAAGTACAACAGTGGTAAAGAAAAGAGGAAAGAGAGCTCTGTTGTACTGGGTCTGGGAGTTCCTTTCCCACGTCATCGGCAGACTTACGAGCAAGTCACAACACTTCAGGATGGCCCCAAGTGGAAAGCTTCCTCCACTTTCTGATTTGGTGATCACGACAAGCCTCTCTGCCTCAGCCCCTAGGATGCCTGTTGTTCTCAGCCCCTCCTCTTGATTCCCTCCAGGACTGTCCCCTACTGGGTGGTATGAATGGCCATAGCTAAAGCCACTCCTCTCTTGGCTCCCAGAATCCTCTACTCCCAAGCTGGCTGGAGGACATCTTCCACCTTTATACCTCCTCGTAAGCTCCCAGGATCAGCCCTGGTTTCTAGGATTTCACCACCCTATACTTAGCTTTGGATTTTGCCCCTTTGTGGATTTGGGGCAGCATTTCCTTATTAGTTTTATTTTCTTTGGACAATGTCCCCTAATGGCCCCTTCTACTCTAACATTCAAGTTTTTGGTCAGCTGTGTTTATTACTGTGAACCTTTCAGGCTAGCTTTATAGCCTACAAATCACTTTTCTTTTGATAGCTCACTTCCATTAAAAGATTCTATCTGCCCTTTATGTATTGTGTTCTTCAAACCATCCATTCCCACCTCAGAGCCTCTGTATTTGCTGTTCCCTTTGCCTGAAATACTCTTCCCCAGATCTGAAACGGTTTTGTCTCACTTATAAGTTCGCACTCAATTTAAATGTCACTTCCTCAGAGGCTCTCTCTCTCTGATAACTCTTTAATATTGCCGTTTCCACCCCAATCACTATCATGGATCCTGCTTTCTCTTCTCCACAGTGCTGCTCACTATTAAAAACAGTCCTGGTCCCTTATTGTATACTTCTCCCACCCAACTGACATTCTAATGGGAACAAGGGTCTTTGTTCTATTCCCTGCTGTGACTCCAGTGTCTGCTCTATGTCTAGTACATAGTAAACTTTCAACGAGTGGTAGTTGAATAAATGAACACCCCTTACAGATATAGTTCAGAATTATCTGTTTTAAATACTCCCAGTCAACCCATTTTCCCCTCAGTAAAATTCCCCCACCCCAAAATTCCCAAATCTTACATCACCGAAAGTCACTCTGGTCAGTCTTAAGATGGGTACTCTTAAATCATTCTTTTGATAAAGTATTGGGTTACAGATGGCAGGTGGTGAAAAAGATGTATTTTTAACACACAAACCTCAGATCAGTCTACTCCTCCAGACCTGGAGGAGTCTCTATAGGACGGATCTTACTGAATGAGGTCATCTATGATGTAAGCGGGCAGAATGTCCAGCCTAGAAATAAACAATTCTGTTACCCTGGGCTTCTGGAATTCTGAGGACAATAAGGTAAATTCTTTTTGCTTTTAGGCCTGAAGAACTAATTATTTTCTATGCAGTAATTAGATTTAAATCGCAATTATAAACTTTATTAAAAAGTTTGCCTTTTGGAAAGTGGCACATGCTCATTTAATTGGTTTCTCTTTTCTCTTGCATGTATGGGCTCATCCTGTGGTGATACAAAGCTCATTAAAAAGAGACCGGAGTCCCCAAGTTCTTACATCTAATTAGTTAACACAGTCTTCCATACTATGAATTATTTACTCTCTCCTAGAGGATATGTCACAGATCTTCGCAACCCATAATGACTCCAAAGATGTTTGTGTGTTATTTTTGTTGTCGTTAGCTGCCATCCAGTCGGCTCTGCCTCGTGATGACCCCACGCACAGCAGAACGAAATGTTGCCCGGTCCTGTACCACCTTCACAATCGTCGGTATGCTCAAGTCCATTGATGTGGCCACTGTGTATTTTGAATGTCTTCCAACCTAGGGGACTCATCTTCCAGTACTATAGTAGACAGTATTCTGTTGTGATCCATGGGGTTTTCATTGGCTAATTTTTGGAAGTAGATCACCAGGTCTTACTTCCTACTCTTTCTTATTCTGGAAGATCCACTGAAACCTGCTGGTATTTGAAATACTGGTGGCATAGATTTCATCATCGTAGCAAAACACAAACCACCACAGTACCACAAAGTGACAGATGGGTGATAAAAACCAAAAAACCAAACCCACTGCCGTCAGGTCAATTCCAACTCATGGTGACCCTATAGGACAGAGTAGAACTGCCCCCCTAGGGTTTCCAAGGAGCAGTGGATTCGAACTGCCAACCTTTTGTTAGCAGCCCTAGCTCTTAACCACTGTACCATTTGTTATTTAGGAGGTCATATATGAAAATTTTGCTTTCCAGGCTGGGCTTTAAGCTGCTAATCTGGCCTTCATTGTCATTTTCCCTAACTTCATGCCACCCCTAATTTAGAAGCTTCCATCTCAGTCTGCAACCAGATAGTCAGATACGTGGTCTATTGCAAAATCCTTCACCTAGTTTCCTCAGAGTGGGGTTAAAGGGCTTTCAACTTTTCTTAATCAGTTTACCTTTCTGCATATGCAGTTTTCTTCTACTAGGGAAATCACAGATAACATGATTTGAGACAATGATCTTATTACATAAAACTCAGAGAAAAGCTTGTTATCAAAAAGCATTGATTCCCCAAGGTGGGTGTATCTCAGCTATCCAAGCTATTTAAAATGATTCAAAGATCAAAATGGCCAAGATCCAATCAGATCCGAGATAAAAATTTCTGGTCATATTTCCCAATTAAAAAGAAACAAAAAAACTCAGCTCAGAGGAGAAGTCTCAAAGTTCCTCTGAGAAAATAGAGGCAATTAAAAACCATAAGGTAATGCAGTAAGGTGGCCAGTTACCAAAATTAGTGCCCAGAAAGCCAATAACTTTCCCGTATTTCGTATAAATAACTAATCTAAAAATAATGGAAAAGATGACATTCACAATAGTATATATAAAAGTAAATGTGTAAAACCTATATAAGTTTCTATCCAAGGGACATAAGGCTTGAAAAATGGAAAGACATACCTTGAAATAGTCAGGGAATCCTATTACCCTAAATATATTTATACATTTAATGTAACCGTAATAAAGACTGATAGGATTTTCTTAAGAACTAAAAAGCGAAGTCTATAGTTCACCTGGAAAAATATAACCTACAGAAAGAATCATAAAAATGTTAAAAAATAATACGAATTGGGTGGATGGCAGAGTGATACACATTACCAAATTTGAGTACTTACTATGGAGCCCTGGTGGTGCAGTGGTTAAGAGCTACCGCTGCTAACCAAAAGGTCGGCAGTTTGAACTCACCAGTTGCTCCTTGGAAACCATATGGGGCAGTTCTACTCTGTCCTATAGGGTCACTATGAGTCAGAATTCACTTGATGGCAACTGTTTTTTTCCAGTACTTTGCAGCTATAGAAGTTTTCTATTGGACGTGAATAGAAAAACGTATTCAACAAAATAATCCTAAAACAGACCCAGTGGCTGCCATTATCACATATTAAATTGCATTTCAAATCAGAGGAGATAATTTTCATTTACAATAAATATGTTGGGACCACTGGCTAGCCATTTAGAGAAAATAACATATTTCTGTATTACTGCCTCACTCCTTATACAAAAATAAATTAGATCTGGATCTAAGACTTACATACAGAACAATCACAACCATAGAAGTATTTGGGGAAAAAGTACGAGAGAATTTTTGTTGTTGTTGTTAATAATCTTGGCGTGGCGAAGATCCAAGACAGACCCAAATCCTAGAAGCTATAAAAAAATGCTGGTGAGTTTAATTAAATAAAAATTAAAAAAATATTCGCCCTGCAGAAAAGGTACCAGAAACAAGGTCAAAAGATAAACTGGGAAATATCAAACAACCTAGAGAGGCCTGGAGCTAATTTCCTTAATAGGGAACGCTGAAAAGCCAATTAAAAACAAAACATGATCCAATAAAACAAAGGGCAGAGGGCATGGCCAGAAAGTGTACAGAAAAACAAATGGATTACTTAAAATGAGGGAAACCCATTGAACTTCACTCATAGTTTTAAAAATGCATATTTAAATGAAATGTCTTTTCCTTGACCATTAGATTAGTCATGATCAATTTTGCACTGTTTATCGTGGAAATAGAAGTTTGGTACAACCTCCTTAGAGATGTGTCCATTTCCCTTTACCACAGTTTAAAATGTATGCCCTTTGACCTAGCAATTCTACCAGCAACTTATCTTGTAGAAAGGCATCAGTTCAATAAAGTTCATCGCAAAAGGCAGTATAACGTACTGGTTAAAATGTGGGCTCTTGGGTCAGACTGTAGCTGTTAGTTACCATTAAGTCAATTCCAACTCATGGTGACCCCATGTGTTTTCAGAGTAGAACTGTGCTCCATAGAGCACGTAGAGCATAGAAAACTCCGCAGAGTTTTCAAGGCTGTGATCTTTCAGAAGCAGATCGCCAGTCCTGTCTTTTGAGAAACCTCTGGCTGGATTTGAAATGTCAGCTTTTCAACTAGTAGTTAAATGCTTAACCACTTGCACTACCCAGGGACTCCTTGAGTCAGACTACATGGACTCAAACCCTGCTCGGCCATGTTCTATGCGACTTGGAGCAGGTTACTTAACTTCTGTGTAGTTTCTCATCTGTAAAATAGATAGAATAATATCTCCCTCATAAGGCTGTCACCACGATTAAAGGAGTACAAAGTGCTTAGAACACTACCTGGCACAGAGGTTCAGATGTTAGCAATGATGATCATTGCCATTAAAGTTAGAAGATTGTTTATAATGGGAGAGTCTGAGAAAGCATTCCTTGAGAAGAGAGAAACTAAGTAAATTACAGCACTTCCATTGGAAGGAACTCTCAGCAGGTATTAAAAAGAAGAAAGTAGATCTGTAGGTACTGATATGAACAGAGCTGCAGGATAGATTGCCAAGTAGAAAGAAAAACAATGTGTAGAGCAGCGTGTGCGGTATACTTACAGCTGTGTTAAATTACATACTCATGACCAAAAGGCAATCGTTCAAACAGAACAAGGGGATACTGTGTGGTTTGGGATCAGAAAGGTGTGTGTCAGGGTTGTATCCTTTCACCATACTTATTCAATCTGTATGCTGAGCAAATAATCTGAGAAGCTGGACTATATGAAGAAGAACATGGCATCAGGATTGGAGGAAGACTCATTAACAACATGCATTACGCAGATAACACAACCTTGCTTGCTGAGAGAGAAGAATACTTGAAGGACTTACTGATGAAGATCAAAGACTACAGACTTCAGTACGGATTATACCTCAACAAAAAGAAAACAACAACAACAACAAAAAATCCTCACAACTGGACCAATAAGCAACATCATGATAAATGGAGAAAAGATTGAAGACGTCGAGGATTTCATTTTACTTGAATCAGCAATCAACCCCCATGTAAGCAGGCAGCAGTTAAGAAATCAAACGACGTATTGCATTGGGCAAATCTGCTACAAAAGACCTATTTAAAGTGTTCTTGAGGACTTGACATCATCTTGAGGACTAAGGTGCACCTGACCCAAGATAAGGTATTTTCATTTGCCTCATATGCATTCGAAAGCTGGATAATGAATAAGGGAGACCGAAGAAGAGTTGACGCCTTTGAGTTATCGTGTTGGCAAAGAATATTGAATATACCATGGACTGCCAGAAGAACGAACAAATCTGTCTTGGAAGAAGTGCAGCCAGAATGCTCCTTAGAAGGGAGGATGGCAAGACTTTGTCTTATAAACTTTGGACATGTTATCAGAAAGGACCAGTCCCCAGAGAAGGACATCATGCTTGGTAAAGTAGAGGGTCAGTGAAAAGGAGGAAGACTCTCAACGAGATGGACTGACACAGTGGTTGCAATAGTGGGCTCAAACACAGCAATGATTTTGAGAATGGTGCAGGACCGGGCAGTGTTTCATTCTGTTGTACATAGGGTCGCTATGTGTCAGAACCGACTCGATGGCACCTTACAATAGCAACAACATATACGCTTGTGTATTTCTGAAAGGATAATCCTCAGGCAAAGACAGATGGAAGAGGATAAATTAGGAATGGGTTTTCCAGAAAGTTCTGAGTATTCAATCATTCAGTCAAAAGATATTTAAGGGCTGACTATGTATCAAGCATTGTTCCAGGTGCTGCTAATATACTAGTAAAACTGCTGCCCTCATGGAGTTTATTCTATTGGTGGAGATTAACAACAAGCCTGGGTAGTGCAAACAGTTAATGTGTTCGGCTGCTAACTGAAAGGTTGGAGGTTCAAGTCAACCCAGAGGTGCCTCAGAAGAAAGGCCTGGCAATCTACTTCTGAAAAAATCAGCTTTTGAAGACCTTATGGAGCACAGTTCTACTCTGATACACATGGGGTCACCATGAGTAGGTTTTACAGTTTTATAGTACTATGGAATAAAAAAAAACAGAGTAGGGAAAGAGGATTGGTAGTATGACAGCAGGTGAGTTTTAATTCGGGAAGTTAGAGTAGGGCTCACTGAGAATGTAACACTTGAAGGCGTGTTTAATCTGAAACTTGCGTTGCTTTTTTTTTTTTTTTTTAAGCAAACCATGAAACGAACGACTGAGTATCATCCTGCATCTGACCCAGGCAGCTGACTTAGAAAGTTCCACCACCTTGGCTGGTAGTGTTTCTTGTGAGTCCTGAGACTACACCTCGGCTTCAATTCTAAAAGTGCAGCTGGCGGCCACCAAAACCACACTCAAAATGCTTCTTAGCTAGTCATCCTGCCTGCTCAGCAGCTCTGGGAGTGGAAACCTTTTTCATTCATTCTCTAGCAGATAAGAAACTAGACCAAAGGTGAAGTCTGAGTTATGGGGCCCAGGGGGTGCGAAAATGTGTCTTTCAATATTTATTGCAAGAAGCTGAGAGAAGAGGCTAGAGGAAGTCTGACCTACAAACCTGCAGATCACTTCCCAGCCACTCACCTCCACCCTGGTGCTCAGGCCATCACCTCACGTTAGCCTTCTCCATCAAACAGGGCCGGGTCACCGGACCCAGGTGCTCTCTTTATTTGGGGACCTGGCACCCAGAGAGATGTCCCCGGGCAGCTAGGTCTTCTTATCAGGGACATACCAGCTGAGCAGGGATCCAGCATTATCAGCGGGTTGTTGCTGGGTGCCGTCGAGTCGGTTCCAACTCATAATGACCCTATGTACAACAGAACAAAACACTGCCTGGTCCTGCACCATCCTCACAATCTTCGTTGCTATATTTGAGTCCACCGTTGCAGCCACTGTGTCAATCCATCTTGTTGAGGGTCTTCCTCTTTTTCGTTGACCCTCTGCATTACCACTAGGAGTCCTACTAAACCCCCAAGGTGGCTGAATAGTCATTTCACTATGGGAAGATTCAGCTTGAGGGTTTAAATAATAGGAAAACATAAGCAATAGTAAGCTCCCACCTCTTGGTCCTCCCACCCATTGCTAGGACCCTGCCCAACAGGAGACCTGGTGGCACAGTTGTTAAGAGCTCGGCTGCTAACCAAAAGATTGGCAGTTCAAATCCATCAGCCACTCCTTGGAAACTCTATGGGGTAGTTCTACTCTGCCCTATAGGGTCACTATGAATTGGCATCGACTTGATGACAATGGTTTTGTCCTTCAGCAACTGTAATTCGCAAGGCAGCTGGTGGAAGGAAAGGCAAAGCTGAGGCTCAGTATAGGTTCCCTGGCCTACAAGCAAGTACCCTATGAATGAATCATTGGGGCTTCAGAGGCACATCCACTGGTAGTTTTGCTGCTGGGCTGAATTGCCCAGGAAAGCCTACAGGAGCCAGCTCAGGAGGGTTGTAAGAAGTGGAGGTGGATTAGCTCTTTCCACAGGCCACACAATGCACCCAGGAGCAACCGGCTCAGTAGCAGTTCGGGGCTCCGGAGGCTTCTCAGGGCCAAGTGGACTCTCTGTGACCACAGGTCTTCCTGGGCTGTGAGTACTATAGTCAGAGCCTGTCTTCACCCTCGAGTTTGAATGCGTCCAGCATAGTGCCCAAGATGGAGTTGTTAGTTGCCATCGAGTCGATTTTGAGTCACAGTGGCCCATGTGTCAGAGTAGAACAGTCCCATAGAGTTTTCTAAGCTGTAATCTTTACAGAAGCAGATCACCAGGTCTTTGTCCCAAAGAGCCACTTGTTGGGTCCAAACTGGCGACCTTTCAGTTAGCAGCCGAGTGCTTGATCATTGCGCCACTGTTCGGTTTATATGAATGTATCATTTTCTGTAATAACAGAGTAGGAGTTCACTGAATGCTAGTGGGTGACCTCTCCCTTTTGCTCACCGCTGGCCTGAGTTCAGAGAAAGGCAATGAGGGAGGTGAGCCTATGGAAGGAGACAGGCTGCAGATGCCACTCCCACAATGGGCTGGCGAGCTCCTACACACGAGGGGGACAGAACCGGCTGAGGTCTCCTTAGCCAGGAACTTCATGCCATGAGAAGGGCAACTCTAAGCAGCCCCACCTGAGCGAGGTTCAGGTTCGCGCATTCTGCATACATTCAAATATTCGAGCACCTACCATGGGCCAGGCAGTATGCTGGGAAAGCATACTCAGAGTTTTAGGTCTAGTGCGGGGTAAAGCCAACTCCACAGGCAGTCACAGTACTTTGGGACAAAGGCTGTCTGGGATGTGCCCAGGCTTTGGGAGCAAACTGGAGGAGTGTGTAGGTGATGGGTGATATCTTTATCCTCTGCACTTTTAATTCACTCTAGGACAATCTCAATTACAGGCAATAAGACAAACAAAGATCTTGGATCTACTGTGAGCCCAGCACTGTGCCACGTGCTAAGGAACAAACACTTAGGAGACACAGTTCCTGCTCTCTGGGGCCTCGGGGGCCCGTCTAACCCTCGAACACCTATAGAGACCAAAGTTTATTGGTGGTTACCATGGGCGGGCAGGAGAGAGAGGGAAAGAGGGGCTCATTACTCAGGGGACACTGAGCTTCTGTTAAAGGTGATGGAAAAATTTGGAAACAGATTTCAAGGTGATGGTTGAACAACATGATAAACATAATTAATGTTACTCGATTGTACATGGGAAGAATGCTAAAGTGTCAAATGTTTTGTTACGTGTATATTTACCACAATTTAAAAAAAAAGCAAAAACTTATAGAATGCTTCAGTGTGTAGGATGAACTAATGAGTTTGAAGAAGGGAGAGGCCATGTAGACTGGAGCAGATGAAGGCCACTGTATGGAGCACCCAGTGATCCGAGGGTTGGATGAACCTAAGAGGAAGGGGAGAAGAGGAACACTCTAGTGGGGGGAGAGAGGTAGAGTGTGTGACTAGAGGCACTGAAGTGGGACACGTATGACACTGGGGAAGAAAAATTGTGAATTAGTATTCCTGAGGGAGCGAGGGCCCATCTTCAGTTGAAAAGGAAGGTGGTGGGGTGGGAGGGAAGAAAAATAGCCTAAAAGAAGGATGAATGAAACAAGGTCCAGGACCCAATGTGGACATTGTACCACTAGAGTCATTTTCGTTTACAAACACCAGAAAGCCTTGGAGGCCAGCTGAGTGGTGTTTACCAGGAAAACCTTCCTTAAGTCTAATACCAAAAAGCCTCTTAATTCAGCCTGTAAAGTTAGTATAGAACAGTTGTTAAGCCACCTACAGGGCTGTGATAGTCAATGACAAATCCCACTGGAGCTCAGGTTGACACAGTCAATCTTGAACCATCACTGGGCTTCAAACAAATCATAGTCCAGCAGCCCCACCCTCAGGAAAAATTTGTGTCGGTAAACTCTCCCAACGGCTGTCCCAAGCCTGTTGCTGACGGAGTGATTTCTGAGAGGACCGAGGTAAGGACAACCAGTATCAGAAATCCACTGGATTTGATAAGAGGCTGGACAAAGTGCTAGGCCCCTGTTGCCCATGCCAGGATAAGAGCAGGATGACCCAAGAGGTTGTGAAAGAGGCCTTCCTGTCTCGGCTTTTGGCAAAATCAGCCCTCACACTATCTGCTCTGAACAATGGTCAGGAGTCGTGTCGCTTGATCCAAAGTACAAACTCCAAGCTTTATTGCCAAAATTTCCAGGGGGCAAATTTCAAAACTGACTTTCCACCAACTCTAGTTCTGCCCAACTCTACCACTTACCAACTATGTGGCCCTGGGGACAATTACTTAATGTTACTGAGCATCAGTTTCCCTCAACAGCACACAAGAAGGGACAGGGTGATAGTCCCTACCTGAAAGGGGTACTAAGTGTTGAGCTTCTAGTACACTGTCAAGTACCTGGGAAGTCCCCAGTAAAGACTAACTCCCTTTCACCTGTTCCATGTATCCCAGTTTTCAACTCGTTGTCAGTATCAGGGAATCCTAGGGTAGCACAAATGGTTAAGCGCTTGGCTACTAACCAAAAGGCTACCAACCCACTCAGAGGTGCTTTGGAAGAAAAGCCTGGTGACCTACTTCTGAAAAACCAGCCATTGAAAACCCTATGGAGCACAGTTCTACTCTGACACACATGGGGTCTCAATGAGTTGGAATTGACTCAATGGTAACTGGTTTGGTTTTTGGTTCTATTATGAGGCATCTCAAAAGAGAAGCGATGATCATGGTCTTCATACTATAACTGCCCTTCAACTTATGTGCAAGGGTCTTAACAACTCCTTGTTCGTATTTCTCATTGCAGAGAGCACGGTTCTTCTCAGAGCTCTGACCCACCCTTCTCCCTCCAGCCCCAAGCCACTTATGAGCTCACAAATCTTAGATGAGGATGGCCCATGAAGATCCAGGGATCTACTACCAGCTCCCTCAAAGAGGGCTGATACGATGGCCTGGCCACAACCACAGTACGTGGGCTGTCTGACTTTCCAAACTCCCTATTCATCATGTATTTATTCAAATGACATTCACTGAGCCTAATAAGTATCAGGCACTGTGCTTGGAAGAAGAGTGAGTGAGAGTTTATTTCTGGCCTCAGGATGCTCAGTTACATAAGGGAGGAACAGACCTAGACACATGGACAACAGAGCATAGCGAGAGCAATGATGGCTGTGGGGACATGTCACTCTGGCGGGCACCACAGTCACCTCAGGCTACACCCCAAACAAGAGTCAGCGCGTCTGCTGGCCGGGCACAAGGGACAGAAGGAAGCAGAAACTTTAGTCCTGGTTTCTAAAAAATTGTCAAATCCTGGTTTGGGAATTCCCCTGCCTGGAGATGGGAGGATTTTTAAAAGAGAAGTTTCTTCCAGATTCTGACTCTTAGGCTTTTGCACTAACTATGCTCATCAGAAACTGAGGCATTGCTCACCTTTGGAATTCAAATTCCAGCTCCAATCTCTTCATAGTATATCTAGTTCCTTTATTGCTAAGCTTTGGTTACCTCGTCTCTAAGACAAGGTATCTCCTTCACAGGACAGTTTTGAAGACCGGAAGAGAAAAGCCCCCTATAGCCTTAAGCATGGTGCTGCCCCATACAACATGTTCAGTGAATGGCAGCTGTAATACTTTCAGTTTTAGGAGAATGTCAACCTGAGAAGCATGTAATAAACTTGTGAACTCAATGGCCTGTTCAGGTTACCATGCATGAGAATCTTTTTACAAACTACATTTTCCAGGAAATCTGAAGGAAGCCCAACCCTACACATTAGTGGATACAGCATGATTTTAGCATCAGACTGACTGCAGCTACAATCCCAGTTTGACAATTTGCTGTGCAACCTTGGGAAAGTTGCTTAACCTCTCTGAGCCTACTTTCTCAACCATAAGATGGTGAAACCATCAAACTTACAAGATCATGTTGACTGAATGTAAGAACACCCACTGTCAGCTGGTGCTTCACTGGCTTCCTCTTCCTTCTCTCCATCTGTAATTCTCTCTCCTCCTCCCACCCCCGGCCTCCCTATAGCACCTGTGGCCCCCTCTGCATGTTTAGTACTTAGGTACTCAGCAATACACTGATATTGTTGTGTGTGTGCAGGTGTCTTTGCCTTCATGACGTTACGATATAGCCAAGAGAGCCCATTTTAAGTAAAAATAAATAAGTAAATACAAAACCCATTGCCGTTGTGTTGATTTCAACTCATAGCGACCCTATAGGACAGAGTAGAACTGCCCCACAGAGTTTCCAAGGAGCAGCTGGTGCTCTTAAACACGGTGCCACCAGAGCACCATTTTAAGTCAGGACCTAGTCAAATGCCTCACAGAAACATTGTTTGGTCTGGACAATGTTTTAAAAAAATTAAATTTGAACGCATTTAGCTGGGGATTGCCTGCCCCGCACTTTGAGTGCCTACCACCCATATCTTATTACATACCATCTTCTTCACTTAGCTGTCTTACGTATCTGTCCTATAAGCGTTTGTATTTGTGACTCTTGTGTTATTTAGGTTTTTGTTCTTTCTATCATGTCAAGTAGTGGCTGCAAGATTTTCTACCATGCCTCTTGCAAGACGTATTCCGTGTTCACCTCAAATACTCGTCAATTGGAGGGGGCCACACCAGAGTAACTCCATGCAAGGATAGGGAGGGAGGGATAAAACAAAACCAAATACTCTATTTTTATTAAACCACTCTTTCTTTCTTTCTTTTTTAAATACTCTGCCTCTGTTGTAGAACACCAATGACCTACAAGTTGGCACTATAGATTCAATCCTACCTTCAAACCAACAAAACGGTTTGATACCCACAGAAGGTACCAAGCCCCTATCCTGGAGCGCCTGCCGATGCCTACTCCCTGAAGGTCCTTGAAGTTCGTCTTAGACTTAACCTGTGGCCCTACCCCTGAAAAAAAATCCAATTTCATTGAGAAGTCATTCCATCAGTCAGCCATCCATCAGCCTTTACCATGGGAAGGAGTCAAAGTTCCACATGCAAGCTGAGGCAAACCCCAGCCTACCGCAGGCGAGCTATGCCAAAAGCCTGAGCACCACCCTCCTCCACTCCCCCAAAAAGAGCCTCTGTTGTGGTTCGCCTGCCTCAAGAGAGGCAGGAGGAAGAAGCCTGATCCGTGCCGCACATTCCTCCTGCCCCTTGCCCCTCCTGATACAGAGGGCTTAAAGTTGTCCCTCAGAGACCTGGGAGGGAGGGCGCTGGTGTGCAGACGGGACACAGGAAGCTGTAGATTCTAAGTTGCTTCACTGAAGTTGGGGGTCTGGAAGCATCCTTGGGCCTCTCCCACACACCCACAAGACCTCTTGCTAAATAACACCCTTTGGATGGTCCCCTTACCCTGGGAGAGGGCAGCATCTCTCAGTGCTTCCAGCGAGTGGGGCTTCCTGGCTCCGAGTTCCTCCTGGCTCCCGAGACCCTGGCCCGCTTCCCTCACCCCTGGCTCTTCCAGCGAGAGGGCAGCTTCAGCAGGACAGCAGACAGCCCCAGCCCCAAGCCTCCTCCTGCTGTCTGCTCAGCGCTGTCCGAGTCAGGGCATGGCTGGCCCTTTTAACATGCTCACGGGCTCCACTTCCTGGTTTTTCTCTCACAACTGAAAGTGGAAGCGATCTGACCAGGAGGAGAAAAGCCGCCCCGAGAGCCCCTGGCTCCTGTTCAAAGCCTTTAATTCCAGCCCTTCGGGACTGAAAGGAAAACCAGTTTGCCTGAGCACGACTCACCCTTGCCTCCTTTGTCCGATTACCTCTACACCAAGCCAAAAACCAGGACGAAAATACTTAAGGTGCCCATTCAGACCACTAATGACAGACAGGCAGAGGCTACCCCACTTCCTGCTGGATTCCCAGGACTGGAAAGTCCAGCCAGAGGCACCTCAGCCCTCGGAGCTAAGCAGAGGAGGGAATACCCAGATGCCAGCTAAGCTCAGCATCACAAACCCTGCCCCATGTCGCCCCTCTGCTCCAACCCTCAGTCCCCAAAGCAGTTCTGACAATATGACAAAACTAGCTAGCAAGTCGAGAACGACAGGACAGTGAGTCCTTAAATAAACTGACGCTGCTTCTCTTCTTCCGACATGCCAACTCATCCTTTTCGTACCTCAAAAATTAAATTGAAAATGCATTCTGCCACCCGCAAACCCTGATATTACCAGGGTAGTTTCATTTGATTGGTCTAAGACTTTGGTTCACAGATGGGCACTGGAGCTTCCATTCTCAGATTTGGAGGCAGAAATAACCAGTTCTCCTGACCCTTCCTCCCCTATTACTCCCCCAACCCTTCCACCTCCAGACATTCCAGAATTAAGCAGCACTTTCCTAGACTCTTCAAGACGGCACTCAATCAGTAAGTTTAGCATGAATCCAGCTCTTTACTAGAGCTAGAGTTCATCCTCTCTACAGAGGACCATACAGAGAGGAGGTCCTGATGCTTCCAGCTAAAAAAGCTACAGTGAGCTGTGCCATGATCTCAGAGAACATAAGAGCTGGACCCCCTCTTTGGACATGAAACAAAGACAAAGGGTGGGGAGATGAAGGGTAGCCACCCTGGCATTCAATCTTCTGGGTTATCTCTTGGCTGGAGAAACACTTGGCTTTTGCTTAGTTTCAGGAGCTCAGCTCCCAAGAGGCAACTTCCTCTGGAGGAGAGTAGATGATGGCATAATGAGTGTCATGTCCCAGATGCTCTCATACTCTGGGCCCTTCACTGTGTGCTGCCTCTCTTTACCAACCAGACAAAGAGCTCAGGGCCAGGAGAAGAGAATTCTTTATTATTTTACTGGATTCCTCTAGGGTTGAATGCTCATGTTTTGAAGGGCCTGGGTCATTCTGAAGTTCCAGCAAGTTGCAGTCCTATCCAACCCTATGTGCTTGTGACTGAAACCCCCAAGATTTGAGGGAATAACAGAGGTTTGGGCAACACACAAGAATCCTGCATTATGGAGAAGGCTGTAGAGACAGGCTGATCAGGACTCAAATCCTAGCCACACCATCTCCTAGCCGTGTAGCCCAGATGATCTATCCAACAACCCCGAGCCACATTACTCATCTATGAGATGGGAATGATACCGCATACCTTACAGGAGGTGGAGAGCTGAGGAGATGATACATGTCACGTACCTAGCACAGTCCCTAGCACCTAATAGAATGTCTGCTAAGGATTCCCTTCCCCTTCTCCCTTCCAAATGGGAATCTGCCATCGGCAGCTGATTCATGGCCCTTCTAACCACACTAATAGAGAAGTTTCTGGATAGAAAGTTAAGGAGACCCCAATACTATCTCACCCTGGCTTTGTCTTTAACCTTTAAAGGTTGTTAAATCCTCCGTTTTAGTCACGCTTAGTGGAATTAACAACTTTCTCTTCCATTGTATTTGGATAGAACGTGTTTGGAAAGCTCAGATGTCTCCATTCCCTTTCAAAGTTTTTTTTTTTTTTTTTTTGCCTCCCACACAAGTAAGCTGAGATTACTACTCAGTCAAATGTAATTTCACCATATAAAAGAGCCTTAGGCCACATATAGACACTTCTCACCTTTACACCCCAAAACACCTCCATCCTCATGATCCCTTGTCGTTGATGTTATTGTTAGGTGCCGTCGGGTAGGTTCCAACACATAGTGACCCTATAGAGCAGAGCAGAACTGCCCCATAGGGTTTCTAAGGAGCAGCTGGTGGATTTGAACTGCTGACGTTTTGGTTAGCAGCCGAGCTCTTAACCACTACGCCACCAGGCTCCTGTAGATACATCATATAGAGAGCAGCTGACCTTGTGAGAATGCTCTTACCTTCTAGGGCCAGGAAATGTGCCTCTCACAGCTGGCTGTCCTAGTTCAGCACGGCATTCAGGCACCCCTACCCTTTCCACAGCTCCTGGGACAGGGCCGCACCTGAAGCCAGTGAGTACTGTCCTGAGAGTGGCCAATAAGCTCCTCTGAAACCTTTGAACCTGTTGCAATAGAGGTTCAAAGGTAGTGGTTACCTGTTCAAACACTTGCAGTAACTTCCAACAATGAGAAGTGCAGAATTTGGCAAAAGGTTAAAACGTAAGATTGTGATGCAATCGGCTCGGGGAGAAAACCCTCAGCTCAGAAAGCGAACATTTAACAAAACAAAGCTTTTATGAAGCCCGTACATACCTCAGGGGAAGGGAAGGGGTGGGCAGGACTTTGTATCTGCTTTTTCGGCAGAAGCCTTGAGACTGTGATAGAAGGAGGAAGGTCTGGATACAGAAGATGAAAGAAAGTGCCTCTTGAGTTGAGAGCAAGAGAAAAATGAGAAGCCAGTCTAGTGTGCTCAAGATACATCTTGAAGATTCCAACTAATCAGAGGTCTGCATTTCAAGACCAGCTAGTGACCCCTCCAGAATTAGAATTTTCTCCAAGATAACTAGGTAAACCAAATCACTCTAGGATCTAGCGTTTAGACTGGGGACAAGCCTGAGTCCTACTTAGAATTTAAAGTCATTGACACAGTCTAGGCCTCCCACAGCTCAGGAGGGACTTGAAGAAGTAGGGCTGCTGTTGCATCACTGTTGGCCTCCCCTATTCCCTCTTTCCATTTTGAAGTCACTAGCGGCCACCCTGGAGTTGAAGGCCAAGACAAAATCTTTAAGACTGCAGTGCATTATTGCTAAACGAAAACTATGCATAGAGATGATAGAGGCCCTGGAGACCAACTGTGTTTAGCCTCTAATTTATAGGTGAGGCTGGTGAGGTCAATCAGGTCTGTTCAGGTGAAGGAATTTATCCAGAATCACACAACCAGTTAGTCGTCAAGCCAGGACCCGACCCAGGTAACAGACAAACACTACAGTGCTTTTACCCCTATGCTGTGCTGCCTCGCTGATAGGTGTATGTTAAACCACCAGCAGACCTTATAGTCACCTGAACACTTTCTCTGTACAGGGCAGAAATTCATGGAAATGCTGCCTCAGGTTTCTTCTGACTGTATTTGGTTAAGCAGTCAGTATCAAATCAGCAGTCAATATCAAAATCAGAGGCCAATACAACTTCCTGCTGAGTCCTGCGTGGAGGAGTGGCCACACAGAAGTCTACTTCAGCCGGACTCATCTAGGTCATAAGTGTGTTAACTCTTTGGGGTCACTTCTAGCTACAGAGCCCTACTCCTGCTTTACTACCTGCAAGAAAAGAACAAAAAACCCGTTGCCATTGAGTTGAGGCTGACTATAGCAACCCTATAGGACAGAGCAGAACTGCCCCATAGGGTTTCCAAGGAGTGATTGGTGGATTCGAACTGCTGACCTTTTGGTTAGCAGCCGAACCCTTAACCACTAAGCAAGTAGGGCTCTACCTGCAAGAAAAGGGCTTCTAAGAAGTGGCTAAGAAGATACAGTTTGTTGAATTGTGTTCCCCCTGCCCCAAAATGTATGTCAATTTGATTAGGCCATGATTCCCAGTATTGTGTGATTGTCCACCATTTTGTCATCTGATGTGATTTTCCTATGTGTTGTAAATCCTACCTCCATGAGGTTAATGAGGTGGGATTAGTAGCAGTTATGTTAATGAGGCAGGACTCAATCTACAAGATTAGGTTGTGTCTTAAGTCAATCTCTTTTGAGATATAAAAGAGAGAAGCAAGCAGAGAGACATGGGGACCTCATACCACCAAGAAAGAAACACTGGGAGCATATAGTGTCCTTTGGACCCAGGGTCCCTGCGCCGAGAAGCTCCTCAACCAGGGGAAGATTGATGATGAGGACCTTCTCCCAGAGCCTAGAGACAGAGAAAGGCTTCCCCTGAAGCTGACACCCTGAATTTGAACTTCTAGCTTCCTAGACTATGAGAGAATAAATTTATCTTTGTTAAAGTCATCCACTTCCAGTATTTCTGTTATAGCAGCACTGGAAGACTAAGAAAGAATTTGGTACCGAGAGAGTAGGGTGCCGCTCTAATAGATACCTAAAATGTGGAAGTGGTTTTGAAACTGTGAATGGATAGAGGACTCAGAAGGAAATGAGGAGAGCTGTTAACACTGGAGATGGCAGAGATGGGGAGTAGCAGTAGCAGAGAAATTGCAGCAGCAGAGAAACAAATGGAAGCAACAGAACCAGGAGACCAGCGCGAGATGGCACTGGAGCCAACCCATGGAGCAAGAGAGTTAAGTTGTTTTGGCAGGAGGCTTCCTGGTGGAGTGGGGTGCCTTGGAGCCCTTATCAGTGGAGCTAGGCCTGCCAACCCATGGAGCAAGAGAGCTGAGTGCCTTCTGGCTGAAGTTTACTGGTGGAGTTGGGTGCCTCCAGGCACTTATCGGTGGAGCTACAGAGCTTTGGAACACTTGCCCCAACAGGGCAGATGCAGGCGTGAGGCCCGAGGGGCCGAGAGGCCAAGGAACCAGTAAGCAGAAGTTGAAGAGATAAGGAATGCAGGAAGGCAAGTTGCCTCAGTCTCAAAGCATATGGCCATGACCTCTGGGGTCTCAAATGGTGGTGTTACCACTCAGATGGACTAGGAGAATGGGGCTGCCTAAAGCCGAGGGAGCACAGTTACCATTCCAGTGGGCCTGGAAGGTGCATCTGAAGCCCAGTACCAAGGGGCTTCCACAGAGAATCTGGAGACTGTGGCCAATACCTAGAGTCTGGAGGGCAGGGCCATTGTGTAAATGGTCTTGGAGAACAGAAGATTATTTTCAAGGCTTTGAGGGCTAATGTAATGTGTTCTGCTGACTTGCTTGGTGCCTGTTATTCCTTCCTTCCCTTCAATTTCTCCCGTTTGTAATGGAAATGTTTAGCTCGTGCCTCTTCCACCATTAGTAATTTGGAAGCAGATAACTTGTATTCTAGATTTCACAGATGAAGAGGAATTTTTGGATTTTGGAGTTGGAATTGATATAAGACTTTTGCTATGATACGATGGGGAGAATATATTTTACATGTGGCAAAGACATGAATTTTTGGAGGCCAAATGGTGTAATGTCATGGATTTAATTGTGTCCCCTAAAAATATGTGTATCAGTTTGGCTAGGCCATGATTTCCAGTAGTGTGTGATTGTCTGCCATTTTGTCATCTGATGTGATTTTCCTATTCGTTGTAAATCCTACCTCTATGACGTTAATGAGGGGGAATAAGCAGCAGTTATGTTAATGAGACTGGACTCAGTCTACAAGATTAGCATGTATCTTAAGCCAATCTCTTTTGAGATATAAAAGAGAGAAGTGAGCGAAGAGACATGAGGACCTCATACCACCAAGAAAGAAGCACTGGGAGCATAGCACGTCCTTTGGTCCCGGGGTCGCTGATCTTAAAATCTCCTCAAACAGGGGAAGATTGATGACAAGGATCTTCCCCCAGAGCTGACAGAGAGAGAGAAAGCCTTCCCCTGGAGCTGGCACCCTGAATTTGAACTTCTAGCTTCTTAGACTATGAGAGAATAAATTTCTCTTTGTTAAAGCTATCAGTTGTAGTATTTCTGTTATAGCAGCACTAGATGGCTGAGGAACAGTTCAATGGGCACTGGGGGCAAGACTACCACTTGATTGGATTACTGCTAAACTGCGTTAAGTAGCAACCCACTGAACACCTCCTGATGCCACAGTGCTGCGGAGAGCAAAATGCTCCAAGCCAGTGTTTCCCAAACTTTAGCTAGCATCACAACCCTTGGAGGGCTTGCCATAAAATAGATTGCTGAGCCCCACTGCAGAGTTTCTCGTTCAGCAGGTCTGAGTTGGAGCCTGAGACTCTGCATTTCTAAAGTTCCAGGTGGTGTGGATACTGCTGGTCTGGGGACCACACTAGGAGCACCACTGCTCCAAGTAGCCACCGTGCCTTCAATGGTCTCAATTACTGACATGTCAAAATCGATTGTGTTTGGGGTAGTATTGGCTACAGTGATCCTACAGCGGGGAGGACAACTTGACACAGACTACACCTTATCACTTACTCTAGGTCAGGGTGTTATTCAAGATCAGCCAGAAGGTCAGGTGCAAGAGTAGTGCTTTGGCAACTTCTGGAGATATTGCCACTCTATCTCACTTCTCCTTTACGTAAATCAAAGCTGCAGAGCATCACAACTAGACAAGCCATGTGGGAATGGGTGTGGGTGTGTAGGGAGCATCACCTGATCCAATACCCTTCATTTTATTCTTGAAGGTAGCTGAGGCCTCAAAACATCAGGCAGCTGGTTAATGTGATGCATCTGCTTTGTTGGTGAAGTAAGTCCAGAACCCAGGTCTCTGTGCCTGAGCAGGCTACACCATCTCTTGATCAACTATTGTTTCTTTATAGCGTTTCCAAAAAAAACCATGTGTTAGATAAGTGTTCTCTGCAACATTCTCCACCCCTCCCTGTATAGCCATATGCATCTAGAATTCAGTATAAAAAGTTTGGGCATCCAAATCTTTTAGGTTTGGGCATCCTGCAGCCCTGAAAAGGCACAAGCCTTTATCTTTTAGGTGAGATGCCTGAGTTGTGACAGTCTGGACCAATGACCGCAATTCTGATGTACCCACACTTACTGCTCTGATCTGTTTGTATACATGCCCTCCCTTTCCCTGGAGATCATGAAAAAACTTTAGCTAGCATCACAACCCTTGGAGGGCTTGCCATAAAATAGATTGCTGAGCCCCATTGCAGAGTTTCTGGTTCAGCAGGTCTGAGTTGGCGCCTGAGACTCTGCATTTCTAAAGTTAAAGAAACCACACATTTAATGAACAAAATTTCCAGAAGTGCAGAGCTCAACATTAGAGTTTTGTAACACAGGCTGGAAAAGCCCCAAGATACCTCCTATGAAAGTGTCTGGTGGCAATTCTGAAGCAGGAAACCAGGTTTTCACTTGTTTTTGAAAACTAAGGACAGATGTTATAAACAGGCCAACATTAAATAGCTCCACTGTGTGCTTTTATTGTTGTTGTTGTTGTTAGGTGCCGTTGAGTCAGTTCCGACTCATAGTGACCCTCTGGACAACAGAACGAAACACTGCCTGGTCCTGTGCCATCCTCACAATCGATTTTTATAAGCTCCCGCCATTTTACAAAATACCTTCCAGACTATCTCTTAACAAGCCTATAAAGTGTGTTACTGCTGTTGAGTTGGCCCCCAACTCATGGCGACAGCCTGCACAGTGGAACTAAATGCTGCCCGTCCTGCGCCATTCTCATGATTGTTTGTGGACTGGATCATTATGATCCACAGGGTTTCATTGGCTGATTTTTGGAACTAGATTGTCAGGTCTTTCTTCCTCGTCCATCTTAGTCCGGAAATTCCACTGAAACCTGTTCAGCATCATAGCAACATGCAAACCTCCACTGACAGTTAGGCGGTAGCTGAGCATGAGGTGTATTGGCTGGGTATTGAGAGCTCAGGTCTCCCACACAGAAGGTGAGAATTCTACCACTGAACAGTGGGGACAATACCTTCAACATCCAAAACCTTCAGTGGCTGCTGGGTGCCAGGCCCTGTGACAAGCATTTCACATATATCACCTCATTTAACCCTCACAGCAAACTTGCAAGGTAGTTACCATTTGTTACAGATGAGAAAATTGAAGCTCTAAGAAGCTAAGTAACCTGCCTGAGATCCCATAGCCTGTTAATGGTGTGAGGATAGTGGTGGTAGGGCCAATTGTTGTTTTTGATAATTTCAGGCTGTTTTGCAAAGCCAAGTGACTTGGAGCTTGTCCCTGAAAGGCAACCCTTCTTTCAGGAATGTGATTGGTTACAAAGTTGATTTTAGAACAGGGTGGGTGGAAGAATCAGACAGGGCACCAAGCATTATTTAAAGGTCTTAGAGGGTATCTCCAGCTTCCAGGCCCCATTGACCCTAATGAAACCTTTCTAAAGGAAAATTGAATTCCTCCTTTTAATAACACCTCTGCTGTCAGAATCCAGAGCAGTCCTCTTAAACCTCCCTAGCTCCTCTGCTTCTGAATATTGTCTTGGATTCAGATTATGGGATAGCCACTGAACAGTACTCACCATAAGCATTTTGGGTAAAGTTAAAGATGAAAGGTGGGGATAAGAAGAACAAGGGAAAGCACAACATGTCTGGAGTAGCTATGACATATGGGGGATTAGGAACACTTAGTTAGGAAGGCTCTAGGCTGCTTTGATTGCTAGTCCAAGTCATTAAAGGTCAGGCAACAGGACCCAAGAGGAAAGAGCAGCAGAATGCCAGAACTATAGGCTGTGCCTACTCATGTTAACTTAGGAACGATGGATCAGAAAGGGAAACAATGAGATGTTTCTCCCTAGAGTTAGCTGTAGAGCAGGGAAGAGGTTGTGATGGCAGGATCTTAGGGCCTAGGCTCCATGAAGTGGCCAAAAGTAAAGCTGCAATGAACTGGCCTTTAGCTTTTTCACATGACAGAGCTGACTTGAAGTTTAACCTTCTACTAGATGTGAAAAGAAAAGGGGCAAATTTCCTTAAAATCTTTCTTAACAAGGGTGCCATAATTGGCCACCTGAATTCCATACCAATCCTTCCCCAGGTTATCTGATATTTCAAAAGGCTAATGATACCCAATCTATGATTCTCATGCCAGATCCTTTCTGAAGGCCTTCTAGATGATCATGAGAGTTGACATTACTTAGCACTTACCATGTGGCGGCACTGTGCTAAGAGTTTTGTCGACACTATCTCTTTTAATCTCCCAGCAACCCTATGAAGAAGTTATTGTTAATATTTTATAGAAGATGAGAGGCTAAGAGAGGCCACGTAACTTGCCCAAGGCACATGGCTACCAGCTGGCAGATTTGCAGAGTCAGATTTTGAGCTCAGGCAGCCTGAGGCCAGAGCCCTTGTACCTACCCATGACTGAGTATCATCCACTCCATGAACCCTTGCAATATGGTGTGTTTATAAGTGTATTTCCCTTGGGAACTTTCATTGGCTTCTCAAAGAAAATTATTGAGAACTGTGGCCCTAGAAAGCAGGAGCCAAGATCAGCCATGTGGACCAGAGGCCAAGAGCAGAGCAAGAGCTACCCTCTTTCTCCTTAGAAGGACTTCCTGTCTGCCTGGATATCCTTCCTGCCAAAGAACTCATTTCCCACACCAAAGCCTTCCTTCACTCTTCTGAAGGGACCAAAGCACCAAAAATTCCAGCTGGGTAACCTTGTCCCTACCCCAGCTCTTTATGCCCAGTTGTCTGCTGTACCATGAGTGCTCACAGCTCCATTCTGGGTCCTGCTGTCAGACCTACACCATGGGGGGCTTCCCAGAGCATTAGAGAGAAGCTACCCCCAGAGGTCAGAGTTTGTAGCAGCTCATTCTCTCAACCCAAATCACTGATGCCAATAGCTTGGGCACCCAAGGTCTTGGGTCACTAGCTCATTCTTTGTAGGAAGGAAGTGTTACCGGAGCATGAGCACTTGGTTGACAAGAACAGTGTTTGCACAGATTGTAATTTGGGAAGAAAAGAAAAAGCACTTCTCACCTATAATATCCTCCTTCCCCCAAAGAAAACGTACAAAGCAAATTGCCTTGCAACCTTAGACTTGAGCTGCCCAACTAATACTCTGGAGGACCAAGAGATACTGATTCCCTTAACTTTCAGAATAGCAGGGTGTGGCTCTGCTCACAGACAGCCTCATCTAGGGGTTTCAGTATGTCATATAAATATTATCATTCAGTGACTGTCATGATGTGAATGACATTGGGACATAGTAACTCAGACAACTTGCTCCTTTATCAGCAAGAGACTCCAAAGGGCATTTAAAAGTTAGACAGAAAGTATAAAGGTCTCTGAGTGACGTGTCAAGCTGGGGATGCCAGAACCTTCAATGGCCCCATGGAAAACATTGCTAGCTACCAGGTGGGTTAGAAACGGAGCTCTAGGTGAAGGTTTAGACCTGCACTGTCCAATCCCATAGCCACCAGCCACATGTGGCTATTGAACACTTGAAATGAGGTGAGTCTGAATTGAGATGTGCTGTAAGTGTCAAATGCACACCAGATTTTGAAGACTTGGTACAAAGAAAAAAATGTAAAGTATCCTTCTTTAAAATATAGTTTGCACATTGAAGTGATAATATTTAGAATCTATAGATTAGATAAAAATATGATTCAAAGTAATTTTACCTTTTGCTTTTACTCTTGTATATGTGTCATCTAGAGAATTTTAAATTATGTAAGTGGTATGTATTTTTTTTTTTTTTTTGGATAGCACTGGTTTAGATAAAAGATCCTTTGCCTTAAAGCCTGGAGAATATATGCAAGAGGTGGTGTTAGGCCCAGGGATGGATTACTCAATAAACAAGGTAGGCATTGGCTTAATCATGCTTACATACTAATCCGTAGTGCACAATTTCACATGGGTTTCAAGATCTGGAGAAACCTATGTGAAACTGTGCACTGCAGATTGGTAAGTAAGCACAGTTAAGCCTGTCCTTAACTTGCTTACTGTAAGCTGGTGTGTACTGTGCTTACTGGTTAATCCGCCCCTGGGTATTACCCAGGGCCAGCAGTGAACATGTTGTAACTACTCAAGGTGAACTTGTACAGGTACGTTTTTCATTCGTTCCTCTGGCTTCCTCTGGGTTTGCATCACATTGATGATCTTAAGAACTGAAGCAACAGTCCCTTATAATAACACTGACAACAGTCACTTAATGTTGTTACATGCTGGCCACCATGCTGTGTGTCTTATGTCTATTCTGTCATTTAATCCTCACATATAGTCATGAGGGTGACAATACATGAGGACACTGGAGCTCAGAGAATGTGTAACTTATCCAAGCCAGCTTATGTCTCACGCCAAAACCTGTTCCTAATTATTGTGTACACTGTCTCCTACAGGGTGTGGTGAGAAAGGCATTTCCTGTGCCACAGATAGGAGCATCAATACTTTGAGGGGATGCCAATACCCGTCTACCCCCACCCTTCGAGGACATGGTCTTCTGCTCTGCAGCCCTGGTTCCCTGGGCTTGGAGCATGGGGAGAGCCGTCCTGAGTGCTGGGCTCTGATGAGTCAGAGAACAGTCCGGGAGCCTTTAATGTGAGCACAGAGGAAATGCCAGGAAGTGGGAGGGCTTCTGGCCTTCCCAGACAAAAAGCTAAAGAGGGTGGAGGAGTCAAAAAGGACATCCTGCTTCAATTTCGATGGCTACCCACCCGAGAGGAACCTCCCGGACACCCAGCCCAGTGCCACTCAGATCCCCAATTGGGACAAATAGAAGCACATCATTCTTGTGGGTCAGAAGTGTGTCATCACCAGGGAAGCATCTATTAGGCAAGGACATATTCTTTATTCACTCGAGTGTTTGGGACACTGTGACAACAAACTATCCTTGGAAAACCTAAGATTTTATGGGAAGTAGCTTGGGCAATAATCATTAAGTGAAGTCTCTGGATAGCACAAATAGGTAAGTGCTCAGCTACTAACTGAAAAGTTGGTGGTTCGAGTCCACCTAGAGGTGCCTCAGAAGAAAGGTGTGGCAATCTACTTCTGAAAAGTCAGCTATTGAAAACCCTGTGGAGCACAGTTCTACTCTGACACACTTAGGGTCACCATGAGTTGGAGTCAACTTGACGGCAACTAGTGGTAGTGGTAATCATTAAGTGTCTTTCATTTACCAAGTACCCATAACAGGAATGGAAACCCTGGTGGCGTAGTGGTTGAGAGCTATGGCTGCTAACAAAAAGGTCAGCAGTTCAAATCCACTAGGCACTCCTTGGAAACCCTATGGGGTGGACCTACTCTGTCCTATAGTGTTGCTATGAGTTGGAATTGACTCAATGGCAATGGATTTTTTTTTTTTTTTTTTGGTTTTTCATGACAGGAGATGCACCTTGACCCCATGACCTTCTGAAAGTTTTTGCTCTTCATTTTAAGGCTTTATGGGGGCGGGGAGGGCAGAGGAAGAGGGAGCCTTTGGCACTTAAGCCAAACCAACCTACTAAATTTCAGATGGTATTTGTAGCCAGAAGAAAACTGGAAACTATTGATGAGAAGTCCCATATTTTCAAAAGCAACTGCTCAGCTGTCAAAGATGCATTCCTTGTGAAAATAGGCGTGAGAAGGGGCAACTTATTGTAGACCGTAAAAGAGGCTATTTCAGGACTACAGGCTAAATATCAGATGCCTGAAGTACACAGGAGACAGGTAGAGCCCCCATGAGGCAGGTGGTCTCTTTCCCTCCCAAAAACCGTTTCAGAAATAAGACCAGAATGTTCTCTCCAGCAGCCCAAGGCTACTGACTCATCCTCTGCTTTCCAGGAAATGTGTGTACTTGATGACCTAAAGAAGTGGCTTTTGAATCCCAAGGAATTTACTTTATTGCAGACCTAAGACACGTGATCTCTTTGTACAATGTCAGCCTTTAGGCTACTTTCTTATGGCTCTGCTAACATTTCCTTATAGAAGCTTTCTTTGGAAAGATGGCATTAAAACTATTTGCAAGAGCCTTAGTGGCACAGTGGTTAAGAGCTTGGCTACTAACCAAAAGGTTGGCAGTGTGAACCAACCCAGTGGCTCTGCAGGAGAAAGACCTGGCAATCTGCTTCTGTAAATCTACCCATTGCTGTCAAATAGAGTCTGACTCATAGCAACCCTATGGGACAGAGTAGAACTCTCCCATAGGGTTTCTAAGCTTGTAATCTTTACAGAAGTGGACTGCCACATCTTTCTCCTGTAGAGTGACTGGAGGGTTTGAATCACTCACCTTTCAGTTAGCTGCCGAGCTCTTAACCACTGTGCCACCAGGGCTCCTTACTCATAACGTATTAGCATAAAAATCCTCTAGAAGGGAGGAGGGCTGGAGAGGCAAAATGGAGAACTATGTACCCCCTCTAGCAGCCACAGTCCCTGCAAGTCCCCTGAACTGGGTTAAATAGTGTCCCCCTAGAACCCATTTCCACTCATGTGCTGTAATGGATTGCTTTCGTATGGCCTTTCTCACCATAGTCTTGTTAATTCCCACGGAAGTGATTGAGTGTGAGTATACAAGTAAGGTAATTGTGGCCTACTAAGGCTACTGGATAAAACAAACAAACAAAAAAACCCCAAGACGATTGATATTGAGTGGATTCTGACTCATAGCAACCCTATAGGACAGAGTAGAGCTGCCCCATAGGGTTTCCAAGGAGTGGCTGGTGGAATCAAACCGCCAACCTTTTGGTTGACAGCCGAGTACTCAACCTTTGCTCCGCGAGGGCTCCAGGGGTTTGGATAACTTGCTAATAATGCAAATAAAATTCATGGCACTGTGTGAGGGTGGGACCATGCAAATAAGGTCTATGGAATCCTAACAAGGGAATTGGTCAATGTTGCCATCCCACCAGGCTTAAAATGAGCCATCCCAGAGGCCGGAGGAGAGGATCTCACCACCACGAAGAAAGAAGAGCCAGGAGTGGAGCATGTCATTTGGACCCAGGATACTTGCACTGAGAAGCTCCTGGAACCAGGAGACTGAGAGAGTGGAGGGGTAGCAGGGAGAAAGAGAGAGAGAGAGTTCGAACCCACCTAGCAGCTCCACAGGAGAAAAACCTGGCGATCTGCTCTCATAAAGGTTACAGCTTAGAAGACTCTATGGGACAGTTTTACTCTGTCACATGGGGCCGATAGGAGCCTAAATCAACTCCACGGCACCCAACAACAACACCCTGACTTTAACATGAGGTCTTTTCCACTGCAGCCAATTAAGTGTTTTATGCAAAATAGGCCTGTAACTATGGCATCAGCTTTAAGACCCATGATCCCCATTACCTGGAGCACTGCTTCCGTCTCTCTCCCCCTCTGACAGCAATGGAGAAAGGGAAGTTCAGCAGAGAATAATTAGGGTCCACAGAGGTGAGCCAAATAGATAGAAGTGTGAGGGCCCGGGGCTAGTAGCAGGATGTACTCTTGGTCCGAGGAATTAAGACAACAGCAGTTTAGGCCTCTGTACTTTCACTTTTCAAATACAAGTCTTCAAAGTTTCCTTTTAAAAAACTTTTAATTTTCTATCTTACTGCAAAAATTTTAATTTAAAAAAAATATGAAAAGATAAAGAGAAGGAAAACCCACCCATAATCCCCATCACCCAGAGTAGTCACTTTTAATGGCTTTGTGTATGTAATCTTTTCTGTGCAACTTTGGGTGCTTTTTTAAAACAACAAGAATAGAATATTATACATATTGGTTTATAGTGTGCTTCTTCACTAAATAATACATTGTGACTATCTATGTCGATAATTGCACACCTAAAATACCATTTTAATGATGGCATAGTGCTCAGTCACATGGATTTACTACGTGTAATTTTCCCAGGACCCTACTTTTGGACGTGGAATCCCTCGGTGGTATAAATGGTTAACATGCTCGGCCGCTAATCAGAAGGGTTGGAGGTTTGAAAAGACCCGGTGATCTACTTCTGAAAAATCAGCCCCTGAAAACTGTGGAGCACGGTTCTACTCTGACACATATGGGGTCACAATGAGTCAGAATTGACTCCACAGCAACTGGTTTTAACCGTTGGACATAAAGATTGGGTCCAGTGCTTGACTATTAGAAACAATACTGGGGTTAAATCTTATTACATGATTGTATTTCGTTTTTATTTATTTATTTTTTTGTTGTGCTTTAAGTGAAAGTTTATAATTCAAGTTAGTCTTTCATACAAAAATTTGTACATACGTTGTTTTGTGACCCTAGGTCCTCTCCTTATACTGTGACAGCACACTCTTCCTTTCCACCCCAGATTTCCTGTGTCCATTCAACCAGCTCCTGACTCTCTCTGCGTTTTCATCTCGCCTCCACACAGGAGCTGCCCCAGTTAGTCTCGTGTATCTACTAGAGCTAAGAAGCACACTCTTCACAAGTATCACTTTATGTCCCATAGTCCAGTCTAAACTTTGCCTGAAGAGATGGCCTCGGGAATGGTTTTGATTTTGGGCTAACAGAAAGTGCAGGGGCCATGTTTTCTGGGGTCCCTCAAATCTCAATCAAACCATTAAGTCTGGTCTTTTTACTAGAATTTGAGTTCTGCACCCCACTTTTCTCCTGTTCCATCAGGGACTCTCTGTTGTGTTCCCTGTCAGGGTGGTCATTGGTGGTAGCCAGGCACCATCTAGTTCTTCTGGTCTCAGGCTGATGAAGTCTCTGGTTAATGTGGCCCTTTATGTCTCTTGGGCTAATGCTTTCCTTTTGTCCATGGTATTCTTCATTCTCCTTAACTCCAAGTGGGTTGGGAATCAATTGATGCACCTTTGATGGCCACTCACTAGCTTTTAAGACCCCAGACACCACTCACCAAAACATTTTCTTAGAAAACTTTGTTATGCCAATTGACCTAGATGTCCCCTGAAACCAGGGTCCCCAGACCCTCGCCCCTGCTACTCTGTCCCTCGAAGTGTTTGGTTGTACTCAGGAAGCTTCCTAGCTTTGGTTTAGTCCAATTTGTGGTGACTTCCCCTGTAGTGTGTGCTGTCCTTCCCTTCACCTAAGATAATTCTTGTCTAATTCCTAGTTAGTGAATAACCCTCTCCCTCCCTCTCCACCCTGGTAACCATCAAAGAATGTTTTCTTCTGTGTTTAAAACTTTTTTGAGTTCTTATAATAGTGGTCTTATACAATATTTGTCCTTTTGTGACTGACTAAATTCACTCAACACAATACCTTCCAGATTCCTCCATGTTTATAAGATGTTTCACAGATTCATCATTGTTCTTTATTATTGTATAGTATTCCATTGTGTGAATATACCTTAATTTGTTTATCCATTCATCCGTTGATGGGCACCTAAGTTGTTTCCATCTTTTTGCCATGGTGAACAGTGCTGCAATGACATGGGTGTGTCTATATCTATTCCTGTGACAGCTCTTATTTCTCTAGTATATATTCCAAGGAGCGTGATAGCTGGATCATATGGTACTTCCATTTCTAGCTTTTTAAGGAAGCACCAAATCAATCTCCAAAGTGATTGTACCATTTTCCATTCCCACTAACAGTGTATAAGAGTTCCAGTCTCTCCACAACCTCTCCAACATTTATTATTTGGTGTTTTTTGGATTAATGCTAGCGTTGTTGGGGTGAGATAGTATCTCATTGTAGTTTTGATTTGCATTGCTGTAACGGTTAAAGATTCATGAGCATTTCTTCATGTGTCTGTTAGCCACCTGAACATCTTCTTTGATGAAGTGCTTGTTCATATCTTTTGCCCATTTTTTCATTGGGTTGTCTGTTTGCTGTTGAGGTTTTGTAGTATCTTGTAGATTTTAGAGATTGGATGCTGATTGGACTTGTTGTAGCCAAAATGTTTTTTCCCAGTCTGTAGGTTGTCTTTTTACTCTTTTGGTGAAGTCTTTCGATGAGCATAAGTGTTTGATTTTTAGGAGCTCCCAGTTATCTAGTTTCTCTTCTGGTGTTTGTGCATTGTTACTTATGGTTTGTATTCTGTTTATGCCATGCACCAGGGCTCCCAGCATTGTCCTGGTTTTTTCTTCCATGATCTTTGTCATTTTAGACTTTATATTTAGGTCTTTGATCCATTTTGAGTTAGTTTTTACACATGTTGAGAGGTATGGGTCTTATTTCAGTTTTTTTGCAGGTGGATATCCAGTTATACCAGCACCATTTGTTAAAGAGACTGTCTTTTCCCCAATTAATGGACTTTGAACCTTTGTCAAATATCAGCTGCTCATAGGTGGATGAATTTACATCTGGATTCTCAGTTCTGTTCCATTGGTCTATGTATCTGTTGTTGTACCAGTTTTGACTACCGTGGCAGTATAATAGGTTCTAAAATCAGGTAGTGTGAGGCCTCCCACTTTGTTCTTCTTCTTGAGTAATGCTTTACTTATC
>NW_004443967.1:2941501-3020153 GCF_000243295.1 Trichechus manatus latirostris | reverse complement strand
GAGCAGAGAGAAGAGGAGGACCCATACCATCAAGAAAGCAGTGCCGGGAGCAGAGCAGAGTGCATCCTTTGGACCGGGGTCTCTGTGCTGAGAAGCTCCTAGTCTGGGGGAACACTGATGAGAAGGCCAAGAGAGAGAAAGCCTTCCCCTGGAGCTGACACCCTGAATTTGGACTTTTAGCCTACTTTACTTCTCTTTGTTAAAACCATCCACTTGTGGTATTTCTGTTATAGCAGCACTAGATAACTAAGACAGATGTGTTTTCATTCTCATTTGATTCTATGAATTTCTTTATTCCATCCTTAATCTCTTCTATAACCCAGTGGTTTTTGAGCAAGGTGTTGGTCAGTTTCCATGTGTTTGATTATTTTCCATGCTTCTTCTGTTATTGAATTCTACTTTTATGGCTTTATGATCAGAAAGGATGCTTTGTTATATTTTGATGGTTTGGAATTTGTTAAGGCTTGCTTTATGGCCTAATATGTGGTCTGTTCTGGAGAATGCTCCATGTGCATTGGAAAAGAAAGTATAGTTGGCTGCTGTTGGGTGGAGTGTTCTGTATATGTCTATGAGATGAAGTTGGTTGATTGTGGCATTTAGATCGTCCATGTCTTTATCGAGCTTCTTTCTGGATGTTCTGTCCTTCACCGAAAGTGTTGAAATCTCCTGCTGTTATTGTGGAGCTGTCTCTCTCTCTTTCCAATGCCGTTGGAGTTTGTTTTGTGTATTTTGGAACCCTGTCACTCGGTGCGTAAATATTTACTATAGTTATGTCCTCCTGGTATACTGATCCTTTAATCATTATATAGTGTCCTTCCTTATCCTTTGCGGTGGATTTTACTTTGAAGTCTGTTTTGTCAGAGATTAGTGTTCCCCTCCTGCTCTTTTTGAAGTATTGTTTGCTTGATATATTTTTTTCCATCCTCTGAGTTTTAGTTTGTTTGTGTCTTTAAGTCTAAGGTGTGTCTCTTGTAGGCAGCATATAGACAGAGTGTTATTTTTTTTTTAATCTAATCTGCCACTCTCTGTCTCTTTATTGGTGCATTTAGTTCATTTGCATTCAGTGTAATTATTGATAGGTATGAGTTTAATGCTGTCATTTTGATGTCTTTTTTTGTATGCTTTTGATAGTTTCTTTGTTCCACTTAATTTTCTGTGCTGAGTCATTTTTCTTTATGTATTTTCTTTTCATCTTTTTCATTGTTGTTGATTTTTTATTTGCTGAGTCTTTATATTTTTCTTGTTTTTCATTTGGATGTGTAGGATTGTTAGTTTCCTTTGTAGTTACCTTAGTATTTACCCCATTTTTCTAAGTTTAAACCAATCTTTTGTTTCTTTATATTGCCTTGACCTCTTCTCCGTATGAAAAATCTATGTTTACATTTTTTAGTCCCTCTTTTTTGTTTTGATGCTGTCAACTTTTACATATTGACATCTCTGTTTCCCTATTTTCAGTGTTTTAGATTTGATTTATTTTTGTGACTTCCCTATCTGGGTGGATATCCGGTTGCTCTGTCATGTGATCTAGTCTTGGGTTGTTATCTGATGTTACTGATTTTCTAACTGGAGGACTCCCTTTAGTATTTCTTGTAATTTTGTTTTGGTTTTTGCAAATTCCCTCAACTTCTGTTTATCTGGAAATGCCCTAATTTTGCCATCATATTTGAGAGACAGTTTTGATGGATGTGTAATTCTTGGTGACAATTTTTTTCCTTCAAGGCTTTATATAGGTCATCCCCTTGCCTTCTTGCCTGTATGGTTTCTGCGAGTAGTCCGAGCTTAGTCTTATTGACTTTCCTTTGTAGATTGCTTTTCATTTATCTCTAGCCACTCTTAAAATTCTCTTTTTATCTGTGCTTTTCATTTATCTCTAGTCACTCTTAAAATTCTCTCTTTATCTGTGGTTTTAGCAAGTTTGACTATAATATGTCTTGGTGACTTTCTTTTGGGATCTACCTTATGTGGTGTTTGATAAGCATCTTGGATAGATATCTTCTCATCTTTCATGATATCAGGGAAGTTTGCTGTCAACAAATCTCTAACAATTTTCTCTGTATTTTCTGTTATCCCCCCCCTTTCTGGTACTCTAAACACTCGTAAGTTATTTCTCTTGACAGAGACCCACATAATTCTTAGAGTTTCTTTGTTTTTTAAAATTCTTTAATCTGATTTTTCCTCAAATAGTTTGGTGTCAAGTGTTTTATCTTCAGTCTCACTAATTCTGACTTCTATGGCCTCATTTCTGCTCCTATGACTTTCTATTGAGTTGTCTAATTCTGAAATTTTATTGTTAACCTTCTGGATTTCTGATTGCTGTCTCTCTATGGATTCTTGCAGCCTATTAAATTTGTCATTATGCTCTTGAATAACCTTCTTAAGTTCCTCTGTTGCTTTGTCTGTGTTTTCTTTGGCTTCTTCTGTGTTTTGCCAGATATCCTTCCTCATCTCCTGAAAGGTTCTGTAAATTAATCTTTTGTATTCTGTCTTTGGTAATTCCAAGAAATTCTCTTCCTCTGGAAAATTTACTGATTCTTTATTTTGGGAGCTTGCTGAAGCCATCATAATTTGCCTCTTTATGTGATTTGATATTGACTGTTGTCTCCATGACATCAATAAGTTATTATAATTTATTTATTTGATGTTTGCTTACTGTGTCCTAGCTTCTTGGTGTGTTTTGTTTTGATATGCCCAAATAGGCTGCTTATGTGAGCTAGTTTGATTATTGGCATCTTTGAAGCTCTAATGTCCTGTCACCAGGTTGTTAGACCTGTTACTAAGTATGTGAGCCCAGGAGTCCGTTAACTTTTCTTCTATGGATTCAGCTCAGGTGTCCAGGTAGTCTGTCACCAAGTGTGTGATGCAGGCTCTCACCTACAGTCCTAGACAGGCATGGGTGATTGGTGTAGGCACGAGTATCTGGCTGCAGTAGGGGTTCATGTGTGGAGCAAGGCAGGGGGCTGCCACCTGCCCCTGAGTGTCTGCAAGGTAAGTGTGTCCCTGTTCCATAAAGTGCGTAGATGGGTGGGTTTTGCAGCTGGACTATGGGCATCCAATGTTGTTGGCTGTAAGGACTGGGGGACTTATTCTTGGACCCCTGTCATGGGTGGCTAGGTGGCGTAGGTGGAGCCACCAGTCCTCAGGCCCCTGATGTGGGCAGGTGAGTAACCTGCTTAATGGGCAGAGCAGTATCAAATGTCACAAACATGACACTTCACAGCTGAAACAGTTGAAGTTAGATTTCAGGTATATACCCTGTTGTACTGTGGTAATGAGGGCCTATGCTTTTGAAATGGGCCTACACAAGTCTATGCAGGGGTGAAAGGCATTCAAATTCTGTGGACCCCTTCTGCCTGTGCCTAGGCTACGAGCTGTGCCAACCCTGATTTCCTGGCTATGGGGAGCTGGCAGCTTATTTTTCCCCTGTTAGTTAATTTGTTCCCTTTTCAAAGCCAGGAGAATGGCTCAGGGCGCATGACGGGTCTTACTTCCACCCACTGGACTCAGAAATTGCTGAAGCCAGCCTGGGACCCTATGCAAAGCAGGGAAGGGGGAGGTAAATGGGAGAGAGGTTTTTCCCAAATGGGATGTTTTTTGATCAGTGTGATAGGCCAGACACAAGTACTTATCTTTAGTGGCTAGAGTGCTGCTTTTCACTGTTTCTGGATGGCTGAGTAGACTCTCTGCTGCTGTGTCTCTCCCGATGTGGAAAATGCCTCCTGAGTGCTACTGCTTGCCTCACCATGTACACAAGCTGATCCAGCCTGAGGGGCTCTGGCTTCTGCCAGATCAGTTCTGGCAACTCCTGGCTACTTCTGAACTGTCTCTCCCTCCCTGCCACTCAGTCCAATTCCTCAACTTTGCCTTTGATGTTCAGGGCTCCTAGATTGTCATATATAATTAATTCACTTGTTTTTTTTGGTCTTTGTTGTAAGAGGGACCACAGGAAGCGTATGACTACTCCACCATCTTGGCCCCCACCTCCACAATTGTATTTCTTTAGGATAAATCCCTAAAATTGTAATTTTTCAGTCAGAGAGGTCCATATTTCAAAATTGTTATCAATTAGTACTCTTAGCAGAAATGTGTGTCTGTTTCTTAAACTCTTACCAACACTGAACATCATCAGTATTTTCTTCTGGTTTTGACCATGCTCACTCATAAGCACATAAGAATACAAAATACATATTATAAATAATATTAATTTGTGTGCTTAAGGGCCAAACACTGTGGTAGATCTGAGGATCCAGAGAAGGACACACAATCACCTGGCCTTGAAGATTCGCAGGAGGAAGACAATCCCATAAATACCAAGAAACAGATGAAAGTTGTCTAGAATGGGACTACAAGAAAAAAATAAAAAAATTACATGGGGGGGTGGGGAAGGAGATATAGAGTAAGTGCATGGTAAAATACAGTTTCCAGTATCATGATTTGTGCAATGACATTGAATATCAATTGAATGTCATTAAATGTGAATGACAATGAATTAACACTGCTTTATTAAGCTCCTACTGAATGCAAGGTGCTTTACTAAGTAATTACATAATCTCATTGTATCTTTTTAACAACCTTCTGAGAGGGACATTATTATGCTCACTTTGAAGATGAGGAAACTGAGTTACAGATTTAAATGTTTGCCCAAGGCCCAATACATCTTGGTAAGCATCTGAGCCAAACAGATCCACAGAATTCTGCCTATGATTAGAATGAAGAAGTTTTTGGACTCACAGATGATTTTGCAAATTGCCTCTAAGCAGTCCTAACAGAGGAGTGAGATAAATGGAAACTCAACGAAGAAGCAGTTATGGTGCCTTTGTCTTGGAGAAAAGCAACCTCCATCTCCAGCTTGGAAATGCCCTTTGAGATAGGCTGGGGCTGAGGCTCAGCAGTCCCACCAGGGGCTTATTACTAAAGGAAGGTAGGTAGGGAATAGCTGCCGATTGTGCTTTCTCATCTCTCAGAGTTTCTCAAAACTTCCGGCACATAATGATAAACAAACCAAATGAAACCCACTGCCATCAAGTCAATTCCGACTCATAGCGACCCTATAAGACAGAGTATAACTGCCCCATAGGGTTTCCAAGGCTGTAAATCTTTATGGAAACAGACTGCCACGTCTTTCTCCCTCAGAGCTGCTGGTGATTTCTAACAGCTGACCTTTCCGTTAGCAGTTGAGTGCTTTCACCCTTGTGTCACCAGGGCTCCTCCAACGATAGACAAGGGCCTGTCAAAATGCAGATTCCTGGGGCAACCCTAAGGCATTCTGGTTCAGAGGGTCTGGAGTGGTGTTATGGAAAAACGCAAGTCTGAGCCACCTGCTGCAAAAGCCAATACTGAGACAGGCGTGAGGTGAGCAGCAAGGGTGTTTTATTGTATATCAACATACAGGAGACAGAGGGGAATCAGCTCCTCCAAAATCTGCCTCCTCTTCTGGAGGCTGATCAGAGGATTTTATCAGGACAGGGTCAGGGTCCGAAGAATCTATGGAATGTTATTTCCCCTTTGAGGTGGGCACAATGATGTCGTTCCAGACATGTTGACCTTCTGGGGGTAGTCTTGAAGATCCTTTGTTCAGTTGTGTCACCTTCAGATTTCATCACTTGTTGTTCTACCTCCCAAAGAGGAACTTAGATTAATTTTTAAACTTTTACAAAATCACGAGAAAACAGGAGGAAAGAGTGAAGGAAAATAAATCAGAATCATAGGAACATGCAGAAGTGAACTATGCAAGCTTTGCATTAACAATAGCACAATACCCAGGATGCTAGGCCTACACAGCTGACAATAAATGTGAAATTCCCATGCAGCCCCTTTCAATCCCCGCTTTTATTGAAAGTTTCTCAATCTTGGGAAACAGGGTGCCCCTTCTTCTCTAACTACTTCCTGCTGATTAGGGCTGTCGACTTAGCTGAGAAACCTCCAGGTATCAACTAAGGGCTGTAGATGGAGGTGAGTTAAAGTGGAAGTTGGTTGCATCTTGGTGAATTAGATGACATGCATCTCCAGAGCCCGGAAAAGGGGTGTCCTGACTTACCAAGGTAAAAATTTGTCTAGCCCTAAGAGTATTTATAGTTTCTTTTGCTAATATTCTCATAAAACAGGGAACACAAAAACAAACTAGAATAATCACTATTCTTAAGATTCCTTTTTCGGGCTGTTCTATGGCCCACTTAACTGGACCTACTGGAGTTAGGGTTGAGACTATACGCAGGAGGGTTAGAGTGTCCCCAGCTTTCAGAGTCAGTGTCCCCTTTGCCTGTAGGATCACTGGCACCTTTTCTGTCCAGGTCTCCTGGAAAAATAGATAGAGGGAAATAAGGTTAAAATCATTGTACTGTAAGCTTCTTGAACTTGTACTTCAGGCTCTGAATTGGAGTTCAAGAATATGGTGGCTCTCTGTTTTCTGCTTCTTTCTCTTCCTCTGGCTGGGCTGTTTTTACTCTTGACTGATGCACACATGCGGCTACTCCTGCTAATTTCAGAGACAAGTTGGTGATCAGGAGAATTTCAAAACATCCCTCCCACTGAGGCGCAAGTTAATCTTCTGCATGTTGATTCTTCCAGGTTTCCAACAGGACCTGATCTCTGGGCTGGAAGCTGTGGTGGGGAGTGTCAGAAGGAAAAGACAAGCGAGAAGAAACATACTGATTAACAGTGTTTATGACAGCTGCCAGAGAATGGACCCAGTCTCTTTTCTCCACCTCGGTCATTACTGAGGTGGGCAAAGTTGACTTTTTAGGAATGGTCTCCCAAATATTAATTTATAAGGGCTCAATTTGAGCCCACTTTGAGGCGCTACCCAGATTCTGAGCGGGGCTGTGGGCAAAACTTGTATTCAAGTGGAGTTTGTCTCTTGGTAAAGTTTTGCCAAGGACTTTTTCAGAGTATGGTTCCCTTATGTAGAGCCCACACTGTACTGTATACTTGAGTTTCTGGTAACAACACTTTCCCTTCAGAGTTCAGCAGCCACTTCGAATGAGCAGTGGGATAATAACCCCATTCTTTAGCTCTATCCAAGTCCTGGGTGGTGTAGACAGGTGTGGGGAGGTCGGCAGGATCTCGATGAGGGATCAAGGCCATCTCTGTCCCTATCCCATCTCCTCACATTGCCATCTTCTTTGCCTCTGTGTCCGCCTTCCGGTTCTCTATTGGCTCAGGATATTGCCCCCTCTGGTGTCCAGGACAATATACCACTGCCACCTGAAGGGGATCATTAATTGCCTTCAGGAGTTCCAAGATTTCTGGTACATGTTTTATTTCCTTGTTGGCAGATGTTACAAGTCCTCTCTCTTTCCTCAAGTCACCATGTGAGTGAAGAACCAGATGGACATATTTACTATCAGTATACACAGTTATGTGTCTTCCTGCTCCTAGTCACAGGGCCCGCCCGAGGGCTATGAGTTCGGCCTTTTGAGCCAAAGTCCCAGCAGGAAGTGGCGCTGTCTCTAAAACTTTAGTTTATGTTACCACCGCATATCCTGCCTTGTGGTGTCCTTCATATCGAAAACAACTGCCATTCTATTTGGGTTACTCCAATAAGGGGGATTATGATTCTTCCAGTTATACAAGTTGGAGGTAGAGAAAGGAGTGTACACTAACATTGCTTCTTCTCTGGCTAGAACTTCTCTCAGAAGCAATTGCCCTGACTGAGCCCCGGCAGCACCCTCACCGGAAACAGTACCCTGATGGGTGTGGGGGAGGGGAGACAATAACTGATAAAGTCGGACTCTTACTTCTCGATTCTCTTTCTCATTAGTTACATAATTTAGGTGAAAGGAAAATGGTTTCTTATATCCAGAAAGTAGGGCCTTAAAACATTAGCAATATTTCCGTGTAAAACCCATAGTATTCTTTCATTTACTCAGTCTTATGTAGTCAATTTCTGTTCCACATTATTCTGGATCAGCAGCAGGCAGCAAACTCATTAGCTTCTGCATAAGAGTTCTGGAAACCTTGAGAGTCTAGTCACAGTCCTTTTTATAAGTCCAATATAGTTTGTCTTTTTTGTTGAGATATTTTGATCAAACGTTTTTAGCAAATCAGCAAAGTAAAAACTTATTTGCAGATGACAAAACTTTACACGGCCATGATTAACTTATAAAAATAATACTCTTATAGTGAAAGACCTGATAGAAATTAATTATAAGCCCAACGTAAAGGCCAAATAAAATTAGTTAAAAATATTTCTAAATATAATCATTAATCGTATTTTTAAAGAACTTTAGATATAATACATAATAATCTCGAGACAAAATACCATATAGTCAGGATGTATTAAGAATATACCAAGTCTCTAAATACCCCAGTAAAAAAAAGTTTCGTAGGTAAATGATGTGAACTCCTTAACCAAACTATTGGCTTTGATAATGCTAGATTCAAAAAAATAAATTTGTGACCAAGTTAACAATAAAGAGATAATAATAAAATTATGACATACTATTATGTATTTGCTGTCTAATGCCAGGCAAAAACATAAGAGGAAATACTAGCATATAAATTTTAACCCAATGAGAATCAGGCATGTCTATTGATTTTGACAACACTTTTTGTATAATTTATAGCGTGTTAAATAAACCTTTTTAGCACTTTTCCTTTGTAAAATTTTCTGTGGCTTTTCATGAAGTTTCATTAGGAGTTGATTACAGGTTACTGTGAAACAATACTTAAGTTATTTAACCAAAGTTCTTAAAGGTAAAAATCTTAGCTTTTTTTTTCCCCTAAAGCCCTGTGGCTTGGTTTTTTACTCAGGAATCTTATTCTAATGAGAAATCGAACCTTTGTCTTTGAGGCAGATTACACAAAGAATAAATTAACCCTTCATCTTGGAAATCAAAGAATATTTTGTTATTATAACACCAAGAAACTTGATTCTTTGTTTTATATGCTATTTAACATTAAAGCTTGTAAAAATCTCATAAATTATAAATTAAACCATTAAATTTTAGTCAGACAGATAAAACTTTTGACCATATTAAATAAATTTCTTTTTCAATAAATCTCTTAAGCATTGTCTCTGTTGCATACCTCTTACATTGCATTCTTTTAAAATGGCAAAAATGAACACGCTCCTTAGCAGCCTTAAGTATATATGCGTTCTTCCTCTTGTGGCATAAAAAACCAAAGTATGTAAGCTTAAATTATGACATATATCTGTTAACTCAGTTCAATATTAATAAGTTACATAAAATGTCTTAGGAATTATTTTAAGCCTGTATATAATAAAACATAACTGTTGTTGAAAGGAAGTCTGTTTAAATATTCTAATTTTCATTTAACTTTTACTATTTCTCATATTTTTCCCAATCTAATTTTAGCTCTTAAAGATTTTATTAACTGGTTTTGGAAATCACAAAGTCTCTGCTCAGTTGACCAATTCATTGATATGGATATAACCTTAAGTCTCTGACTACTGCTGGAAACATTTTTCCAGGCAATTTTAGGTGTGTCTCATTGTGATTTCTTTTTGACTTCTTAGAGGTCCCCGATAATAGGAAGAACTTGTTCACAGTTCTTTTATGACTAGGATCTACCCAGTTTCTGGTAACTATTGCAAAGCAGCAGTTTTTCTAATCTTTCGTCTCAAAAGGGTCTCCGCCTAGTTGGCAAAAGGTCTTTCAAAGTTTCCCTGGAGCTCAGCTGGGGGCTGAGGAGTCCTATAATCTTGTCCCACCCTCACTCTCTTGACTTATAGAAGACATTTATATATGTTTAAGTTGACCTAGGCATTTTGAAGAGCAAAAGGTAACTAATTTCATTCTTTTTTACTATTTTGGAACTGTTACTTTTACTTTAAGACAAAATTATTCTTTTTTTTTTAAATAAAACATATTTCATATAATATCTAGCTTAGGTCACTTCCTATTCTGGGCCCCCAACCTCCTTGGAGATGTTTTTCTCAGAACTAAAAAAACTGGAACCAAAAATATTCACAAATTTGGTGACAGGTTTTATACAGGTAAGGGTTAATGAGACGACGACACAAGAACACTGGGCTTCACAGGGACAAGTACACATACGCACAAACAGTGAACAAACACAAACCGGAGTGAATCCTTCCATCTCACACCTGGCCAGCCCTACACCAGAAAGCAGCTCTAGCCACTTCAGCCTCTCAGATACTCTCTGAGGGAATCATACACTACACACTGCAGACAAACAAATCCCTGAAAGAGTGAGGGAGGTAATCTCTGCAGCCTCAACCTCTCAGACAGCCTTTTTGGGTGACAAAGGTGATCTTGGCAGCCTCAACCTCGCAGACAATCCCAGGAGCATTCACACACCCTGAAACCAAGACTCTACAGTCACCAGGAGTCCCTTCTTGTGATCCTACTCATGGGGTCGATCAACTGAGGCACCTCCCACCTCAGAAACCAAGGCTCAGGTCCTGCTCTGGAAACCTCATGCCTGCCCTATCCACCCCACCCTGAGTGCAACTGGGAGAGGAGTTGTGCACTCACCTTGGGATCCCTCCTATGCCAGTCTTTCTTTCTTTCACTCACCTCTTTGGGCGCGGTTGGGGACTGGCAGTGCCATGGCAGGCCGAGGGCTGGCTGATGGCCCCTCCCAGAGGTAAATGAAACCTTTTGTGGCTGCTTGTCTGGAAGACTGTCGATCAGCCCCAGGCCCTGCCCCAGGGCCGCTGTGTATCAAGTGGCTGGGTCCCCATACGGGCCACCAAATTAGTTACCTCAAAATGCAAGTCTGAGCCACCTGCAGCAAAAGCCAATACTGAGATAGGTGTGAGGTGAGCAGCAAGAGTTTTTTATTGTATATCGATTTACAGGAGACAGAGAGAAATGAACTCCTCCAAAATCTGCCTCCCCCTCTGGAGGCTGATCAGAGGATTTTATCGGGACAGGGTCAGGGTCCGAAGAATCTGTGGAATGTTATTTCCCCTTTGAGGTGGGCACAATGATGTCGTTCCAGACATGTTGACCTTCTGCGGGTAGTCTTGAAGATCCTTTGTTCAGTTGTGTCACCTTCAGATTTCATCACTCGTTGTTCTACCTCCCAAAGAGGAACTTAGGTTAATTTTTAAACTTCTATAAAATCACGGGAAAACAGGAAGGAAGAGAGAAGAAAAATAAATCAGAATCATAGGAGCATGCAGGAGTGGATAATAAATCAGAATCATAGGAGCATGCAGAAATGAACTATGCAAGCTTTGCATTAACAACAGAACAATATCCAGGATGCTAGGCCTACGTAACAGACAATAAATGTGAAATTCCCACGCAGCCCCTTTCAGTGGGGCCCTGGAATCTGTATCTGTAGCCATCTGGAGAGACTGATGTAGGTGGTCCTTAGATCAAGCTTTGAGATTCACATCAAGTCTATTGTGCTGAAATACATGATCCTGAGATGAATGTGAGACGCCAGACCCTTCCCTGCCACAAGTGACCCAAAAGAAAGTCCATAGGAGTTGGGAGTTGAGCCCTTTATACTGATGTGTGTCCAGCTGATGGCTAGGCCATCTTACCTGGAGATAGCAATGGCCTCCTGAGGGTCCTGCCATCCTTGTAATACTTCATATAATAAAGAGCTGTCCCCAGTTCCTTGCCCTGACCTGTGCAGAGGGAGGGTTAGAATTCATGCATCAGTGACCTCTCCCTAGTTACTGCTCCAGGTTGTTGGTGACAAACCATATTAATTCTCCTGGAACCCAGATTTCAGGGTCCATGGAGTTGGGGTGACCCACCCAGGCTATTTGTCCTTAGGTGTCCTTTTAGACCTTGATCCTTGAAGAAACTGGTTTCCTAAAGTCACTTTTAAGTCAAACCATAGCCTAATAAACAACTTAGTGGAAACCATTTTGCCTTGGGCATTGGGCTCTTTTGAGGAATTATCTATGTACAGTCAGTTTTAAGAAACAGGAACTCCAGGGTCAGACTGGAAGTTGTGCTTTAAGGTGAATTGTTATTATAAAAACACTGTTCTGGCCCTGTTTCCATGACAATGTTGACGGGGTGGAATATAAGAGTCTTTGGAGGTTTTCTCATCTTCAGAACAGTTTTGACTCCCTAGTTGAAACGTTACCCCAATTTGCAAATCATATATTCAAAAAACTTCAATTAATTTCTTTTCTAGGCTTAATACGATTTTTATTTTAACATCACTAAGCCCTCTCATACGATTGTGAGGATGGTGCAGGACCGGGCAGTGTTTTGTTCTGTTGTACATAGGGTCGCTATGAGTCACAACTGACTCGACAGCACCTAACAACAACAACATATCACTTTAAGGAAGATTCCATTACAGTTTTATCCCCATTTTACGGATCAGGAGATGAAGGCATAGAGAGGGGAAATAATATGTCACAGGTCACACAACTAATAAGCAGTGGGGTAAGAATTCTACACAGGCCATCACTGGTGAAGAGGCGCAGAGGGGTCCGATGACTTGTAGTGGTGTCACTGGATCAATAACCAGGGCCTCTCCCTGTCTCAGCCTTTTCCACAGCCTCTGCTGATTCTAGACTGTGTTAGAAGTGACTCTGAAAAGGGGGGGTTTTGATTAATTAACGGCACTGGATAGGAAGCAAGCTGTGGTCCTTAGGGAACTAGGGCACTGTCATGTAAGCTCCTGGCCTGAGTGGTCAGGAAGCTGAGCCGCTCAGAGTTCTGCAGTTACATAGGTGTTAGATGCCTTCCATGGCTCCCAGAATGGGTTGTAAGGCCCCATCCAGCTCTGGTCTCTGTCTGGGCGCTGAGTGCCATGCTGCCCACCCTACGGTATTTTTGATGCTCTTTGCCAGCATGCTGGTGACTTGGCTTGAGGCTACTAAACTCATTGTGAGCTTCCAGTCCCCCTGGAACATCTCCCATCCATTCAGTGTGCAAAGACTGGGTGCGGGCCTCCAGATGGCCGTTGACAAGGTCAACTCAGAGCTGGCTCACCTGGAAAACTTCAGTTGGGAGTTCACTTACACCAGCTCAGGCTGCAGTGCCAAGGAGTCCCTTACTATTTTCATCAACCAGGTCCAGAGAAAACAGATTTCTGCTCTGTTTGGACCAGCATGCCCAGAAGCAGCAGAGGTAGAGTATACAGCCTTTTATAAACTTTGGTGGAGTTTCCATTGGAAGGGGGTGACCTTAAAGATGATGGCACAGATGAAAATAATCTCCTGACAAGGATACATTATTATAAGAATAACTGTGTAGCTCTTGGTACTGTTTCTTAGAGGTGTGATTAGACTACATAATTAGAACAGTTAACATTCTCTTTAAAGAAAGACTTTCAAATCAATAATTGTTAGCTCACATACTCTTTCTCCTTTTGTTGATTGTGTGAACTTGAGGTTGTGTGCAGACTCTTTTTATGATTCACATTAACATTGTCAGCCATATGACTCAGAAAAATTAAAAAGAAAACTAATGCTTGGTTTTAAATAGAAAACTATCATTTGTTTATGGTAGTTTGGTGCATATAATAAATTATGCACCCTTTGGTGCGTATAATAAATTATTCAGTGATGGTGAAAGTAAATGGGAAAAAACAAAACATGACAGATTGCAATAAGCTAGAGCAAGAAAATGAGGGAAATAAATGACTTGTATTTGTTGGCTAATGGGATTCAGTTTGTTGATGTCCTTGCGTACCACACGATCTGAGGGGTGTTGATGGGAAGTCTAAATGGGAAGGAATATCACAGTTCTCATCCTCCAAAATACTGTCAAACTGTCATTAATGTTGGTGCATTGTGGAGTTAAGTTACATTTGAATTTGAATCTTGGTTTCTCCTAGAATTCTCTGTTGGACACATCTATAACTGTCCAAAGCCTACCCATTCTTCAAAGTTAAGCTCCAATGTCATGAAGTCTTTTTTATCCCTCTATCTCTACCCTCCCCATCTCTAATTCCCAAATCAGAAGCAATTTCTTTATTCTCTAAACTACTATATGCCTATTGTCTATAAATCTTGAAGGTATATTTAATTCTAGAGATATTTTTATATGTACTAGCTCCCTTAAATGAAGTTCTTCAAAATTCCTTGTAAATAGTTGGCTCCTAATGAACAATGAATGAGAAATGAACAAGGAATGCATTAAGAAAGAATGCCCAAGAGAGTGAGCAGTGCTTATTTATGAGTGTGGGCTCTGAAACCAGATTGTCTGAGTTTTGATCCTGGCTCTATTATTTACCAGCTACGTGGCCTTAGGCAGGTAACTTACACCATGCCTCCATGTTTTCATTTATAAAATGGGGTAATGATAATACCTACCGCATAGAAATGTTAAGAATTGAGATGATATATGTAAGCTCTTAGTACAGTGCTTGACAAATAGTAAGAGCTCAACAGACACTTATTATTGTGATCCTTGCCCTCTGAGGTCTTGCATCTTCAAATTGTATCCAAACCATTACATCAATATTCCAAAAGATAGAGCCCAGTATGACTCATTGACTCATTGAATTCATGATCTATGCACACACTTTACTATGGGGCGTGAGTGTAGCATAAATTCAATTATGGAAAAACATTTTTTGGTTACTTTCAAGGTTGTCGGTTTGCTGGTCTCTGAATGGAACATCCCCACGTTTGACTTTGTTGGACAAACGGCAAAACTGGAGAACCACTTCTTGTATGACGCCTGTGTGAAACTTGTGTCACCTGTGCAGGAAATTGGTGATGTGTTCCAGAAAAGTCTCCAGTACTTGGGTTGGAAACATATTGGGGTGTTTGGAGGCCACTCCGGGGCTTCCTCTTGGGATGGAGTGGGTGAGCTGTGGAGGGTTGTAGAAAATAAACTCAAATCCCATTTCACCCTCACTGCCCACGTGAGATATACCAACATTGATCCAGCGCTCCTTCAAGAGAATCTTAGAAGTGTGTCATCAGTTGCCAGAGGTGAGTAGGAAAAAGTCTTCTGTTGGTTATGTTTGAAGAGTCAAACAGGAAAAGCAAATTGGAAAAACTAAGAAATCTTGATTTAACTATGGGTGGTAAAAACAGATGGAAATTGTCCAAAATTAATGATAAGCAATTTCCTTCTTCGCTCTACATCACCAAGAGAAAGTTGCTTTTTGTTTAAAGTGAGACTCCAGCTGCTTTAGTGTTATGATGCACAGAATAAGTTCTGGAAGCACCTCCCAGGTGGGCTGGGCCCTGGACTTCAGTAGTTGTTCAGAGCATGGGCTGTGAGCTCCTGGGCAATACCTTAACCTCTCTGTGCTTCAGGTAACTTATCTGTCAAACAGAGACAATCATCCTACCTACCTCATACAAGTATGAGGGCTAAATAAGATCATGCCTGTAAAGCACTGTGTCTAGACATAATACTTTGTCAACATTTATGTTAGCAATTATTTTTGTTGTGGTGCTTATAAGGCTCTACATTCTAGCGTGAATTAGCAACTGACTCCTTTCTGTTCCTTAAATAAACTAAAGTTGGTCCAGTCTTGGGAAGTTTGGACTGTGGATCCCTCAGGTGGAGTGCCTCCTACAGCCCCACTCCACCCCACCCTGTCCTCTTTCCATGAGTATCTTCCTCTCATCTTTCCAGACTCAGCCCAGAGTCGCCTCCTCAGAGAGGCCTTCTCTGACTGCTTGATGCAGAGTAGTTCTCCTTCCCCCGCTGGTATCCCAGCATGCTTGCCCCTCACTTATTAGAATCTTAAGTGATCTCTTTAGTCTGTTTATGTGTATATTGTCCTTCTGACTGTCTGCTGGAATGTCAGCTCCCTGAGGGCAGGGGCCTTTCTGCCTTGCTCACTGCTATATCCTGTGTCTAGCACAGTGCCTGGTACATGTTCAGAGCTCAGATAAACAGATTGTAATTTACCTAATTTAAAAATCAATTGCTACTTCATTTGCATGTCCTTAAAATGAGTGCTGGCGTGTTTGGGTGGAAGATAAGTACCATGGCCTCCTCCTTTTTTGCCTACCTTATCCCAGCTTAGAAAGTCTGAGTGCCCCTGATTCCAAGCCCTCTGCAAACTCCTCCTAATATGTGAACGACGAGTCACAAGCCAGGTCTGTTTTTCTGATTTTTTGGAGTCAATTTAACTAAAGAAACTAGAGCGCAAAAATGCTCTCAAACTTTTTTTGGCTTGTACGCTGGGAAGACTTCAGCTCAGTAGGGCAAAAGCTGCCAGTTTGTATACTGCTGGCTTGCTTCAAGAAGTATACACTCAGGGACTAGTTTAGACATTCCTGTTTCCTAAAGCATGCTCAAGGAGAGAAAAAGCGCACGTCTCATTTAGAGTGGCTTCAGGCTAGACTTAAAAAAAATGTGTGTGTGCGCGTGCACATGTGAGCGTGTGCAGTAGGCTGACTGTTTTCCCTTCCTACAGTCATTATACTGATCTGTGGCTCAGAGGATGCAAATATTATCCTGCTGGCTGCAGAGAGCCTGGGACTGAACACAGGAGAATTTGTCTTCATCATTTTGCAGCCATTTGAGGTGGGTGTTGCTGACCACTCTAGCTCTGGTAATAACAGGTTTGGAGTGCTTGCTACGTGCCAGGATGCATTAGCTCATTGAATATTCTCTATAACCCTGCGACGGAGGTGATCTTGATTCATGTCTTAAGATCAGGGGACTGAGACTGAGCTGAAAGGACTTGCCCAATGTTCTTTGCGCAACTAGTGAGTTATTCTTCCCTTTTGATTTTCTAACTTCAGGCCTTTGAACATTTCATTATAATACTTTATTTTGTCTTCTTGAGCTGCACTTTGAAATCTTTTGTTTAACTCTTTTACTTCATCATTTCTTCTGTTTGCTTTAGCTGTTCTATGTTCAAGAGCAAGTTTTAGAGTCTCTTCTGACATCCATTTTGGTCTTTTCTTTCTTTCCTGTCTTTTAAATGACCTTTTCCTTTCTTCACGAACCAACAAATCTGTCCTGGAAGAAGTACAGCCAGAATGCTCCTTAGAAGTGAGGATGGCGAGATTTCATCTCACGTCCTTTGGATGTGTTGTCAGAAGGAATCAGTCCCTGGAGAAGAACACTACAGTTGGTAAAGTAGAGGGTCAACAAAAAAGAGGAAGACCCTAGATAAGATGGAATGACACAGTGGCTGCAACAATGGGCTCAAACATAGCAACAATTATGAGGATAGTGCAGGACTGGGCAGCATTTCGTACTGTTGTACATGGGGTTGCTATGAGTTGGAACCCACTCCGTGGCACCTAACAACATCATTGCACTTGATATTCCCAACAGCCTTGTGAGACAGATAGTATCAGCATCCCATTTTAAAGATGGAAAAATTGAGGCTTAGATAAGTAAGATACTCTACCCAAGACTTCAGAGCTCCCAAGTGGCATAGCTGGTATTCCAAACCAGTCTGCTAGACTCTGGGGGCTGAGACTTTCACCCCTCACAGTTCTGCCTTATGCAGTGCTTACTGGGTGCCAGGTCTGCTGTGAGAACTTTACATATTAAAACCTCATTTCATGTTCACAATGACCCTATGGGGTAGATACTTTTATCATCCTCATTTTACAGATGAGGAAACTGAGGCTCAGAGAGGTGAAATAGCAGGCCCATGGTCACACAACTAGTAGTATGTTGTTATTGCTGTCAGGTGCAATCAAGTTAGTTCCAACTCATAGCGACCCTATAGGTAGGGATAACATTCCAACCCAGGTGGGCTGGTGTCAGTGTCTGTGCATGTAACCCCCACTAGCAGGCCCTAACTACACTAGCAAGCCATTTAAAAAGGCTGCTTGCATTTAGTTAGGGACACATTGTATAAATTCTCCAGTAGTTTTATCTCTCTAAAGTCAACTTGTTTTATATGATCATAAGAAGCTGAAATGAGACAAAAGGGAGGAAAGGAAGAAGTATACTAATGTTCCAGATTTCTTTTCTTTTTCATTAGGAAGTATATCACTTTGCCAACAGTGTCTGTCTCAGGTTTCTTTGGGCAGTTGCTGGAATTCTAAACATATGCTAAACTTCCCAGAATGCCCTCCCACCTGCCCTTTTCACTGCTGTCTGCCCTCTTTCTCTTCACATTTCTTCTCAGACAGATAAGACTAGGAGACCATGGACCAAGTCTTAGTATTGGCAGATAAACTCTTCTAACCCACTTGTCTCTTTCTCCTCAACTCTTGATCAAACTGATTGGTTTGTAGTGGCAGAGATAATATAGAACTAAGAATATACCACAGAATGTCTATGCAATTGAAATCCATGCCGCTTTAAAAAGAAGAGCATAAATCCACTCTATAGATGTCTTTCCAATATAGGTTAAGGGGGTGGGAAACCAAGCTGCAGAACAGCATTATAGTGTGATACCATTTATATAAAACACACCCACCCACAAGTAGACATGCATCCACTTCCACATGCAGACACACACCCACACCCACATGCAGACACACACCCACACCCACATGCAGACACCCACACCCACATGCAGACACACACACCCACATGCAGACACACACCCATATGCAAACACACCCATACCCACATGCAGACACACACCCACATGCGCACACACCCACACACCCACATGCAGACACACACCGACACCCACACGCAGACACACACCTACACCCACGTGCACACACCCACCCACCCACATGTACACGCACACACACACTCACATGCACACCCACACCCACACGCAGATACACACCCACACCCACATGCAGACACCTACCTCTGTACATGCCTACAACTGTATGGACACCTCAGAGTGGGAAAGGAGACGGAGAGAGGGAATCAGGAAGGGTCTTACTGTCTTTCATATACAGTAAAACCTGCGAAAGCTGGAACCAGTGTAAGGCATAAACCTGTCAAAGAAAGAAAATTTAAATATTTTCCACTAATAGAGAGCAATAGAAAAGTGCACCCTGTCAAAGGTGGAAAACTTGAGAGATCCGGAAAAACATGGCAGTCCTGGCGAGCTCTGGCTCTCACAGGTTTCACTGTATATACATCCAATGAGTGGGTGTTACTTTCATTATAGTAGTGATATAGATAATAATGATAATAACAAAACACATAAGCTGCAAGCAGAATCAAGAATCGACAGTCCTAAATGTTTCATGTTTTTGCCACCTATTCTTAGAAAATAAGCTTTCTGAATCTTAGCTGCTTAGAGCCCCAGATAAGTTTTTTATTTTGTGCTTACTTATTTTTTGGCTTCCTATCCACTGCTTCTATGCTAGCTAGTGACCCTTGTATTGCAGGTCTTTTGAAATCCAAGGATTAGAACGTGGTGGTTCAAATTCAACACTGATATCAAATGCCGTTATGTTTCCCAGGTTATTTCATACAGAAAGTTTACATTTATGTCATTACTTTTTAGGACAGCTTTTGGAAGGAGGTCTTGACAAATCAGAAGGTGACACATTTCCCAAAAGTCTATGAGTCAGTGTTTCTCATCGCCCTCAGTTCCTATGGTGAAAGCCCTGGAAATGCAGGTTTCCAGAAACAAGTCTACCGAAGGCTGAGGAGGCCGCCCTTCAACAGCTCCATCTCCTCAGAGGAGCAGGTCTGACTCGGGGTCTTCCTCCCTCCAGCCTCCCTTTCCTGGAGGATGAGATATTTGTGTTTGGCTTTTGCATTTCTCCCTCTTATTCCCCCTCTTCCCTCACCACCACCCTCCACCTCCACTGCAGACGCACGAGCACTTCCCATTCCTCCACAGCACAAAATAAATAGCACTTTGATGCTCTCTTGGGGGCAGAGGTTACTAGATGAAAGGCCACATGGCCTTCGGATGAGAGATCTGGGCTCCCATCCGAGTTCTGCTATTTACTAACCAGGGGACCTTGGAGTGAATTGCTTAACCTCCCTACACCTCGATCGCTTCGCTGTAGAATGGGACTGATGATGGCATCAACCTCCCCGGCTGTGGGGTTGAGTATCTAATAACTTACTGTACATGAAAATATCAGAGTGGATACTGGTGGGCCATGACAGTGACGCTGCCTAGAACAATCCCAGGACCAGGAACCGGAACAGAGTGTGCAAGCATGTAGAGTAGAGCAGGTCAAGGCAAAGAGATGTGCTGGAGTAGGGAAAAGACAGTTGAGAGAGATGAGCAGCCTGTGGTGATCCAGGTATGTGTGGGGTGATGGGCAGAGTTCCTAGAACCTTCAGAGAATCCCTTCCCAAGGGCCCATCAGCCAGAGCTGAGATACTTCCAGCGTGGGGCCCAAAGGTGATGACAGGCCACTGATGACGGGGGTTCGATGAGGAGTTGGGGATCTGTGGATCCCAAAACACAGGACAAGATGATCAATCATCAAATATCTGGGAAGCTGTTTATTAAGTGTCAGCTCGATTCCAGGTGCTGTGGGGAGAACAGTGCCTGGCACGTAGTAATTACTCATGTTTTGTTGAGTAAACAAACAGAAGAGGATAAATACATATTTAAGGCCTACTATGTGCCAGGTATTGCAATAGGTACTTTACCCAGTGTGCTTCATTTTTCCACCCTTATACTCACCATGACAGCTGGTTTTATCCCCATTTTATACATGAGGGAGCTGAGATTCAGAGAGGTTATGGAACTTAACCCGGGTCTCAGAGCCAGTAAGCAGCGGTAGGGGGTCAGGAGTTGAATCCAGTTTGTCTGGATCCAACGTCTACACTATTTCACATAAGTCATACTGCCTCCCAACTCTGTCCTCAAGAGCTTTCCTGACCTGAAGGATTACAGCGAAATCTAAGTTAATGGCGCAGGCCCTGGCTCACGGCAGCCCTCCCCTACTTGCTGGCTGGAAGAACAGGTGCTATGTTATACCATTAAGAGGATGGAGAGAGATTTCTCCTGACTCAGTGGTGACTGTGACTCAGGGGGCATGGGCCTTCTTAAAGCCCGCATTATGCTTTCCTTCTTGAAGGTGAGCCCTTACTCTGCCTACCTTCACGACGCAGCCCTGCTCTATGCTCAGACCGTGGAGGAGATGATAAATGCCGGGAGAGATTTCCGGGATGGGAGGCAGCTGGTCCACACTCTGAAGGGTTCTGATCAGACTGTACTGCAGGGTAAGTGGCTTTGACTGCTGGGGGCTTGGCTTTCTGACCTCAGGCCTGCTGCCCTGGCCCATGGTGCTTTGAGATGCCAGGCATGTGATTAAAGGCCTCCTTATGACTTGCCTCCCACCGAACTACAGAATTAATCTTTCTCATGGAGACTCTGGTCTTCTATAAGGGGTGATTGAGGTTAAACCTCTCAGCTGCCACAGTCAACTCATTCTTCTCTGCCTAGAGGGCCGCCTTGACCAGGTGGAGAGGCCACTGGGGCACCATGCCTCTCTGGAAAGTCTCCCCACAGCAGCTTTCAAATCGAATCCATCAAGAATAAAACTCAAGACTGTGAGACCTGCCTCCTGGGGTCATGCCCATGATCCTTCCACTCCTGCATTCCCTAATTGGGGGCCTGGGCATGACTTGTGACATAGGAACCTCTAAAGATGGGACCCATGCCCATCTTACTTTCCTCGCAGAGGCGAGTGTAGACTTAGAAGTGAGTTACTTTGACCTCTGTGTGGAAGCTGACCAACTACTTTAGCCTTTCTGCATACAAGTTTTTTTATTTGTAAGACAGAGATAACACCTCCTATCATATAGAATGGAGTCCCTGGGTGGTGCAAACAGTTAATGCCCTTGGCTGTTGACTGAAATGCTTGCAGTGCAAGTCCACCCAGAGGCACCTTGGAAGAAAGGCCTGGTGATCTACTTTCAATCAGCCATTGAAAACCCTATGGAACACAGTTGTACTCTGACACACATGGGGCCACCATGGGTTGGAGTTGGCTCAATGGCAACTGGTATTACCATGTTATGGTTGGGTGCTGTTGAGTGGATTCTAATCCACAGCAATCCTGTGTGACAGAGTAGAACTTCTCCATAAGGTTTTCTTGGCTGTCATTTTTACGGAAGCGTATTGTCAGGTCTTTTTCCTGTGGAGCTGCTAGGTGGTTTCACACCACCGACCTTTCTGTTAGTAGCCGAGTACTTAACTGTTGCACTACCAGGGCTCCTTGGTCTTACCATATATAATAATAAGAACCAGCATTTACTGAGGGCTTACCTTATACCAAGCTGTGTGCCAAGAGCTTAATGTATTCTCTCATTTAATCCTCACACAACTTATTAGGCAAGTAGTATTACTATTCCTATTGTAATATAGGTGAGTAAACTAGGGGTAGAAAGGTTCTGTTCCTTGTCCAAGATCACAATATTATTAGGTGGTGGAGCCAGGATTCCAAATGTGTTGTTGTTGCTGTTTGGCACTGAGTCAATTCCCACTCATAGCGACCCTATAGGATGGAGTAGAACTGCTGTAATCTTTATGGAAGCAGATGTCCAGATCTTTTCTTCTGCAGTGCAGCTGGTGGGTTCGAACTGCAAATCTTTCAGTGAGCAGCTGAGCTGCTTAATCATTGCACAACCAGGGCTCCTCGGATTCAAAATAAGACCTGCCTGTCTCCAGGCTCATGCTCTCCATGGCTGTGTGAAACATATCATGTGCCTGGCACATAGTGGGTGCTCATTATCTTTTCTTTGGCTTATCAGTGGCTTAATAAATCATGTCCTAAAATTTGTCCTATAATTTAAAGAGGACAGTCAAGGCCTGTTGTTTGGAGTTTTTAGAGACTTAGTTCATGTTTACCCTGTCAATATGCTTTGCAAGTGGAAGTATTAAACTGCCTCCCTCCCCTCCCTTCCTTCCATACCCTGAAGCATTTGCTTTAAAAATATGGGGTCATCCTTCCTGCTCTCAGTTTGATCTTCTCTGCCAGATCAATGTATTTCCTCTCTCCTGCCCTTTTAGAAACTCCTAACGCTGGAATAGATGAGGGTGTGAAGGACAGCGAAGCCGTTTAACAGGGTCGGAGTTTCCTCAGATGGCAAGAACCTCAAATGTGGTTGATGGCTATTTGAAGGGAGGGGGAAGGGGTTCTGTTGATCTGAGGCAGCAAGTTGGCGTTCTGAGCTCAAAGTTCACCTTTGCCCTCCTTACCTTGTTCATTCAATCTTCCTTCTTTCCAGGAATTACAGGCCCCGTGTTTGTGGACTCCCGGGGAGAAAGGCACATGGATTACCTGGTCTATGTCTTACGGAAATCCAGAAATGGGTCCACTCTTCTTCCCTTTCTTCATTATGACAGCTATCAGAAAGTGATCAGGTACCGGTGGGATATATATGCGAGCTTCAAACAGTTAACGAGCTTGACCACTAACTGAGAAGTTGGAGGTTCAAGCCCACCCAGGGATGCCGTGGAAGAAAGGCATGGCAATCTACTTCCGAAAAAAATCAGCCATTTAAACCCTATGGAGCACAGTACTACTCTGGCACACATGAGGCTGCCATGAGTTGGAATCAACTGATGGCAACTGGTAGAGAGGTAGAGAGAGATCACATTACAGGAAGATGCCTGGGGGGGGGGGGGGTCCTGCTGGGGCCCGGGGATACTTTTCATCCATTTGGGATCCAGCTCCCAGAATCTGTCATCGAGTTGTCCCCTAGTGCTCAAACTCATCATGACTGATGTTGGGCCTTTAAGGAGGTCTTGCCCTTGATTGTGGGTGAGGCTTGGCCACTTCAGATGATAGTTTAGAACACAGCACCCATAACTGCACCTCCGCTGGGCCTGGGCCTGCTGTAATGCTCCAGCCTGGGCTGGTCCCCATTGGCCTGTTGTCTTGGGGCTTCTTTACCACACAGAGAGGCCCTGGGCCCAGAGGGGGTGATGGAGTACAGTGCCCCTACAGGGCTGGCAGTCAGAGAAACGGATTCACCTAGACAGCCTGATGCCAAACTGGACACATGGACACCAGGACCTGAATGCCATCCTGGGCTCTCCACCCCACAAAAAACCCAAACCCACTGCCCTCCAGCCAATTCCAGTCATGGCAACCCCATGTGTTACAGAGTAGACCTGCTCCGTAGGGTTTTCTGGTCTGTAATCTTTATGGAAGCAGATCTCCAAGCCTTTCCTCTGCAGTGCCACTGGGTGGGTTTGAAACTCCAACCTTTCGGTTAGTAGGTGAACGCAAACAGTTTGTGCCACCTGGAGACCCTGGAAAAAAATCTCTGTTTTTGTTCTTTCAGCTATAAATCAATTAGAAGACAAAAAGAAACCTAAAACTTCATTCAATTTATAATTGCTGCCACTGCCACCACCCCCGATTCCGATCAATTTGAGACTCCCTCTACCTTACTCGTATGGAATTTTAATGTACCAAAATGGGTCAGCCCAGGAAACAAAATAAACCAAAAACCAATTGCTGTGGAGCCAACTTGACTCAGAGCGACCCTATTAGGGCAGAACAGAACTGCCCCATAGGGTTTCCAAGGAGCAGCTGGTGAATTCGAACTGCCGATGTTTTGGTTAGCAGCCGTAGCTCTTAAGCACTGCACCACCAGGGTTCCATAGGAAACAAAATAACCATGGCAAATAGATCCCCAGTATTACAGGAACAGGCATACAGCACAGGCTTTGGTCTGTGAAATGTCAAGATGCTATACAACAAGATTTGTCTATATCAAGCATGCATGAAAATCGCAGCAACACTGGAGAATTGGCATGACCTCTTTTAAATTGGGAGAGACATGCTTTCAATCAAAAGATTGCGTCAGCTATTCTACCCGGCAAGAAGATGTTGCTCTTCTGTGAATTAGATTATCTGAAGGCTGGATTTGGAGAGTTTAGGTGAGACGGAAAAACTGGATGGGTCAGTAAAAGTTTGAATTAAGGACCAAGGTCCACTTTTTTGCAAATGACATGTGTATTTCAGTTGTCCCTGCCACACCTGGGGTAGCGACAACTGGAATAAATTAAGTGGGCTCTGTCTTTTGTTTGTTTTTTTCTAAGACCCATGAGGAATTTCTCCAATATTACTTGGCCCCATGGCTCCCTTCCTGAAGACAGACCTGGCTGTGGATTTTACAATGAGCTCTGTGATACTGAACCTGCTTTTACAGGTAAGTGTGGCCACTTAGAGAAGGTAGCAGGAAGGGCAAGATTTCTCAACAGAAGCACTGTTGACATCTGCGGCTGGATGATTCTTCGTTATGTGTATAGGGGCTGTCCTGTGTATTATAGGATGTTTAGCCGCATCCTGGGTCTCTATTCACCAGATGCCAGTAGCACCCTTCTGGTTGTAAAAACCAAAAATGTGTCCAGACATTGCCAAATGTCCCCCAGGGAGTAAACTCTGCCCCCTTCCTGTTGAGAGCCACTGCTCTAGGGAAACCTGGCTCAGGAACTTCATTTCTAGGGAAGAAGAAAGAATCTGGGCAGGGGAGTGTTGCCAAATGGTTAGGAATCCAGCCCCTGGAATTAGATGGGTCATGCCTGAGAAGGATCCTAAAGAGATCTCATAGTAGATGGCTGATCAAAGGTGGTGATGGCATTAGAAGTCACCATTACTATTATCATCTCTACAATGCAGGTTTCTGTGCAAAGAGAGGGGAGTGCGGCTGCTATGGGAGCCAAGGGGTGGTCAGGGCAGGATTCCTGGGAGAGATGACATCTGAGTGGACGCAGTGTACCTAACCCAGCCCCATGACTGGGCAGCTTAGGAGGCATCTGCTTGGTAGGACGAGGCCAGGGCAAGGATGTGCTACTTTCTTCTGCTGTTAGGCTGACCCAAGTCATTGTATGTCTCTACCTGCCAGGTGCGACTGTTGTGACTCTCATGCTGACAATCCTGATGACTGTTCTAGGTGCTGCTAGCATAGGCCTGATTTTAGGGATGCAGAGGGAAAAACGGCAGAGGCAACATAAAGACATCTGGTGGCAAATCAATTACAAAGACATCACCGTTCTGCCCCAGAACAAGGTGAGGCTACACATGGCCCAGGCACCCACTTTCTTGTTCACTGCTGGATACTTCAGAAGGGACCTTGTCTAGGAGCTTAGGGGAGCAGGAGGCTGGCTCATTATCAGGTGAGCACTTAATGAGGATGGAAATGGTGGTGGTTCAGTGGCCTTCCATGCAGGAGACCCAGGTTTGATTCCTGGCCAATACACCTCATGCATAGCCACCACCTGTCTGTCAGTGGAGGCTTGCATGTTGCTATGATGCTGAACAGGTTTCAGTGGAGCTTCCAGACTCGGACAGACTAGGAAGAAAGGGCTGGTGATCTATTTCCAAAAATCAGCCAATGAAAATCCTATGGCTCTCACCAGTCCAATCTGCAATTGATTATGAAGTTGGCTCAGGACTGGGCAGTATTTCATTCTGTCGTTCATGTGGTTGCCATGAGCCAAGGAAGGACATGGGGGGAGCTGACTCAACAGCCGCTAACAACAACAATTTAATGGAGCGTCTTGATACCTGAGTTCTGGTTCTGCCACTTACTTGCTGAATATCTCTGGGAAAGTCATTTAACTTTTCTTGGTCTCTGAATACATAAATGTTATTGAAGAGTCTCTGAAATCCTCTTCAGCTCTATTACTCTGTGGCTATAAGAACCCACACATCCTCCTCAGATATTAAAGTGTCTCCTGGGGAGAGTTTAGTTTCAAAACCACAGAAACTCCATTAATCCACGGATGACTTGTACATTGAGGCTTATTTGCTCAACAAACACTTGTGGAGTGTCCACTGTAGGCCAAGCCAAGTGCCGGGCACGTGGGTACAACCACAAAGGAGATGGGGACAAGTGCTGAGAACGGTGAGTCCTGCAGGTGGAGTGACTACATGTCTCCCACAAGGAAAGCTTCAGAGAGGAGGTGGCTTTTGGGTAGAGTGGGCTTGCTGGATGGTAAAAAGGAGAGAAGTAACCCAGGATATACCAGGACTTGAGGTGCTCAGGGATTAGAGACTGGGCTGCAAGTTTGGCAGGTACCAAGTCAAGGGGGCTTCCAGATGCTGAGCCCAGGAGACTGAGATCTATTGGTTAATCATTTTTAAATGTTTCTGGGATTTTGGGACTCATTGGGCTGGTTTTGGGGGTGAATGATTATTATTGGGGGTGGGAAGGACTGAGCTCAGAGGATTCTGAGCCTCCTGTTCCCTCACCAGCCAAAGCAATTCTTCTTTGATCTGTCTGGTTTCTACATTAGGGTTCCATGCAAGATTCTCTTTGAAAAATAGGGTTCCTCTGCTTTAAAGACATTCTTTAGTTGTGATTAAGCACTCAACTGCTAACTGAAAGGTTGGCGGTTCAAACTCACCCATTGGCTCCACAGGAGAAAAGACCTGGTGATCTGCTCCCATAAAGATTATAGCCTAGGAAGCCCCTATGGGGCAGCTGTACTCTGCCCTGTAGTGTCACTATGAGTCAGAATTGACTTGATGGCACACAATAACAACAGTTGTAACATGGTTAGGTGTTTATTTAGGAAAATGACAAGGACACACAGGCAGTTAAGTGATGGAGCTGGGACTTGGATCATAACCACTACACTCCACCACCCACGGTGGTCAAGACACCAAGAATGTTGAGTGTAGCAGTTAGGCACTCGCACTTTGGGGTCAGAAAGATCAGGTTTCAAGTTCTGACTCTTTCTTTTATTAACTGTGTGAACTTGGCACTCAGTTTCCCCCTCTATAAAATGTACAGTTCCTTCAATACTTGGCAATACCTCTGAGAGCAGCCACCTTCTGTCCTATTTTATTTACCCCAGAGAGGCATGCCTGTGTCGAGAGAGAACCACAGTAATGCATCTAGAGTGATGATTTCTGGGGACCTCACCTCCTTTGTCAAGAGTCAGCAGGGGGAAGAGCTCTTCTATGCTCCAGTAAGGCTTTACCAGGTACATCTAATGGCAAGATGGCGGCATATGGCGCTTAGGGCGTGTCTCTGTCCTGTTCTCTGCATATCCTTTCTGTGGGGCAGGGCGAGCTGAATAGCCCTTTCATGGGCCAATTATTTTCTGTTTGGAATTTTTTGGTGATGGTTTAGCCATGTTTTTTCACTAATGGAATGGATGCTGAATCACTGTTTGTTGGTAGATTTTATTATTTGAAAAAATGGGGTGCCTATTGCAAGTGGGATGTATTGGTCCCATATTCCACGAAAAACATCACACACTTGGGACATATTGGTTCTGTGGCCCAGGAAGTGCATCACACTTCCTGGCTACACTTGAGCCATAAAATATCTTACCCAACTTTCCAAAAATACACATAAAATACTAAATAAACATTGTACTTGCTACACATAATTGTTATCAGTTTGATTTAGAGGGGGCCGTATCGGTACCACATTCCATGAAGCATATCACACTCGCTGGACTCATCAGTCACATGACCCAGTAAGTGCATCACAAACTGTTTTCACCCCCAAAATAACTCATTTACTTGAATATTTCTGATTGCTGGTAACCGCACCTCCCCAATAACACAAAGGAAATAGTAAACGTACTTGCAAGCCTTATCTCACTGTACAGCAGCCAAAAGACACTAAAGTTTCACACAATCACTACTCTGGGAGGCATCCCCTCATGTGAATGGTTCTCAACACTCACATGTGGTGCAGACCAACTTCCTTGTTTTTTAGGCAGTTGCACCAGTATCTACCACAATGCCAGAATGTACTAAAGTGGCTCAAATGCCTGCTAATAAACCTCCAGGGGAGGAAAATGTAACTGGGACACATATGTCCCAGAGACTGTGAAAGGGATAGGGGGCTATTCTTGGCGCAGTGGTTAAGCTCTCAGCTGCCAACTGAAAGGTCAGCGGTTCAAACTCAATAGCCGCTCTGCAGGAGAAAGACGTGGCAGTCTGCTTCTGTAAGATCACACCCTTGGAAACCCTAGAGGGCAATTCTACTCTGTCTTATAGTATTGCTATGAGTCAGAATCGACTTCATGGCAACAGGTTTGGTTTGGTTTGGTTTCTCCATGCAAAAGCCAAGATGGTCTTGAGACTCCATATCAGTGTTTCTCAAACTTTAATGTGCATGTGAATCACCTGGGGTTCTTGTTAAAATGCAGATTCTGATTCACTAGGTCTGGGTTGGGGCCTGAGATTCTTCACTCTAACAAACTCCCAAGTGATTGCTATACTGTTAGTCATGACTACATTTTGAGTAGCAAGTCTTCTAGACTAGACTCAGCTCTGTCCAATAAATCTTTCTGTGATGATGGAAATGTTCAAATCTGCATTGACCAACAGGGCAGCCACAATCTACTAGTCAAGGAACCCTGGTGGCACAATGGTAAAGCACTCGGTTGCTAACCAAATTGTTTGTGGTTTGAACCCACCCAGTGGCTCTGCGGGAGAATGACCTGGCGATCTGCTCCTGCAAATGTTAAAGCTCAGAAGTTCAAGTCCTTGTTGGGGCAGAGGGAGGGATCATGTAAAGAAAAGAAATCTGTGTTATCTCTTTAAAATTGATGCCCTGGAGAGTAGGGGCAGAAAGCTCCAAGCAAGGGAAGATTTGTTCATTGCTGTATGTGGGGTTTAGCAAAGATTAGGGCCAAATTATTCCCTAGGCAAACTGAACTTATTATTTCTAAATGTTTACTTACTTGAGTTTCCAGACTGAAAAACCTCCTGGGATACTAGCCAATACCATAAGAACACCATTTAGACAAAAGTGTGTATTGTGGTCAAACAGCCTTTAGAGAAGGAAGCCAGCACATCCACCGCATATCACATTCCCTTCCCTCCCCTCCTTCTAACACCATCAGTGGCTTCCCTACCTCTATGGCTTGCACAGTAGTGTTGTCCGAACTCTTTAACAAGGGACTCAAGTCTCTCTATCACCTAGTCCTAACCTGCTTTTAGAACTTCCAAATCCTATGTTCATCGAATTGGTCTTGCCGATCATGATATGTATATTTTACTCTCTGACAATGCCATGACTGCTCCCCCTTATCCCACCCATCTGGAATCTTCTTACGTGTCAAGGTTCAGCTTAAGGATCATCTCTTCCAAGAAGCCTTTATTTTATCCCACAGGGATCCCTTCCTCCTTGGGACTCCCATCACAGTTGTGCGTCCTTTGCGATTAATCTTATACTGCCAAATGGTAGATCTTGGGTTGGTTGAATTTTAATTTGTACTGAGGCTCACCTTTTCTTGTGCACAGATTCTGTCTCTTCTACCAAGCTCTTTCCACATTGTTGTATGTTATGGTGATGATTGATTAAGTGACTCTCTAAAAGCAGACTGCATAGATAATGACAATAAGAGATGCCATTTACTGAAAACTTAGTATGTGCCAGGCATCGAGGTCAGAGTGCTACATTTTAGCTCATTGGCTCCTCATAACAATCCTATGAGATGGATATTATTTTTCACCTGCATTTTACATGTGGGGAAATGGAGGGTTGGAGAAGGCTCTGTAGGTTGTAAGTGGTAGAGCTGGGCTTTGAACCCAGGCATCTGCCTCCAGACTTATACTTAGGACCTAAACTCAATATTGTCTCAGCATAATCATGAACATGATTATATAATAGAAATAGTATAGCCTTGGAGGAAAGAAAAAAAAAAAAACTAAACCAGTTGCTATTGAGTTGATTCTGACTCATGGCAACCCAATGTATCGTCAGAGTAGTACTGTGCTCCATAAAGTTTTCGGTGGCTGATTTTTTGGAAGTAGATCCCCAGGCTTTTCTTTTGAGGCACCTCTGGGTGGACTCAAATCACCACCCTTTTGGTTAGCAGCTGAGCACTTAACCATTTGCACCACCTAGGGACTTCGGTCTTAGAGTCAGAGGCTCTAATTCTGGCTACTGTTTGCTATCTACAAATGTGTGGTTTAGACAAGTTATCTAATCTCCATAATCCCATCCAGAAATGGGCTAATCATACCCACCTTGCAGGGCTGTGCTACCAGTTAAATAATATCTTTTGTATTTAGCACCTAGCACAGTGCCTGTTTTTGGGTGGTGCAAAGAGTTAATATGCTCAGCTGCTAACTGAAAGGTTGGAGGTTCAAGCCCACCCAGAGGTACCTTGGAAGAAAGGCCTGGTGATCTACCTCCAAAAAATCAGCCATTGCAAACCCTATGGAGCACAGTTCTACTCTGACAAATGTGTGGTTGCCATAAGTCACAACCGACTGGATGGCAATGGGTAGCACAGTGCCTGGATGTGGCACGGTGCCACCATAGGTATTGGTTTGGGCAGTGAGGAGCTCAATGAGCCCTCTCACTGGTGGGCTTCTTGCCAGCCTTCCTGCTCCCCTTCCTAGCCCTTTCTGGGTGAAGCTTTGTCTGCTTTGTGTCTTGTTCCAGGGAAACCATGTGGCCATCCGCTATGTTGGTGAGCAAGCTGAAGCCTGGATTAGGAAGCCATCTGTACTGCAGGAAATTCAGCTGGTGAGGCCCTGCCCTGGGGGAGGGGACCAAGCAGCATTGCCCTGTGCTCCTGACTGCCCCACCTGCCACCTGCTGTTCCCACCTGTGAGGAGTGTCTCCCACCCCGAAGGAGTAAGGGTGGGAGCTATGTCCTTAATGTGGTGCTGACCCTGCCCCTTCCCATTGATGGCCCAGGTTTTGGACCTCAGATTCTTTGTCATCTGAAGCCTGGGATCCTTCCCAGCCTTGCTTTTCCTCCATGAATCCCTCCTGGCCTTAATCTTTGTTCTTAATCCTCTGTTTGTGGTGGCTGCTCACCTGCCTTGAATCTGGTCCTTGGAGAGAGTCAAGTTCATGGGTCTGACTTCTTGCTCCGTATCTATGATCTGTCATGGCCCACATGCTGGCATTGACAGCCATAAATACCAGGAAGCAAGGCTGGGTCTACCCTTGGTGATGTGGTGTAGTCAATACCGATGACTAAGTTTAGACTTTGGTTGTCCTCTGGTTTATTTGCCGGATGTCAATCACCTGGGTTTACATCCCAGCTCTGTCACTTATAAGTTGTATGCTTTGAGATAAGTTACTTTACCTCTTTGAGCATCACTTTCCCCATCTGTAAAATGGGAGCAAGAATAGTGTTTATCTCACAGAGTCTTTGTGAGAGTTAAATGAGAGAGAGGATGCAAAACACATAGTATAGTCCCTGGCATGAAAGATGCACTATATAAACCTGAGCTATTATTACCAGTATTATTTTCAAATGTGTGAATTAAGGCAGGACAACATTGTTCCTTTCTTTGGTATTTGCATGGACCCACCCAATATCTGCATTGCCACCCAGTATTGCAGAAAAGGAAGTCTGAAGGTAAGCAAAATAGTAAATCTTACCTCAGGTGTGATTAGCACCAATTAATAAGGAACCTTATCAGCACTTTCTCCCACTGCTCCAGAGATAGTTCTTCTCTGGTCCCATTGTAAGACCTGAACTATCATGTTGGATTGCCTGCAGGGGATCAGATTAGCAGCTGTGTTGCCAAGTGCCTGGTTTCCTTTGTCCTGGGTGGAAACAGAGCTTCGTTTTGTCTCCTAAGATGTCACGGCTACTCTTGAATTATGACCCTGGGCCCATCCTACACATGGTATGTGACAATCAGCTTTATGTCAGGAACAAGAAAGTGTTTATAAAACTCAAGACTGTATTTTCTCAATATTGAGTCAATACATGGTACAGTGATTCTGGAAAGATGTTCGGATACTAGATTCAGACAGCTCTGCCTCAGGTGGTGTTAGTTCTGGCCAAAAATATCTGATGTGTTGGAGTCAAATCCATTCAATGTATGAAGCTCCCTCTGCTTCGGGTTGAGTCACTGGTGATACTTTGAATAACTGTTTTTCAGGATGTTTTGAGAAACTCAGATATTGAAATGGATTGGATATTCAAGATGTCATTTGCATATGACATAGCCAATGTGAGTATAATTTAAGCTTAGTTAAAGAACAAATACCACAGCGTTTCTGAATTGTTCTCTGTCTTGGATTAAAATTGAGCTATAATCTTTTCTAAAAATTCTCATCCTCCTCCAATCTCCTCTTCAAACAAAGCGGCTCCAGCTCTAAAATCTACCACTTCAGTCAGATTTTCCATGCTTTTCTGCTTCTCTGATCTCAAGTAAAGATTGAGAGAGGAAAGTATTTTACACTAAAGTTAGAATAGATGCTAGGCTTACCCAGTCGGTGAAGAGCAGGGTAATTTACATTTTAGGGTAGGACTTTTTATCCCAAAGAGGATATAATTACTAGACCACGAAGTGCGATGGGAAGGTGGATCCCTAATACTCCAGAAAATGGAGATCTGTGCCACAGTAATCACAATACTGCTAACCTGAGAGGTGGGCTATGAATGCAGATGTGAAAAGGTATATAAACAGGCAGAAGCAGGCAGGGTGCTGTGGTGGCTGCAAAGTAGAGGATAATAATAATAATAGCTAAAATATATTTAGTGTGACTTTGGGCCAGGCACTGTCTAGCACTTTCCATGTATTAATTTATTCAATTCTCACAAGAAAATGTAAGGTAGGTCTATTATTCTCCCCATTTCACAGAGTGGGAAACAAGGTACAGAGAATTTATATAACTTGCCCAAGGTCTCATAGCTACTCACAGCTCATAGCTAATAAACAGTGGAGCCAGGATTTGAACCTAGGCGTTTTTGAGTCCTACACCCTTAACCAATATGTTACACTGGTGTCCCTGGGTGATGCCCTCTGTACCTCAACCTCCATGTGTGTATAATGAATATGGTTGACCTGGTTGACATCGAACGGCTTTTCTTCCTCAAGGTAATAAATGCTGTTTGTTTCTAATGAGCTAAATCTTAATGGCCTTGTGATACTTTGATTTCCTAGGCCTTAGCAGGAAGCCAGCATATTGCTACCAAGCAAGGTAGACAAACAGAAACTTCCCTGTGATTGGGTCTCCATGGGTGACCCTGGGCCTCCACCGTCATTATTTCAGTGAACCTTCATTGAACATCTGTTTAGGGTTTATTCTAATCTGGGCACTTCTGTAGGAAAACAAAGGCTTGTTTCTGGCTGTGAATGGCTTAAAATCCAGGTAAAGAAAAAAATAAAACAGCAGTCAAGAAAAGTACATATGAAATGACTTAAGTGGCAGTGGAATGGTTGTCAGTGGGAGGATCTGACAGGCACCCTTTCCCACTGTGGGCTCCCCTGTCCTTCTCTTCAATCCTGTCTCTTGCCTGCCAGGCCAGGGAAGTAGTCTAGACTCCAATGATCCAAGTCAAATCAGTCCCTGGGTGATGCAAACCTTTAACGTGCTCGGCTGCTAACCGAAAGGCAGGAGGTTTGAATCTACCCAGAGGTGCCTTGTAAGAAAGGCCTGGTGATCTACTTCTGAAAAATCAGCCACTGAAAACCATATGGAGTACAGTTCTAGTCTGACTCACATGGGGTCACCATGAGTTGGAATCGACTTAGCAGCAGCTAGCTGGTTTTTGGTTTTGGGTTTGCCCTGATCAAAACAGTTGGTATCATTCATGTTGGACATGATAAGTAAATTCACATCAAGGTGTAAATGATCAGTAGATTTAACCTTTTCAGGGTGGGTATTTGGTTTTAACCCTATGGTTTCTCTGGAGAATGCTGGGATGGGTGAGAGTGGCACTCTGAAGGGGGAAATCTCCCAGGCAGCCATCACCTACCCCAGGTCACTGAGTCTATCCTGACTCCATGCCCCAAGAACAGAGAACAGCTTGACACCTTGCTTTGGTAGGATTGCTGCCTCCGGAAGTGGAGTGTGCACATTACAGGGTCATGCAAGGAAGTCACTGGTGACAGAATGGGCTAGGTCAAGGGCAGAAGAACTTTAGGTCCTTCAAGTCCAATTTCTTTGCCAACACTCTTTAAAAGGGGACTGAGAGTAACAGAAAATGGTAGAATAAATAAGGCAAAGGATGCTCATTTGTCACTGCAGCCTCTTAGAGTTTTTCCATGTAACTTTGACATGAACATGCGCACACTGGCCCACACTCTGTGGGTCAGGTTACGCTTCTGGCCATCACATCCTCATCATAAAACAATTCCTCTCCCCATGTTTATTTGAGCCGCACCTCCTCTATACCAGGGACCCGAGAGGTTCTGAGACACCCCAGGCATCTCAAGCCAACAATCGTGTATTGATTGAGCCCCTAATTTGGGTCAGGCCTGATTCTGGATATGGAGGGCACAGAGGAATAAGGCCCCCTGTCCTGTTCTCAAGGAGCTCATGCCAATGGGGCCAGCCTGGAAAGGGGCTTCGAAGCTGAGAATTCCAACCTCTTCTTTAGTGAGAGGATGAACCTTCATTTCTTTTTCTTTCTTCCTTTTTTAAGTTTTAAACTACACTTTATTTTCTGGATCAGTTTTAGGTTAACAGAAAAATTGTGCAGAAAGCAGAGAGAGTTCCTGTATGTCCCCTCCTCCCCCTGCATAGTTTCTCCTGTTGTTAATATCTTGTTGTAGTGGGGTACATTTATTACAACCGATGAGTCAATATTGATACATTATTAATAACTAAAGTGCATAGTTTACAGGAGGGTTCACTCTGTGTGTTGTGCAGCACTGGTGACACAGTGGTTAAGAACTCGGCTGCTAACCAAAAGGTTGGCAGTTCGAATCCACCAGCTGCTCTTTGGAAACCCTATGGGGCAGCTCTACTCTGTCCTATAGGTTCACTGTGAGGCAGACTTGACTCAACGGCAACGAGTTTCTTTGTGTTCTATGGCTCTATGGGTTTTAACAAATGCATAATGTCATGTTTCCACCATTATTGTATCATACAGAATAGTTTCACTGCCCTGGGTCTTTATTTCTAAGGAAAAGAAGCCCTAATGAGTTAAGAAAATGAAGGGCATAGAAGTTGGCTTGGGGGTTTAAACTCTTGCTTGGCCACTTACTGGCCAGGTGATCTTAACCATCCAAAGCCTCAGTTTCCCTGTGTATAAAAGAAAGATAACATCAGTACCCACCTCATAGGGCTGTGAGGATTAAGGTATGGAAAATGCTTAGCACTGTACCTACCACATAGCAGGTGTCTAATAAATGTTAATTGTTAGTAACAGGAGTAGGAGTAGTATTACTATTACCACAGATAACTCTTACCAAACCCAACCCGTTGACGTTGAGTGGATTCTGACTCATAGCATCCCTACCGGACAGAGCAGAACTGCCCTATGTGGTTTCTAAGGAGTGGCCGGTGGATTCGAACTGCCAACCTCTTGGTTGGCAGCCAAACTCTTAACCACTGCGTCATGAGGGCTCCAGATAACTCTTTACTAGCGCTAAAAAACATACATTATCTTATTTAATTCTCCCCCCTTTCCTATGACATAGGTCTGCACTGTCCAGTATGGTACCCACTAGCCACATGTGGCTATTGAGCACTCGACATGTGGCTAGTCCAAATTGAGACATGCTGTAAGTATAACATTGACACCGGATTTTGAAGGCTTATTAAAAAGAAGAATGTGAAATGCCCTCATTAATGGTTATTTATATTGATTACATGTTGAAATGATAATATTTTAATATTAAAATTAATTTCTCCTGTTTCACTGTTTTAATGTACTAGATTAAAAATGACACATGTGGCTTACATGATGTTTCTATTGTATGGTGCTATTAATAATATTACCAGTAAACTCCATTATTCATTACTAACTCCAGTATTAAAAATATTAACTCCATTTTAAAGAGGAAAAAAATGAGGCTTACTGAGGTGAAGTCAACTGCTCGGCTGGTAAGAGGCAGACTGGATTTGCAGCCAGTATGTGTCAAATGTTGCTCTCTTTCTACCATGCTAAGTACCCCCTGCTAAGTACTAGAGAGCACCAAAAGAAAAAAGAAAAAAAGACCCCAAACCCATTGCCGTGGAGTGGATTCTGACTCATAGAGACCTCATATGTTACAGAGTAGAACCGCTACCCAGGGTTTTCTTGTATGTAATCTTTTCAGAAGCAGTCACCAGGTGTTTCTGCCATGGAGTGGCTGAGTGGGTTTGAACCACCAACCTTTAGGTTAGTAGTTGAGAGCAAACTGTTTGTGGCATCCAGGGACCTTTACCAGGGGTACAGATGTGGGAATTGGAGGTAGGGGCCCTGTGAGCCTCCCTCAACTTCCCAGTAGAGAAAGAGGAAACACCATTAGCAGACTGATGATCAAACTGCCGAAAGTGCGTGAAATCTGGCACATAAATTGTGAATTTCTTATAGTTCTATTTGTTCTCTGACAATATACTGAAAAATCACACATTGTCAAGACAGAAAATACAGAGATGCGTGCCATTGCTTGGAAAGGCCCACACATGGGAAGCTTCTACATGCCCCTGAGCATGTTGTCTGCACATGACGGAATGAACCTCTACCAGTGGTGGCCAGAATGTGAAATCTCTCATGCCTGGTGGGTCTGGCACTGCCCAGGCAGGGACGGAAGCAGAGTGATCTGGTGTGTGTCTGGCTGTCCTGGCCCCAGATTCAGAGGAAGGCTTTAACTGGGGACTGCAGCTGCCCTGTGTTTGGATGGGAGGTCTCCATGAGGTCATAGAGGACTTCCTGATTGGACACGGCTCTCACCAGACTTCAGGCCCTGTCCTTAGCCTGCTGGAGCCTGGCTGGGGACATTCCAGAGGCAGCTTCCGCCAGGCCCTCCACTCCCGCCTGAGAGTGGCCTGCCCCACTTTGTCCGGGCACTTCTGTTGGGTCCAGTTGAGTGGCCTGTGTTTCCCACATGTGATTCAACCTTACTCTTTCACAAACACACAAGCCACACTGATAAAGGAATATGGTCTCCTGGTTTTTATTTATTTATTTTGGAGAGGAGGTGGTGGGGGGTGGGGAGGGGCGTCAGAGAGGCGTGTATATCCACTGTCCTGGACATTTCTTTTTGTGTCTGTATCAGCCCATATTTCAAATGCACTATTGCCTGAAAAGCTCTCCCTAGGGCGGGACAGTGACTCAGCCTCAGGACCACTGGAGGAACAGGCGAGTCCCTGATCTGGTGTCCAAGAGGCCAAGGACTCTGTCCTTGTATGCAGTGGTCAATTCAGGATGCCCTCCTCACATCCCTCCTCAGAGCCACACCCACGGGTGACTTCATGCCCCCTTCTCAGCCAGGTCTGTGATTCCTACGAACCTGGCTGTTCTTGTATAATGGTGTGGGGGAGTATAGCTTTGACCTACCCTCCTCCCCAACCCTCTCCTACAATCACCCAGGGCACAGGGAACAGTAAAATTGAGTGGTTTAGAAGAGACTGGGCTTTGAAGGCAGTCCAACTTGGTTTTAAATCTCAGCTCTGCCACCCACTCCCTGGGAGCAATTAAAAACCCTAGGTGCCTGACCAGGCAGTGCTTCATTCTGTTGTACATGGCCTCGCTATGAGTTGGAACCCACTCAATGGCACCTAACAACAACAATAGATGCCTGAAACTAGGAAACAGAGAACGAAAATATTAAAAACTCATTTGCTGTCAAGTTGACTCCGACTCATGGTGACCCCATGTGTGTCACAGTAGAACTGTGCTCCATAGGACTTTTAATCACTGACTTTTGGGACATAGATCACCAGGCCTTTCTTCTGTGGCACCTCTGGGTTGCTTCAAACCTCCAACCTTTTGGTTAGCAGATGAGCATGCTGATGGTTTGCATCACCCAGGGATTCCTGTACCATATGTAACCTGTAGCTTATATAGGTTCTTTACTGATCTTGTAATATTTGGGGCCCGAGCATTGGTATGTTTTTTAAGCCCTCCAGGTGACTCTAATATGTGGCCAAGGATGGGAACAATTGATCTAGGTCAGGGCTTCTCAAACTGCAAGGGGCACATGAATCCCCTGGGGTCTTGTTAAAACGCAAAGTCCGGTTCAGTAGTTCTGGGGCAGGGCCTGAGATAGCGCATTTTTGCCAAGCTCCCAGGGGATGTGGATGCTGCTGGTTCACAGGCCATTCTTTGAGTAGCAGGGATCTGGGCAGTCTCATCTCACAGGGGGGAAAATGGAGTCCCAGTCAGGTGAAGTGACTTGCTTGAAGGGACTTAGTGGCAAAGTCCACACTTAAACATGTGTCTTCTGACTCTAGTGTTCTTCCTGTCCCATTATATATAATAGTGCTTTATTCTTATATGATAATAATAGTATCTAACCCTTCAAGAACGCAATAGATGACATAAGAATTTTTCAATATTCCCTATTTTATTGCCTTTCCCTATGAAGTGCTCAAACAGGACCCTTAAATGAATGCAGTAGTATATAATTAACAATATATAGGTAATAAAATAATATTCTTAATTACATAACATTGTTTCTAAATATTGATATTATTTATCATATTTATATAATTTTTTCATTATAATTTATATTGGGTATTTACTATGTCCCAGACATGGTGAATTCACAATTCATGTGAATTGTCACATTTAATCTCCACAACCACCTTATGAGGTAGGTATTGTTGTCACCTCCATTTTGATAGGAAAAATGAGGCTTACTGGAGTAAAGTAACTTGCCTTCTACTAAGTGATTGAGCTAGGATTTGAACTTGGGAGTAGAACAATAGGTTGTACTAATTGTTAAGGGGCCATACCTTCTTAGCTTCACACTGAATGGCCAGAAATAGCTTTCTCCTTTTTTGATGTCCTGCCCAGGACTGATCTTCTCCATCGAGTTAAGATGGAGGAAGGACTTGCCAGTGGCTCGTAAACAAGGGAACATAGAGATGGGCACGTCCCGTGCCCCAGGTCTGTCTGTGTTTCTCTCCATCCGTCTCTCCGCCCTTGTTTCCACCAGCGGGGTCCAGAGCACCTGCTCGGCTCCACTGGCTCGCTTTCACTCTTCCAGGGCATGCTGTTTCTCTCCAGGAGCCCGCTGAGATCCCATGGCAACCTAAAGTCTTCCACCTGCCTGGTGGACGGGCGCACGCAGGTGAAGCTGTCAGGATTTGGGCTGTGGACGCTCAAGTACAGAGGGACAGATAGGAAGTACGATGACAGAAGGACGGACTATTCAGGTAACCATGGAAGGTTGTGAGTTAGCCCCCGGGAACATGTCAGTGCACAGCCTTCCCGATTATTTTCTTTGTTCACACACACGGACCTTCTTTGCCCTTTAGGTCAGGCATCATCAAGCTGATTTCTCAGGGGCAGATGCTGTTGTTTCTCCTGCTTCCTGAGAAAGAAGGGGCGGCTTTTCCCGTTCTGCAGTGCTGTTCTCACTCCACACGACGTCTCCTTGCTTTGCAGAGCTTTACTGGACGGCCCGGAGCTGCTGCGGCTCCCGGGGGCGCCCTGCACGGGCACCCCAAAGGGGGACGTTTACAGCTTTGCCCTACTGATGAGGCAGCTGATCCACCACCAGGACGGTAGGTTCTTCGATGACCTTGACGCAAGACCTTACGGTAAGTCTGGGACAGTCTCCCTGGAGGCTTCGGTCTTCTGAGCTGGCTTTTGAAAGTCCATTTTTATTAACTATTTTATTATGTGCTTATTAATTTAAATTTATTCCATTCTTATTTTTTATTTAAAAAATTCTTATTCTTTTCAAATTTGGAAACAAGTTTCATTTTGGCTACAAACAAAATCAAGAAAGTAGGTTTACAAAGCTGGACAAGGAGACGGAACATAGTGGTAACGTTTATTGTTTATTAAAAGAACTTTTATGTAACATATGGAATGCAAAACTGCATAAAGCACCCTTTGGGAATTTTCAGCACCAAATGTTTATACACCCCTAAAGTCCTATAGCAGTGTGCCTTACTCCAACAAAAGTTGATCTATTAAAAAAAAAAAACTTGATCCCAAAACAGATTAATTAGGTAAGTACTTATTTGCTTTGGAGCCCTGGTGGCACAGTGGTTAAGAGCTCGGCTGCTAACCAAAAGGTAGGCAGTTCAAATCCCCCAGCAGCTCCTTGGAAACCCTATGGGGCAGTTCTACCCTGTCGTATAGGGTCGCTGTGAGTCGAAATCGACTTGACAGCGACAGGTTGGTTTTTTTGCTTTACATTAGGATTCTTCATTTTTTAGGAGGATTTTGAATATTTCTCTTAAAATACCCAGATTTCTCAGAAATTCTAGTCTGCTTTGATTTACTTAAAAATTTAATTTACAAATTCTAGAAGTTCAAACACTTAACAAACTAAGCCCAAAATGAACTTCGGAAATCATCAACCGAATCAAAAACCCTACGGCAGGAGTTCCATTGAGGCCTTCCCTGTCAGAAGAGAAGGGCAATGAAAACATCATGGGCATGGTGAGGGCATGCTGGGATGAATCTCCAGCGAAGAGGCCCACTTTCTCTTCCATCAGGAAAATTTTACGAGAAGCTAGTCCTAAAGGGTGAGTTAGATGTGCAACAGGTATTGGTATTTTCTCCTCATCATTGGATCATTAGAATATTAAAACTGTGATGTGCTGTGATTGGTGCCAATGCCAATGGCTCAGTGCGTTCATTCATCCATTCATCGTACACTCACTCACGGCCTGCCATATGCAAAGCACTGTGCTACATGCTGGTTAAAGTGGAATAATAAATTCTCCCTTCATTTCATAAATATTTACAAAATGCATCAGGCATTAACGTTTCTACTTCTTTCCTTTGTTCATGTCAGACATCCCTAATCAATCAAGGCAGTGTATCCCAGAGAGTTTTGACATGGCCTCAGAATCCTTTTCAACCAGCGTGCCAAGAGTCATAAGTAATCAATTGAAATTGAACTAGGCGATAAAAATTATTCACCAACCTCAGAGTAGATTATTGGCTTAAAATTATTCAAGCCTGTCAACATTTTTTTCTCCATAGTAGCTTGCTTCACATCATGATAATGGCTTCCGTCTCCTTTTCTGAAAGACTAGTTTAAATTATTTCTCCGAACACCCTTCTAACAACTTATAGGATCTAAAAGTACCTCTTACATTGGATACCCGGAAAAGATAAGAACAACTTGTCCTGAATTCTGCCAATTTTCAGTTGGGCTATGACGGTGGTATGGAGCATATTGAGATGTGCTGGCAGGGCCAGTGATGGCCACCATTTGTTAAGTGACTGCTGGGTGGGTACTAGCTAGGTACTTTATACACATCATCTTCCTGAATTCTCCAAACAACACTGCCAGGTATGTATTAGTATCCCCATTTGCCAGATGAGCAAACTGAGGCTTAGCGGAATGAAAGGTGCTGCCCAAGATCGCAGAGCTGGTAAATGGCAGACTGTGTCCCGCCATGTGGCCTTGTTGCCATTGTCATTTCAGTGCTGTACATTGGTGACTCTGAAGCAGGAAACCTTAAGGGTGAGAAATGCTTTCTTGGGATGTGTAGTTAGCAGTTCTACTCCACTGTGGCCCTAAAGTTCTTAGGAAAAAGCCACGTGAGCATACTAGACAGTATGGTGAGCAAGCTGGAAGTGTATGTCAATCACCTGGAGGAGGTGGTGGAAGAGAGGACCAATCAGCTTATGGCAGAGAAGAGGAAGGTGGAAAAGCTTCTGGCCACAATGTTGCCCAGGTAGTCCAAAGCTCTGTGGGTCTTGACAAAGGAACCCAGGGAGCAACAGCATCACCACCTAAGATGCCCTACAAGGAGAGAATATTTCCTTTTTTCGTCTCATAAGATGGTATGAGGCTCTTCTTAAAGAGGGCAGTCATTTTGTGTGTAATTTCATAAACTCTGAAAAGGGAGAGAAAGGCAAAAGCCCCTGAATCCATAGGCATAGACAACGTATTTTACATTGAAAATGGTGTACGTAGCAATATAAGAATCACCACTAGATGGCGCTCTAGTTTCATGAGTCCGATTAATCATTACTGCCCTAGTGTTTGATTGTCCCTCCAAAAGCTTTGCACAATACAGCATGAAATTATGACCGCGGACTCAAAACTTGTTTCATTTTGTGTCTGTTTTTCACTTGTGCACGTGCTTAACACTTGGCAGAAGCACTTTCTGTTCACACTCCCCTTCTTCCATGTCTTGACAAAAGAAATGAGGAGGACTTGAATGTGTTAACGTACTACTGGTCGACTGAAGCAAAAACTGGTTGCTGGATTGGTGAATGATTACATTTGTTTCCACATCTGCAGGCTGAGTCTTTACAATCAAATTCTATAACCAGCAGAGGAAAATGAGATGTCCTCGGGAGAAAATCTTTTTAGTAAATGCATTTATGTAACTCCCCATCTCCCCATTTTATACCAACCAATTCAAATATCTTCTTAGAGAAAACAAAGTTGGAGAAATGGATGTCCACAGAATCCCTCTAGATGGATGAATTTTGTTACCCCAAAACCTAATCCATTGAAGCAAACAGATCTGTGAGAGCAACTTTGTGGGGGCTTGTGAGAGACAAAAGGTCCCTGGGTGGTGCAAATGGTTGGCAGTTAGAACCCACCCAGCGGCACCACAGAAAAAAGGCCTGGTGATCTGCTTCTGTAAAGATTACAGTCAAGAAAACCCTATGGAGTAGTTCTATTCTGTAACACATGGGGTTGCCATGAGTTGGAATCAACTTGACGGTAATGGGATTTTCTTTTTTTTTTTTTGGTGGGAAACAACATGCCTAAGACGCTGTTTTAAAAAAGGACCATTTCCTCCGGTTTCAGCTTCATTGGAGAACAGCTCATAGCTGGGAGGTCTGTGGAACCAGAACACTTTGACTCCGTGACAATCTTTTCTTCGACATTGTTGGATACACAAAATTGTGTTCTCTCAGCTCCCCTTTGCAAGTTGTAAAGGTCCTCAGTGACCTGTACAGCTTATTCGACAGTATCATTAAAACGTATGACGTGTACAAGGTGAGCTGCCTGGTTCCTGGGTTGTGAGGTAGCACGTGCTCCTTGCTGGCCATCTTGGGACTTGAGTGAGGAGGAGCTTGACCTAGGCATCAGGCATGAGGAAGGCTCTGTTCCAGGCTGGCAGTCCATCTCAATTCATGGCAGAAACTCAATACTTTATTCTTGTCTATTTTCTTGGAAAAGGGCCTCGTTAATCAGAGATTCACGTGCTTGTCAAGATCACCAATTGGTTCCTTCGGTTTCCTTCTACTATTTTATCTAACAGTAAACACATTTTTAAAAGGTGTTGACCTTCTACTGGCTAATTCCTCCCCTCCTCTCTGAATAAATATTCCTTAGCTTTAGAAAGGCTCGTGTTTTCACTTTTTTAAAGGCTATATTTGGGTCTTATATGGGTCTCATTTTTGTTATCGTGATGCTTAGCAATTCAAGGTGGGGATCGACCTGCAGTTTTAGACTCTGAGACCTGTGGCTAAAGGCAAGACAACATATAATCACCTGCCCAGTGTTGCTCTGAGAACGTATGAATATGGCCATCTACAGTGAAAAACCCCCATGTGTCTGTCAGTTTGTTGTACTGTGGGAGCTTGCGTGATGCTGTGATGCTGGAAGCTATGCCAGAAGTTCAAGCTGGATTCAGAAGACGATATGGGAAGAGGGATATCATCGCTGATGTCAGATGGATCCTAGCTGAAAGCAGAGAATACCAGAAGGGATGTTTACCTTGTTTCATTGACTCTGCAGAGGCATTCAACTGTGTGGTTCAGAACAAATTACGGATAACATTGCGAAGAATGGGAATTCCAGAACGCTTAATTGTGCTCATGAGGAACCTGTACACAGATTAAAGGAGGCAGTCGTTTGAACAGAACTAGGGGATACTGCATGGTTTAAAGTCAGGAAAGGTGTGCGTCAGGGTTGTATCCTTTCACCGTATTTACTCAATCTGTATGCTGAGCAAATAATCCGAGAAGCTGGACTATATGAAGAAGAAATGGGCATCAGAATTGGAGGAAGACTCATTAACAACCTGCGATATGCAGATGCTGAAAGTGAAGAGGACTTGAAGCACTTACTGATGAAGATCAAAGAATACAGCCTTCAGTACGGATTACACTTCAACATAAAGAAAACAAAAATCCTCACACTTGGACCAGTAAGTAAGGTGATAAACAGAGAAAAGATTGAAGTTGTCAAGGATTTCAGTTTACTTGGATCCACAATCAATACCCATGGAAGCAGCAGTCAAGAAATCAAGCATTGGGCAAATCTGCTGCAAAATACCTCTTTAAAGTGTTAAAAAGCAAAGATGTCACTTTGAGAACCAAGGTGCACCTGACCCAAGCTGTGGTGTTTTCAGTTGCCTCATACGCATGTGAAAGCTGGACAATGAAGAAGGAAGACTGAAGAATAATTGAAGCCTTTGAATTGTGGTGATGGCGAAGAATATTGAATATACCCTGGACTGCCAAAAGAAGGAACAAATCTGTCTTGGAAGAAGTAAAACCAGAATGCTCCTTAGAAGCAAGGATGGCGAGACTGCGTCTCACATACTTTGGACGTGTTATCAGGAGGGATCAGTCTCTGGAGAAGGACATCATGCTTGGTAAAGTAGAGTATCAGCCAATAAGAGGAAGACTGTCGACGAGATGGATTGACACAGTGGCTGCAACAATGGGCTGAAACATAGCAATGTGTGAGGATGACACAGGACCAGGCAGCGTTTCCTTCTGTTGTACATGGGATCGCTATAGTTGGAACCGACGCACCAGCACATAACAACGGCAACAAGGTGAGAAAGAAGCTTTTTTGGGGGGAGAAATATCAAAAAAACAGTAATAATTTGGCTTCATTAAAGAAAAATGCTCTACTAACCAACAGAACAGTGGTTAAGAGCTTGGCTGCTAATCAAAAGGTCAGCAGTTCAAATCCACCAACCACTCCTTGGAAACCCTATGGGGCAGTTCTACTCTGCCCTATAGGGTCGCTCTGAGCCAGAATTGCCTCGATGACAACACGTTTGGTTTTTGGTTTGGAACCAACAGAAGAAGCAGGTGGTGGTATTGACGGCTGTTTTGTGTGTTGTCTGGCTTTTCAGATGGGGTCAGATCATAACTCCAGGGCCAATAATGTGCGCGCATACTCAGGCATGCCTGGTGGGCAGCCACAAGTGTGCCTGCCCACACGCGTGATCCCAGGACTCTGCCTCTGCCAGTGCCCCGTAGGCCAGGGAGACTTACGGGACAGTGTGGTCATGTCCCTCGGTGACACATCCTCAGTGGTTATCCCCCAATGTTTCCCATAAATGTTCCCCTCTGTTTAAGGGGGAAAGAAATGATGGTATGGGATAATCTCAAGGAACAGATTGTATAAACCAAGCAAACCCTGAATCTGCCCTGTTTAGGAAGGCATTTTCCTCTTAGTATTATCTTCTCAGAGTCCCTGGGTAGTGCAAATGGTAATGCACCTAGCTGCTGACTGAAAGATTGGAGGCTCGAGTCCACCCAGAGCACCTCAGAAGAAAGACCTGTTGATCTACTTCCAAAAAATCAGCCATTGAAAACCCTATGGAGCACAGTTCCATGCTGACATATGTGGGTTGCCATGAGTTGGAGTCGATTTGACGGCAACTCGTTTATTATCTTCTCAACTATGTTTTGCATGAGCTAATCTTAGTTTATATTCCTAAAGGATGTTCTCATGGAGGAGAGAGGCAACCTAGAATCAAGGTGGACTTGGGTACTAGTTGACTTTGTTTAATTTCAGGGTCACCAGGAGAGGGAGGTGTTTTTACCGCCTGGTTAGTGCCTAACATTCCACTGTTACCACATCATCTTTCAATTCTACTAAATGCAAATGTACTTGGACAGGTCATAACTTTAAGGTTCGATTAGTCATTGATTTCTCTATTGTGACTGAAGGATTAGAAAGTTGATTGTAGGAGGATTAGGGGAGAAGAGGACAGACCAGGCAGATACATTTATACACATAAAACCCAAAATCCCATTGCCGTTGAGTTGATTCTAACTCATAGCGACCCTGTAGGACAGAGTAAAACCACCCCATAGGGTTTCCAAGGCTGTAATCTTCACAGGAGCAGATTGCCACATCTTTCTTCTGTGGAGCTACTGATGGGTTTGAACCACAGATCTTTCGGTTAACAGCCAAGCTCTTTAGCCACTGTGCCACCAGGGCTACTTATTTATACACATGCATGAGCATAAATGTGCATAAGAGCCCTTACGTGGGGTGAGGACTTTTCAGGTTGGATTCCTCTTTATCTACCTGGTCCTTCCAGTTTACCTATCCACCCTACTGCCTGTCTCACTGTCCTGAGCTTGGGTTGGGGATATATGGTCACCACCACTCTCAGATTTCAGAGGAAGAAGCAGCACCTGTGGGAGGAGGGTCAGAGAAGGGAAGCTTTGTGGAAAACTAGGACAAGAGCAGAAACTTGAGGAAAAACTGGGACTTGGGTGGGCTGGAGGTGATGGAGTGTGACTCTTCAAAGTATGGATAGCAGGGGTCAGTAACAGGGACGTTGGTCCCTACCCTCCAACCCCCAGAGAACATGCGGTCACCCTATTTCTTTATTTTCAGGTTGAAACCATTGGAGATGCATACATGGTGGCTAGAGGGCTTCCCATCCGCAACGGGATCCGGCATGCAGACGAGATCGCCACAATGTCCCTGCACTTCCTCAGTGCCACCATCCACTTCCAGATTGAGCACACGCCTGAGGAGAAGCTCAAACTCTGGATTGGTTTCCACACAGGTAGATAGCACTGAGGGCAGGCTGGTCTTATGATCCAGGTGTGGCAGCAGGTAGTTCTTAGTTTGAGTCCTAGCTCTGAGGCTTTTAAGAACCCTGAAATTGAATGGCAACATCTTCAGTGGAAACAAAGGGTTGAATTGCCTTTGCAAATGTATTTCCAGTTAGTCAGATTGCTTGGTAACAACCAGGACACACAAAGACTACAAGATGTCAAACGAAAACGAGGAGGAGACCAAAATCTGGGACAGTTGTATTGGGCTGCTTTTCCTCCATGCCTTTGCCTCGAATACCCTTTGATCTGTTCTGCTTTTGTCATATTCCTACCCAGGGCAAGCTTCATGGGCACATGACCTGTGCAGAAGTGTCCTGCACTTGGTTTAATGCTCTGCTATCACTGTCTTGAAATTCTTTTTTTTTTTTTTACATATTTATTTATTTATTTTTAAACTTGTACTTTAGATGAAGGTTTACAGAACAGTACACATACTGTTTTATGACAATGGTTACCAACCCCACAACATGTCAACACTGTCTCTTCTCAACCTTGGGTTCCCTATTACCAACTTTCCTGTCCCCTCCTCCCTTCTAGTCTTTGTCCCTGGACTGTTGTGCCCCAGTAGTTTTGTTTAGTTTTATGGGGCTGTCTAATCTTTGGCTGAAGGGTGAACCTTGGGAGTGACTTCATCACTGAGCTAAAAGGGTGTCCGGGGGCCATCGTCTTGGGGTTTCTCCAGTCTCTGTCAGGCCAGTAAGTCTGGTCTTTTTTGGTGAGTTAGAATTTTGTTCTACATTTTTCTCCAGCTCTGTCCAGGACCCTCTATCGCGATCCCTGTCAGAGCAGTCAGTGGTGGTAGCCAGGCACCATCTAGTTGTACTGGACTCAGTCTGGTGGAAGCCGTGGTGGTTGTGGTCCATTAGTCCTTTGGACTAATCTTTCCCTTGTTTCTTGTTTTCTTCATTCTCCCTTGCTCCCGAAGGGGTGAGACCAGTGGAGTATCTTAGATGGCTGCTCACAGGCTTTTATGTCTTGAAATTCTTAATAATTTTTGAAGAGGTCTTACATTTTGATTTTGCAATGGGCCCCCAAAATTCTGTAGGTTCTCTTGCTCCTACCCATTTCCTCCAAGGCTCAACTAGAATAAAACCTGATCCCAGATCAGAATTAATTATTCTCATGTTTGTGCCACTGTTGGCTTTGTTTACATTTCTAGTGTATGAATGACATATTATCATTAATTGATTACTTGGATTTCCACCAAATCTTTCTACCCTAAGACTTATTGCCAAGCATTGCCCCAAGAGGGCGCTTGACAAATATTCCTTGAATTGCGTTATTTGACTTGATGGGCATGGACCATCCAGCCCTTGGGAAATGCCCGCTGATTATGCCCTTTGGTTCTTCACTTCATAGGTCCCGTGGTGGCTGGTGTGGTGGGAATCACCATGTCCAGATACTGTCTGTTTGGGGACACTGTGAACATGGCATCCAGAATGGAAAGCAGCAGTTTGCGTGGGTACCGCTTACAGCACTTTGCAAACACATTATCATCGTCCTTCCACTCCCCTATTTTTAACCAGAGGGTTATTTTTAGAAGATGAATTTGCATTTTGTCTATCTTTTTCCCTCTGGAGGATAAGTGCATTATCCACACAAGACAACACTAATCTCAAGCTTGGTAGACAGGGTTTAGCACTGTGCTCTTCACGGAGCCATGTAAACACATGCAGTTTCCTCCTTCCAAGACTTCCCGTTCTAAACAGTCAGGCTCACATGGAATAAAATCATTTTAATGTTGAGCAAAAATTGGCAAATATTTTCTGTAATGGGCCAGATAGTAAACAATTTAGGCATTACGGGCCATACGGTCTCTGTCACAACTATTCAACTCTGCCAGTGTATCGCAAAAGCAGCCACAAACAATACGTAAATAATGGGAATGGCCATGTTCCAATAAAACTTTATTCACAAAAATGGATGTTGAGCTGGAGTTGGCCTGTGGGTCATAATTTGCCGATCCCTGACGTGGATTGTATTCTTGGTTATGCAGAAGAAATCTATGACCAGGAAGTCTAGGGAACATCACATTCTTTTGCTTTATAGTAATTTTATTGCACTGACTATCGCTAGACACAAGTAACCATTTATCGGCTGAAGCATGGAAAAACAATTACTCAGTGATTTAAATGGCAAAGAGTTTAGGGTAAACATTCTTTTGAGTTTATAAATTCCCCATGATATATAAAAAAAACAAAAAAATTTTCCACTTCTTAGTACTTGGTTGTTTGAGTTAATCAACCAAGTCTCAAACAGATTTAAATCTGTCTCTTAGCTTGTAGGAATCCTGGTGGTGCAGTGGTTAAGAGCTTGGCTGCTAACCAAAAGGTCAACAGTTTGCACCCACCAGCCACTCCTTGGAAACCTTATGGGGCAGCTCTACTCTGTCCTGTAGGGTCACTATGAGTCGGAATCGACTCGACGGTAATGGGTGGGTGTAAGTAAAGGTTTTCCAGTTAAATTTTGAGAGTGGAGCCACTTTTGTAGGCTCCACACCTGATTCTGGTTGCAGTTCTGGTTATTAACAATATTTTCAGTAATATGTCCCAGCTCTGGTACCATCCCAGGCAGCCTTTCTTCTCACTGAAATCTGAGGAGACCAGTTCATCTCTATCCATGGAAAGTACCAACTTGCAAACTGAGTCAGTTCTACCTTCTATTTTCATACTGAACATACTGAAGCTTCAGCAGCACCCAGAAGTGTCTCAGCAATGCCTGGGTGGTTGGGAGTCCCAGCCCAAGTATCCCAGACTTCAAAGATTTGCTTTATAAGAAATCTTGGTGATCTGAGCAGTGTAGCATTGCCTCCCCAAAGCCACCCATCCCATTGACTCCTATACGAAAGGCATGACCTAGGTGATGACTAGACAATGACTGATTTATGGCAGCTCTCCGGATTCACGTCTCTCAGAGTACCGCAGGCGCCCTGCTGGCACTGGGAGGGTACGATCTGGAAAAGAGGCACCATTCCAGTCAAGGTAAGACCAGCCCAGCTGTACCCCACTTTCCGCATTTGGGTCTCTGATAGAGACGTTGAGGAGGTTGGCTGGATGCATGAATCCACTCCATGCAGTGGTGGACAGAGACCTATAAGGTCCCTCTCTGAAGGCTCTAGTGACTGCTAGGTCTTCTTCTTCCAGATGGGACTGTGTAGCCCTCTCAAATGGTCAAACATAGTCTCTTTGACAGAAAATAGCTACTGCCTAGACCAACCTCTGATGGGATGCCTTCTTTCTGTCTGCAATAAGTGATTCGCCAGCTTCTGCTTAGACAGACACCCACAGCCCAGTCCCCCAAATAAAGCAACACCAAATCCAATCCCAAGAATTACAACGCCTTTCTGTGTCCCTTCTCCCAGGTCTAAATGTCCAGGTAAAGGGGACAAAAGTCCACTGGTTTGGGCTTGGAGGTGCTAGGACTTCATCTCTATGCATTTAATTATCTCTTCCTTTTCCCTCTGCCTTCTCCTCCACCCTGGCCTGCAGTCTGTCACTGCAAGGTGTCATGGGTCATTCTCATCTTTCTGATAAACATTGCCCTTTCCTAGGGGGAAGGAGTGCTCCTCTTGAGGCGAGTCTGTTTGGGAGATGTTCATGCAAGTGCTTTAGGACAAATTCCTTCATCCAACCATTTTCCTCCACAGTGGGGTGGGGTGGTTACTGTGATGTTAGGTGTTTGGGTGGGTGTGGGGGTCCAGAGGAGAGAAATGAAAGGGGAGGAGGGTGCCATCAATTTCCCAGTTTGCTGACCCTGGCCCTGGCATATTGCATTAGACCAAATGACTTCAGGTCAAAGAGGATTTTCCTAGCACGGCAGCAGTGTAGACCAGGCTTTAAATCCTGTCCCACCACTTACTAGCTGTCTGATTTCAGGGCTTGGTTTTATCATCTTTAAATGGGGATGATGATAACACTATTCTCAAAAGTTGCTTTTGGGGATTAAATGTGAATATGTATGGGAGGCACTTCACGGGGTGCCCCAATTCATAGTAAGAGCTCAATCGATCTTATGAGCACTTTTAAGCTTTCCTTTTCCGCAAATGTTAGCGTCATTGGCTCTGACCGCCTAGACCATCGCTCTCTCTCCATCTAACTTATCAGCAATGCCCAAGAAAATCATCAAGATTTATCTATAGTGAGGCCTTTTGCTCACTGTCCCTGGGTGGCACAAACAATTAAGAACTTGGCTGCTTACAGAAGGGTTGGTAGTTTGAATCCACCCAGAGGTTCCTCAGAAGAAAGGCCTGAAGATCTACTTCCAAAAAATCAGCCATTGAAAACCCTATGAAGCGCAGTTCTACTTTGACACACATGAGGTTGTCATGAGTTGGAATTGAGTCGATGGCAACTGGTTGGTTCTCTCAGTGAGGTGGCTCCTGCTGTCTCAGCAAGTAAAGGAGCCCTGAGGTATCTGCTCAGAGGCTGTGCTTCCCAGGCAGCATCCTCTCTTCTCTGACACACTACTGCCTTCTTTGCTCTCCACAGGGCAAAGGAGAACAAACAACTTTCTGGTTGAAAGGCAAAGAAGGCCTAACTGTTCTGCTACCTGAGTTCACTGAGGAAGAAACTAAAGTCCCTGAGATCTTCTGAGGTGAGTATCTTCCTCAAAGACCTGTGAGGGGTCACACAAAAGTCTGTGGGGGACCATTTCTTTGGGACCTCCGATATATCCATTAAGGAGTATGGTTAAGGGAGTACTGAGTCAACCTCTCACTAGGGGGAGCCATCTAGCTGGCCGCCTCTTTCCACCCTAGAGTTTGCTCCCAGGTCTGTGGCCTAGAGCAAATGTGAACTTGGCCGAGCTGGACATGTTGAACTAATTTCCTAGGGGGCCAGGGGTGGGCTGTTACTCCCAGCCCTGGGAGACTACTGTCTTCATCTGCCAGTGAACCTGCCCAGCTGCCAGACATTTCCAGCTCATTAGCTCATGAATTCAATTTTATTCCTGGAGAGAAAAGTGGGAGAATGAAATCTGGGACTCATCCTTTCCTTCTGATTATACCTGCTGAGTTTGCGAGGTGCCTGTTCATTTAACCTTTGTGCTTATTTTCCTTATCAGCTAATCAGCCTGCAAGGAGATAGGAGTCCATATCAGAAGCCTTCTCAAATAAGTTCAGAAGGCATCTTCACTGTGCTCAGGGGAGAAACCGCTAAGGTGTGAGCACTCACTGAAATCCAAAAGGGTCGATGTTATTACAAGCAGGCTGCAGTGGCTGGAAAGGCCCAGTCCGCAACCCTGAATTCCTATGAGGGTTTCTGCTTCCAAGTGGATACTGTCCCATTCCCAATTTATTGCTCAATTTGTTTTCTAATCACTGAGCAAAAGATGCAGTCAAAGCCTGAATTTTAAGTGGAATTTTCCATTCATTTATGAAGACTTTGAAACCTTTTTTAAAAAAATTTCCAGCAAAGGTGAATCCATCCATTCCTGCTACGTATATCTCCCCTTTAAACAAAAAATAGGATTCCTGTGGTTTTATTCATTGTTATTTGTAATAGATTTTCTGAATCAATAATGCATTTTCAGTACCTTCGTTGTTTATTTCTTATAATTCCTCACACCCAAACATCTTCTGCATGGTTGCTCCTGAATATGGCAGGGCAATGTTAATGATATATTGTGCTAGAGACCTTAACCTACTGAGCTTCAACAGGGATAATCAATGCGAATGTTTTCTTTGTTGCTGGATTTCTGAGCTGCCTTGATGGCGAGATCTTTGAGATCCATACAAGGAGGTAAGTATATTAATACCTACTTTTTGGTTTGTTGAGAGCCTTTGCTATCAAATTTTACATTGGGTTGGTGGAATTCTTACCTTTCTGCAGGAAGAGGGACACTAACTCAGAGCCAGGGGAAGTGCTTTTGTGAGTAGTCCCATCCCATTGAGTTCCTAAGCATTTCCATCAGCAGAACTTTTCTCTGCCTAGAGGTAAATGACTAAACTCTATGACCTTCACAGTTACCATTTCTGTATCATGGGCTCCATTTTTGTGGTAGGCTCTGCTTCTCTCCACAGACCTTCAGTGTCATCAGGGACTCAAGCCTTTTGACTGATGCTTAAAAGGAAGGCAGGCAGAAGCAGAAGACATTTATGTGAAGGGGACAGGGATTTTCCCTGTTACACCAGAGTGGAGACAATGGGCCAAAGTCGATATCTTCATTCCTTGTAACTTCTCTTGTTTTAGATCAGGCTTCCAGAACCCTACTTTGCTTTATCATGAAAGATAACAAGGTGACCTCTGCTATGAGCCTCTTGGAGAGATGGGCCAGCTTCCTTCCTTTTTTCCTTCCATTCATCCATCCATCCATCCATCCATCCATGCATATGAACACTTCATTAATTCAAGGATAATTTATAGAACACTCACTCTGTGTCAGGTACCACACGGGGGGACATGAAAGAATATGAAATTTTCCTTGATCATTAACTCTCAGTTTAGTTGTGGAGAAGGAGGATAAATAGCAATAATGCAATGCATAAGGGACTAAAAGAGATACGGAAACCCTGGTGGCATAGTGGTTAAGAGTTTGGCTGCTAACCAGGCAGTTCACATCTACCAGGTGCTCCTTGGAAAGTCTATGGGGCAGTTCTATTCTGTCCTATAGGGTTACTATGAGTCAGGATTGACTTGATGGCAATGGGTTTAACAGAGATATGTGTAAAAGTGCAGACAAAGTGACTAAGAATTCCAGTATTATAACATTAAAATGTTATAAATGTTAGAAAATGATCTGGATGTAGGAATTGAGGTGGGTAAGACAATTGTCCATTATCAGCCCACCTTTGTATTTGTATTGAGTGCGTGTGTGTTCCCTTCTAGCCCTAGCCTACACACATACAGAAGTTGTTCATATAATAAAGACTCTGCTGGCTCTTCCTTTTTCATTGGACATTTTAACATAAATATTTGGCATCTATCTATACACACATATACACATAAAACCCATAATTACCTGTAGATTCACAGACAGTTTATATGTATGTATATGAATGACTCATATGAATTACAGAGTCTTTTAGGGATAGTAACTAGGAATTTTGATAAGAGCAGTTTCCTAAAATCTGTATTCAGTATTTTTTTCTATATCTATGAAGGAGATATATTCTTTTCTTCTTCTATAAATGTTTGTTTTATGTTTAGCACTAATGGGAATTTACAAGAGAGATTGTTTTGAGAGTGCCTTTTCTTGGTTCCCCAGTACAGAAGTTACGAGGCAGGAAGGACAACCCAACACCATTGGACTCTTAGATCACTTTAAGTCAGAAAACATCCAGTTGCCGGCAAGAGACATTAGGGCTTTACAGGCAGTGAGATGACCAAAGTGACTTTTTCCCCAAAATGTTAATTGTATGGAATGGTTTTACCTCCTGACACTGGAAACAAAAACTGGGATTTTTGAATTGTAAATGTAGGATAGAATGATTAAAAGTCTGTGGTATATATGTGTGTCTCAGAAGCTCTGGTTGGAGAAACCCGTGGGAAGGTTGAGGAATTGGCTATCACCCGTGATATATTTACACTTTAAACTGTAGTAATAGGTTATTTATTTTAAGACATTTTATTTATTTCATAGCACCAAGTAGAGATATAAGACCATAAAAAAATGAAGCAAAACTAACACAACATTATTTTATTCCGACAGCCAAGGATTTATGATTATGGCTATGAGTGTGCTACTAAGAATTTTTGACTAGAACCAATAAAATATTTCTTCTGTATTTCCTGACTACAAAAAGGTCTGAATTTACAGAAAAAAAGGTCCCACACTGGTAGGAGCACCAGCTTTGAGACCAAGGTTAGACTACATTGGGCAATTTTAATCTTGTCTATTGCTAAACAAACATGAACTCTGTGTCCTCAGAAATGTAAGTACTAGTTTAATTTCTGGTCCTACTGCCACAAGTTATAAAAGAATCATCAAACTATATATCTCAAAACTTCTCAAATACATTAAATACAGAGCAACATACTGGAGTGTTGTTTTCAAATTATAAGCCCACTAATTAAGTCTGTGACAAGATTAAGAGAAGAACTTAGAACTCTGGCATCTCCTACCATACTCTAGCCTCAAATTGGGGTCCCCAGTGCATTCTCAGGAGCCTCCCAATTCTCGATGATTTCATTTTTTTATCTTGTTGACAATGTAGATAATTGATGTCAGCATATTCTGGATCACTGGGATGGCCACATTTTCATGGTGCACTACCATGTGAGTTCATCGGTTGTGTTTGCCTTTGTGGTTCTGATTTTTGTTGGTTCCATTCTGATGATCAGAATGAGACAAACAGAGATGAGCTTGAATCTTTAAGTCAAGACTAAATGAGGTCAGACCATTCTGTACAAATGAGGATTTCTTAGCAGAGCAAATCGAGAAAAATAATGAGAGCATTGAGCATCACAAGGCACGTGGTGGGATCGCGGATGCCAATCAGACAGGCTGTGTCATGGCGGCCATGCCATAGCGGTGCTGTGAGTAGCAGTTTCATTTAGGCAAAACCACATTTTCTATGCATTAAATTAATGTTAGTGTGAATTTTATTCATCACGTAGTTTTATTTCTATTTAATTTGTATTTTTCATTTGATTTAACAAGTGTATATCAGCTATAAAAGTAATATAATGTTCATAGATATTTAAGAAATCTTAAAATAAAAACAAAATCTCTGGGTGGTGCGAACAGTTAAGCACTTGGCCACTAACTAAAAGGTTGAAGGTTCAAATCCACCCAGAGGCACCTTGGAAAAAAGGCATGGTGATCTAATTCCAAAAAACCAGCCACTGAAAACCCTACGGAGCACAGTTCTACTCTGACATACAGGCAATGGCCATGAGACAGAGTTGACTCAATGGCAACTGGTTTTAAAATGAAACAAATTAGGTTAGCACTGGTAGATCTCAAAAATCATCTGCTTCTACCCTACTCAAGTTTAGGTGAAACTTTTATTTTCCTCCCTGATTCCCATGTCATCATTTGAAGGATTGGAACCCCCTACCCGGTGGCTCAGCCCTGGTCCTTAGGCTGAATTGCACGGCATCAATGACAAAGCCCCTCTTCAGCAAAGCTGGCTATTCCTGTGCATGCTGTACTTTGCGTTGATTTTGCGCCTATACCCTACATGTGCCTCCAAACACTCAGCTGCACTTGATTGTATGCTGCTAGTCCCAACTTGAGTATGGGGGAACTTAAGTAGGCTCATCCTCCAGCTGCAGGGGAGGGACTGCAGGATCTAAGAGCCACAGGAAGTCACAAGAGAAAGTGGGGCACCAAAGAAAATCAATCATGGAAATTCACAAAACTCAATGGAACGCATATTTGGCAAAGCACTCTTCTCTGCTCCCCAACAATACAGTCTTCTGTTGTTTCTTTTCAATAACACCATCAGCGTGAGTTTGTTATCAGCAGAGGAGAGGACCTCGGGCAGAGTTGCTGCAGCTGCCTGGCTACCTCCTATAAGATGCCACAAATCCCCAGCATCATGATGAGGTGGTAGAGAACATCTGTGAATGGGGAAAAGGGGCAGACATGCTCAGACACAGGTCCAAGAGGGGCAAGGACAGCTACACAAAAGAGTTGACTCAGTGGTCTTAAGTGGATTTTCATAAAATTCTGTTTTATATGAAGTCAATTTTTTATTCCCTTGGGATTTCTGTAGCTCACTTTTATCAGTGCAAAGAATATGGCAGATAAATCTAGGTTATGGAGCTCTGACACATGACAATCTGCATTTCAGTGTAGCACTTTCACTATAGAACTTTCTCTGAAAATAAGAATCTAGGATTGGCATTGTGAAAAGCTGGTTCATATTATTTTCATGTAATTATGGAATTCAAAGCCCACACCTGTGAGGTTATTAATACAGTAAAAGGACCAACAGTCTTACCTTAGTCTTAGCTCTTAGCTGAAATGTTTCTTCCTCAAAGAAGCTTCCCTGGCTGCTATCTAAATTACCTCCACCCCCAAACACACACCCCTCACCCATAAGAGGAAGGCAGGGGCCTTGCTGTCTTGTTCACTCCGGCAGCCACCACGCCTAGAACCGGACTTAGTACAGTCATCATAATCCCAGCTGACCCTTACCAGCTGTTTGCTGTGTGCTGGGCATTGTTCTGGGCCCTTTAGCTGTAATATTGAATCCATGCAGCAGCCATGTATGATGTGGGCAATTATTAGCCCACTTTTACAGAGGAGGGACCCTTGTGGCACAGTGGTTAAGCGTTTGGTTGCTAACCAAAAGGTTGGCAGTTCAAACCCACCAACCGCTCCTTGGAAAGCCTATAGGACAGTTCTCTGCTAACGGGTTTTTGGTTTACAAAGGAAACTGGGGAGCGGGGGTGGGGGGAAGCTAATTGCCCAAGGTCATGCAGTTAATGAGTGGCAGAGCCACAGTAGGGACTCAGAGATATTCATCAAATGAACAGATCATAGCAAATCATATTCTCCACATGGAGAAACCTGCACGAAGCCCCCTGGTGATGGCTTTGCTGAGACTTGGGGGTGGAGGACCCAGTTCTACTTCATCCGATTTTGACCCCAGCTCCTCCCTCCCCTAAGAGCACAGGGGCTGGCTGGAGCCAGGTCTCCCTACTTGCCCCCTCACCCAGGAGTGCTCTCAAGTGTCGTTTTCAATTCTTAAAGGCTTTGCTGCAGCAGAAGACAAGCTTCTTTTAAAACACACCTCTGCCTTTTAAAAGCGTTACCCCGTGACATTCCCAGGTGTGCTCTTCTCCTTACCTGAGAAGCTATAGAAACTTGAGAATCCCCTACCTGTAGTGAGCAAAGAGAGAGAACACAGAAGGTTTAAGACAAGGTGAGGGAAGGAACAGACTCAGAGCTACATCTCTAACACACAAACCTCCCCTGATCAAGCCTCTGGGTACCCTATTGCCTTAAGGACAAAGCTTACACGGGCTTTACAAAGGCTTCCTCTCACATCATTTTCCCCTCAGATCTCTAAGGCAGGGGTGGGTATGCTTTTTCTGTAAAGGGCCAGATAGTAAATATTTTCAGCTTTGTGGGCCATATGATCATCATTACAACTACTCAATCCTGCTATTGCAGCTGAAAAGCAGCCATAGATAGTATATACATGAGTGTGCCTGTGTTCCAAAATATCTTTTTTTATAGACAATGCAATTTGAATTTCATGTAATTTTTATGGGCCACAAAATATTGTCCTTTTGAATTTTTTTTTCAATCACATAAAAATGTGAAAAACATCCTTAGTTTGCAGACCAAACAAAATCATGTAGCAGCCTGGATTGGGCCCACAGCTGTAGTTTGGTAAATGTACTTTCAGGTACAACTGGAGCTTCTGGGTGGTGCAAATGATTGATACACTTGCCTGCTAACTGAAAGGATGGAGGTTTGAATCCACTCAGAGGTGCCTAGGAAGAAAGGCCTGATGACCCACTTCTGAGAAGTCAGCCATTGAAAGCCCTGTGAAGCACAGTTCTCCTCTGACGCACGTGGGGTCACCGTGAGTTGGAATTAACCTGATGACAACTGGTTTATTGGTAAGGTAAACTGGCCCTCAGCCTTCCCATAGGGCTTGCTCACCCTTCAGGTCACACCAGCCCAAGGTCATACTTAGAGATACCGACAGAGGTCTTCCCTAAGGTTGAACCCCTTGCGATACACTCCCATAGACCCCTGGCCCTTGTCATGCAAATTCATCTCTCTTTCCATGAGTTGTTTATCATCTTCCCCATTGCTAGATGGTAACTTCCATGAGGACAGGGCTTGCATCCACAAAGCAAACCAAACCTGTTGCCATCGAGTCCATTCCAACTCATAGCGACCCTATAGTACAGAGTAGAACTGCCCCATAGAGTTTCCAAGGAGCGCCTGGTGGATTCAAACTGCTGACCTTTTGGTTAGCGGCTGTAGCTCTTAACCACTACGCCACCAGGGTTTCCAGGGCTTGGGTAGGTCTCATGTATTTCTGAAACCCCAGTGTCCAGCCTAGGGCCAGGTACAACGCTGGTTCCTCAAAGTTTCTTGACTTGGCCTGGACATTCCCAGCTCATTTCATCCTCTATTATTATTATTATTTACTGGGTGCTCTGTTTGGAAGCTCAGAACTTCTTAATTCCTTAGGAACATTTGAATTTAGGCCATGGGTAGAGCTTTGCAGAATCGTGAGCAAACCTCAACTCCTTAGCTTGGGCTAAGCTGCCGCTCCCAGCTGGGAGGGCTTAGTAGCAGGTAGAGGCTGTGTCTACAGGCACAGCTGGTTTGGCAAGTCAATCAAAATGCGCAGACCGGCCGTGCCTGCGGACACAGCCCAGAAATGGACGCAAACCATTTGGGAAACAGAGGAGCTTACTGCGGAGGGTGAGCTCCACCACCAGGACGCCCCCGGTCTGGTCCCGGAGGAGGCGCTTCCGCTTATTGCAGGTCTGATGACCCAGCCGGGAGAGAGTGCCGGGGGTGGGAAGGTCGGATGAGGAAAAGAGAGAGAGAAAAGAGATTAAAAAAAAAAAAAAGAAAGAAATCACAATCCGGATGGAGTCATACCCGCCCAGTCAAGAGATGTTAGTTACCTTATCTTTTTGTGTAACCAAGAGAGACATTTTTTATCCCTTCTCCAACTTGAGAAAAGGAAGAAAACTTTAATTTATTAACTCTTCAATCTAATAAAGAGGGCCTGAGAGAAATCATGCTGGAAGGGGTCAGTGGACATGGGAGAGACTGACCCTGTTTCTTTTGATGGGAAGTAAGGCTTTTATCTACTGTTACTCTCGTCCCAACGGTTTGATGAGAACATTTGCAGAACGTGTTCTGGTTCATTTTCTTTTTCTTTTCTTCCTTTTTAATGTGGTGTCAATACTTATCCCTTGGTGAACTATAAAATATCTCCCTCATCCTTTCCCTGGCCCTGTGCCCTCTAACTTCTTTCTCTTTCTCTATTTGGGCTCATAAATGACCACTCCTGGTCAAATGAATGAATAGGAATAGAGGTTCCAACTTTATTTCCGGTGGTTACCATAAACTGTGTGGGCAGGTAGCCTCTGCAGAGACACTGTGCCCCTCCCCACCACAGTCTCTACACCAAATGGACCTGAGAAGGTAATAGTTTGAGGTTTAGCACTTGTAAGTGTATGAGGCAGTGGTTCTCAAACTTTGATGTGCATCTGAACACCTGGAGGGCTTGCTCAAAAGTAGGTTGCTGGACCCACCTGGAGTTTCTGGTTCAGTAGGTCTAGAGCAAGGAACCCTGTTGACTCAGTGGTTAAGCGTTCAGCTGATAACCAAAAGGTTTGGTGGTTTAAAACCACCAGCAGTTCCGTGGGAGAAAGATGTAGCAGTCTGCTTCTGTAAAGATTTACAGCCTTGGAAACCCTATGGGGTAGTTCTACTCTGTCTTATAAGGTCACTATGTGTCAGGATTGACTCAGGGGCAATGGGTAGGTCTAGAGTGAGGTCTGAGAATTTGCATGTTTCCCAAGTTCCCAGGTGGTGCTGATGCTGCCAGTCCATGGATCACATTTTGGGAACCGCTGCTCTAAGGGGCAGGTACATAGCAGGTCAAAATGGAAAACTGCCTTTCACCTAAATTTGCTACGTGATGGAATCTGCAGCAACTTTTTGGTGGGGGATCTGGAGGCAAAACTGAGTCCCTGGCTTGAGCCTCACTGAACACGTCTGGGAAGCCAGAGCCCCGGCTGCTGGGCCCTTCCCATCACCCCCTACATCAGTCGTGACCCCAGTGTTGGAATTTCTGCAGCACCTCTCTGAGGTTGGAGAGAGGGACCCTCAGTCGGCCCAGTCAAGAGCTAAAAATATCCAGCTTTGGATTTTACCCAGAGCCCATCGTTGCCACCTAGACCATTAATTTCCATTGTGCTTGAACTTTTTCTAAGCATTTCTAAGTCTGTTATCACTTTCATTTTACCTAACATTGCCCTCTGAAAAGGGAAGGACCACTATCACTCATCACCACTCTATCTTTAAAGATAAAAAGACCAGGCCCCAGAGGGTTAAGTGACATGTGCCAGATAGAGTAGCTTGTCTGTGGCAGGGTGGACAGGGCCAGGAGCATGTGCTTCCACACCCAGCACCCTTTCCTCTGGAATGTCCTCAGCACCCATCTACACCCAGCTAAAACTATAGCTCCCCACATGCGGCTTTCTGAGGGTCACCTTCTCCCTCCGGGGAAAGTGGGCTCACCACTGGGCAGGACAGCTTCTCACTGTCGCAGATGAACGTCTCACAGTGTAGCCAGACCTTGGAGAGCTTGGGGATGTTCTGGAACCGGAAGGCGTTGAACTGGAAGGTTGCCCTGTGATCTTTCCCGTTTTCATGCACGAAGACTGTTTCATCCGTGGGGCAGCTGAGGGGCACAGGGAGAGGGGAAGTGAAACGTTACCTCATCAAAACTCAAGCAAGGGCTTCAGAGGCAAAGGTATACACAACAACAACAACACTCCCCTAGGTTTTTATACTCCCTTAGGGGTACTTGGGTGGTGCAAATGGTTAACATGCTTGGCTGCTAACTGAAAGGTTGGAGGTTCAAGTCCACGCAGAGGTGCCTTTGAGGAAAGGCTTGGCGATTTACTGTACTTCCGAAAAATCAGCCATCATAAACCCTATGGAGCACAGTTTATATACTGGTTGACTATTTAAGTGCCAGGCATTCAACTAGGTGTTGGGAGCAGACCCAGTTGTTCTTGGGAATGGACAATGGAGGCCCACATGAGTGTAGGGGCTTGTTACCTGCAGATGTGCAGTGCAGGCAAGAGTAGGTGCCAAGGAGCACCAGAGAGTCTGCTCCTCTATGGAAAAAGGTCTATGGGTTGAAGTGCTTCAGTACCAGTGGACAGCACCAGGGTGGGCCCCCAAAGCAGGGTGGACCCCAAGAGTTAATGCTGCTCCCAAAGCATCTCTCTGACTCTGCAGTAGCTCCAACACAATACACAGCAGAGAGTGACCCAGTTATGCCGAAGACCCTTCATGCTATACCCTGCCCCGCTCCCATTCTAAGAGAACCAGAACGTCCCCTCTGAGCTCTAGTGGGTGAAATGAGGAGTAACCACCGAGCCTTGATCTCTGCACCAGTGGTCAGAAGTTCGGTTCTGTTTGTGGTGGCTTCTGACCAGTGATGCTGCTATGGACATTTTCCAAATTGTGAAACACAACCCTTGCAGGATCATTTGGTAATAAACCCGAGATCCTTGGGTGAACTCAAGACATGAGTCCTTAAAATAGCTCCTTGCAGCTGGAGTGCCCAAGACCTGGTGTTAGCCAGTGGAAAATAACGTAAGCAGACCTTTGCTAGGGGGCGGGAGGAGGCAAATAATAGGCAATCCTAGAGCCCTTGGCACCACTGCCTCTTGGCACTGGCCACAGCATCTTCCTCTCACTGACAGATATCTCTGGAAGGCGTAATAGTCCACACTGACGCTTTCACACCATTGCCACATGAGTCTCCTTCCCCAAACCAGACCACCCTTTGAGATGGTTGTGCTATTTTGATCTACTCACGGGGACAGGAAAATTCCTGATAATACATCTACCCTAATCTTTCTAGATGGGTCCTGGGTGGTGCAAATGGTTAAGCATTCACCTACTAGCTGAAAGATTGGCAGTTCAAAACCACCCAGAGGCACCTTGGAAGACAGGCCTGGCGATCTGCTTCCAAAAGGTCACAGCCTCGAAAACCCTATGGAGAGGTCCTACTCTGCACACATGGGGTTGCCAGGAGTTGGAATTGACTTGACGGCAACTAACAACAATAACAACAACGATCTCTAGGCACTCTCAGGAAACTGGGGTCTCCCCCAAAAGGGCCAGTGGGAACAAAAGCATCTGGGAGGTTGCGGGAGTGGACTTTCCAATTCTCCTCTTTGACACTGGCTTTTGTGCATACGTCTCCAATCTTAAGGTGTTGTTTCAGATATAGACAAACTACGTAAATAGATCAGGGCTTCTTCAGTTTGGCTGTACTTGAATGCAGATTCCCAGGTTCCACCCAGCAACCTTCTGATTTGGTAGGTGACAGGGGCCCTACCTGTTTAACAGGCACCCAAGGTAATTCATGTGCACGCTAGAGTTTTAAGACCACTTGTAGCAACTACCCCAAAGCCCCAGGCATTGCTTCATCTGTCATATCATACATGTGTCAGGGGGAGCAACAGTACCAGAATTATCTACAGGGATATGATTCCACGGTGGGGTAGAAGCCTTTGCCCTTGTATGGCCATTACCTGAGAGAGAACCCTCATGCCTGATGGTAATTTCAGGTCCCAAGTCAATAATTCATTTCAGAATCTCTGAAGTAATTTGATTGTACCCTTGTCAACAGAACACAAATGAATCATTCAATGGTAGATGTGAAACAAGTACTCAAATGACACCCGAACTCCCATCTCTGTAGGGAGCTTGGCTGGTATGTATTAAGTGCTTGTAAATGTTTGTTAAATAAAAATAAGTACTTACATGTCCAAGGTGGCTATATCTTTGTTATCTACTCACCTTTGCCCTCAGCCCCAATGTATACTTAGCCCTTAAGAGTTTAGCAATAACACTGCACACTGGTCTGCTTTGCTTTTGGGAAGGCCTCTTCTTTATTTAATGTTAATTGCACACACATCTGTAGTCTAGTTAAAACTCTCTGTTTTCCCGAGTTACAATTTGAAGTGCTTCTTGGACAATTGTCATCTCAAATTCAACATGGCCAACACTTAACTCATTGAATCCATACCCCCTTATCCAGAAAACTTCTTCTCCAACAGTCAATAACAAACACAATTACTCATCTTAGCAATACACAGATTCACAATCTCAGAGCCATCTGTGACACACATTCCTCCACCTTCTTATCCTGTCCTTCCCTCCACCCCATATTTAATTAGTTGCTAGATTTTTATCTGTATCATAAACAAGAAGCTGTAGAAGTTTCTCCCAAACTTTTATTACCTTCTTTCCTTTCACTTGGCTACAGCCTCAGCTCTGGCCTTACTATCTTTTGCCTCAATAGCTGCTATAACCTCTGGACTCATCTTTCCACCTCTACATACTCCAACACATATGACTTCCAGAATTGTCCTCCCCGGTGCAATTGAATACTAACTGTGTACTATGTGCTAAGCTTTTCACATGGATTATCTAATTTAGTCCTCATCATAGTTTTGGTGTCAGATTGACTGGATTTGAGCCTAGTCTGCCCACCTCCCCATAAACACATACACAGACACACACTATGTGACATTACTTAATCTCTCTTGTGCCTCAGTTTCCTCATCTGTAAAATGGGGATGATAATAATAATACCTTGCTGTAAGGCTTAAATGAGATAATCTATGATAAAGCTCCTAGAATAGTACCTGGTACCTGGAAAACATTATATAAGTGTTTCCTAGTTAGTACTTAGCCTGGAAGCCCAGAGACTTTCCCTGATGTGACCCCCACAGGCCTTCATGTCTTCTTCCCAAGCTGTCCCAAGCCAGAGCAAGGTAGCCATGGATACACCCGGTCCCGCCTCTCAGCCCTGTCTTCCAGTGTGGAATACCTACCCCTTGCTGATCAGCTGCCACTGCAAGGGAAACATGAAATCAGCCGAGGGTGTGGCCCAGCAGCTATTCAACACCACCTTAAACCTGCGAATAAAGCAAAAAGAGTGTCACTTCGAGCCGGAGAGTCTTATGCCTAGAAACATCTGGTGATTAAAAAGTCTTTCAGTTAGTCTTTATTCTTTTTCTTTGTATTTAAAAATAAAAAAAATGGAGGAAATGTACTTACCGAATGCTTAACCCTTTGGCTTCTACTCCTGCAAAGAGATCTGAACCAATTTCGGATGTCTCCAGCACAAAGGGGGCTTCTTTCTTAGTGGAGAACTTGGCATTCTTTGGAAGGAAATTGACACTGGGCATTATGAAATCTCCGACCAAGAAGCTGAGTCCAGAAGAAGCAGATGAATTGGAATTGGAATTGGGTAGGGGTGGGAGTCGATCCAAAGGCACAAACACAAGAGGCCACAGAGAGACCCTCCAGGTCCTGAGAAGCTGTACCTCCCAGGATGCTGGTGTCATCTTAGATGGGATGAGGACAACTCATGTTCTAGATCTTCTGGTCCCTGTGAGACATATACTATGTCTCATCTCATCTATGCCAATGAGGAACAGGATTTAACTGATGGAAAAAAATCGAATCCAGGAACGCTGAGACAGTGTGCTTCACTGAATCACCCCAAGGCATGGGGACCAAGCAGATGCAGCCCCTCTCAGCCCTTGCTCACCTCTGCTTGTTGCATGAGCAGATTTCAGCCTGGGTTGGAAAGTTTATAATCTGATTCCCAGTACATTTAACAACAATGACAATAACAACCACAATTTATTGAGCAGCTACTAACTGTTAGACACTCTTTTGTGTATTGAGAAAGTCTCTATATCAGGATATTCTGTATATTGGAATATGTCAGTGAACAAAGCAAAGACCTCTGTCTTCAACAACTTGGCATTCTGGCAGGAGAGAGAGACAATAAACAATGAGTAAATTATGGAGTATGTTAGAATAGAATATACTATGTTATATAGAAAAAAGATAAAATATGTAGATCAGGGTAAGGCAGATGGGGAGCATGAGGAGGTTGCAATTTAAAATGCAATGGTTGGGGAGTTGTCACTGAGGACGTGACATTCAAGCAGAGACATGAAGCAGGTGAGGAAGAGGACCATGGAGTCATCCAGGAAAGAACTCTTCAGCCAGGCAAAGGCACTGGGGAGAGAGTGTGTCCAGCAAGACAGTGAGGAGTCTAGTGTGGCTGGAGCAAGTGAGTGAAGGGGGAAGGTAGAGAGTAGGGGGTCGGAGAAGGAGGAGACGAAGTCAGAGACACATTGGGGTGGACTGAGACTGAGAAGGATTGTGGCTTCAACTCTGAGTGCAATGGGGAGTCATCACCTTGATTTTAGTGCAGGAGCAACGTGCTCTAATCATAGGCTGAGTCTGTATGGTCTTCACCTGCTGCCTTCCTCAGGAAGTTCTGGGTGAGTTATTAGGAATAATAGCAATGTTCCCAGTTGACTTACCCAAAGGAAGCTTATTTCTCCATTCTCAGAGTCTTGGATTCATTCAACTCTGGTAATGGCCATGAACTACCCCTGTGTTTAGCCTCCAGAGACAAAAATATCACGATGAGAGGACAAGGATCCTGGGCTAATCCTAGCTCTACCACTAACTCGGGACACACTATTGGCAAGTCAGCCTTTGGGTACTCAGTTTTACCATCTGTAAAGTGGGAATAACCTTTGCCTTTACCTGCCTTACAGTAGTGTTTTTAGGATGATGAAAAGCATGCCTTCTAGTCCTTTCACCTGTCCAAAAGGTCGAGTCACAACTAGCTAGTGACACAAGTTAGGGATGGATACACCTGGTTTAGCAATAGTTTATGTGGAAAAGATCTAGAAGTTCCTTTTGCTCACAAGCTCACTGTGAGACAGTGGTGAGAGAAAACTGCTCTAAAGATAATATTACCCTAGAACAGGCTCCTAGAATCTTTCCAGAACCTAGAATGTCACCTCTAACCCACTATGGCCTGCATTGAATCGACAAGGTCCAGAATATAACAATTTAATTATGGGCTTTGGAAGAGGGGCACTGGCTAACTGCAGCACAGTCAGAGAGGAATGACTAGGATGGCAAATTGACTGCCAACAGCCGGAAGGTGTTTAGCTTGGGAAAGACTGGAGATGGTGGTTGCCTTGAGATGTTTGCAGGGCTGTCAGCAACATAATTACATGGTATTATTTCAAAAGACAGAACCAGGACCAATGAACAGGTATTCAGGGTGGCGAATTTCATATGCTTATCTGTCTAAAATGGGAAGGCCCAACTCATGCCCTTGTCTTTGGATGAGTCTTGGGAGCCCACCCCTCAGCAATCTTGCAGAAGGGTTTTGGGCTTTGGGTGGAAGGTCAAGTCTGATGATCTCTGAGGTTTGTTCTGACTCTGGGAGTCCATGATTTTGGCCTCTATTGCTTACATGTATTCCATTCCAAGCTTTTTCATTTCTGTCTAAGAGGAAGGGTCAGTTTGGTTTTGATTGAATAAAGGTCAGCCTAATCCTACCACTGATGTTCTTGTTCATCCCTATGAAGATAATGATGCTGGTTGCTAGTTCCTCCCAGAGCCACTTTAAATGGGGTCAAAGGCTGCAATCATATGAGAATGGCTACTTTCTCAGGCTTTTGCCTTAAGCCAGCCAGGCTCTGTACTAAGCACTTTATAGGATTATTTGATTTAATCTTCATGACAAACCTGTAAGGTAAGTGCTATTATCATCCCTGTTTAACAAATGCAGAGATACAGAGATCCAATTCACATGACTAGAAAATGGCAGAACCAGGCTTCAAAGTCTGATAGCAAGACCCCTTCTCTGACCCACAGTATTAGGCTGTTTCTATACGCCAGACTACCTTCCTTTATTTTGGATTGGGAGTCAAAATCACTTTTTGCTTGGAAAACCAACCGTGGCACTTGGCAGGAGTGAGTGAGGTAGGGATGGAGAGAGAAGAGAAAGGAAGCATAGGGGTGGAACTCATGCTTTTGGAGTCCAGCATTAGGAGCGCTCGGAATGCTAAGCAATTAGCCAAGCACTGATTCCATTGTGCTATCTAGGGCATGGCTCTGTCTCTGGTAATTTGATGGAAATATATGCAGGGAGCAGTTGTTGCTTCAGAAACACGGAGAATGCTCTGAAAGCAGAGTTGAGGAGAAGAAAAATACCAACTGCATGGGGCAGGCATAGGAGACTGCACCCACAGTGGGAGTATTAATCATGCACAAGTCTCTGCTGCAAAGCAGAGCCCTCTCTTTGCCATGGTCCGTTTGTCCTGGAGGGGGCTTGGTGGACCCTAGGGTAGGCCTTAGCCTCCTTTCCAGAACAGTTCAAGGACATATCCTGTTCAGTCTGTCTATCCAGCCCTCTTAACTGGTTGTTTTATTTTTTTTTCCTTGAAAGAGAATAGTTCCTTTCCAGTTCTAAGATTTGATATTTATGTCTTGAAACTCAGCCCTACATGGCTGATGGTAGGTGATGATTTTCGACAATCCTGGTACCTCTCCATTTCCAACTGCTGTGACACCTGCTGAGTCTCACACCTATAATTGTATCTGGTTAAAATAACAGCTATGCACTTCTGGACAGGAATTCAGTAGTCAACGCAGTCTGTCATCAGGGCATCCCCTGAGAGTGTTGTCAATGGGTAGAAGCCTATTCTTCTCTCTGGACAGCCTTTATCAGTTACTACAGTCATGTCACCATCCTGTCATCACCCTGGAGTCCCACACTGTATTTACCCACCCTGATTATAGGTCAAGGGGTTTTTGTGGAACTCCTTGTCTTAGGCCCTAACCACTGCCAAGGGCAGATATACATTTTGTGAGACCTTACACAGGAGCCCTGTTGGCACAGTTGTTAAGCGCTCAGCTGATAACAGAAAGGTAGGCAGTTCAAACCCACCAGCTACTCCATGGGAGAAAGACATAGCAGTCTGCTTCCATAAAGATTTACAGCCTTGGAAACCCTATGGGGCAGTTCTACCCTCTCCTATAGGTTACTACGAGTCAAAATTCGCTCGACAGCAGTGGGTTTGGGTTTTTCATAAGATTATACAATTTGAGGAGCCCTCTTTAATAAAAAGAGTAAAAATTTTGGATATGAGATGAGACATGGGAACTTAAAAGGGGTCTGTGAGAGTGAGGGGCCCTGAAACTTAAGCTTCGTTACGATCATAGTATGTACGTTTGAGTAAACCAAGAAACTAGGGTTAAGAGTTCTGTGTGCTAGACTGGACGCTGGAACTGCCTGTAGGTTCTTGGGTAAGTCACTTCCTCCCTCTGGCCTTCAGATCCTGGTCTGTGAAATGGACTAGGTTATTCTAGGATCCTTCTAGCTATCACCTTCTGAGTTCAGCAGGATTAATAGCTTCTGGGAAGCGGGTAAAGTAAGTTCAAAGAGTTCAAAGTCAGTGGAGTTCCTGGTCTGATGTTTTCATTTGTGAAATGAGAAGGTTGGACACAATGCCCTCAAAGGATGACTTCCTGTCCTAATATTCTGTGTGAAGCTTTCTATTTCTGCCTTCATCTTCCTCTAGCCAGCTGGGCCAGTGTCTCTGGGCACACGCCTGATCACTAGAAGCTGTGGGTTTAAAAAACAAAGCACCCCCTCTAAACAGCAGGGCAGCTAGGCTAACAGCCATTGCATATTTAGTTTCTCTGGAGCACTTTGTTTTGAGAGAAACCAAAGTGTGCCCCCTAACTTCGATGTCAACATAGCCAACATGCCTGAATTAGACACTGAGGAAACCCACTAACTAAAGGGCTTCAGAGACCAAAGAACTAGGCAGCAGAGGCCGGTTCCAAACCCTCTCCTTAGCCCTGTCCCAGGCAGCAGAGGCTAAATGTTGTAAACAACAGCTAGATCCTAAATATGAAGCTCTGGAGTGGGCTGTCGTGAAACTTATCTTGATTTAGAATGAGAGACACTGACTGTTTTCCTGTCTCTTGATCTAAGGCAAGTCACGAGATTTCACTAGACTCAATTTTTCTCATCTGTAAAATGGGAAGCTTGGCCTTGTATTTTCATGGTACGTTTCAATGGTTCCATCCGGTCTATCAATCCAAGTTCCTGCTGCATCCATTTTATAAAGAGGTTTAAAGCTAGGCTAAAGCTTACATCTCAACCTAAATTAAAGAATGAGGCTCTGCACAGAAATCCTGCTGAAGGGTCCCGTCATCTCCTGGAAAAGACACAGGGCAGGAAAAGGAACCTGGAGACCACTTACAGTGTAGAAGTTGAGAGACAATTGGCTTTCAAATGTGCCCATGCTCCCGTTCTTCACATGAACAGTGGCCACTCTGAAAAGGGGAGAGAATTTTGCATAAGGACTGAAACATGCCTGATTGACAGGGACTGCAAGACACATGTGAGGCAGCCAGCCCTCCACTCCACAGAGCAACTTACCTCTGGTCAAAGGCAGCCTGATTCACCAAGTAGGTAGAGTGGTAGGTACAGGAGAAAGAGTAGTTCACGGGCTGGTTCTTCACGATAACCGTGCTGTCATTGGAAACAATGTGGTTGTAGAAGTGGTAGATGGGGGGCTTGTACTGGAGAAAAGAAGAAGGCAGTTAGGGTAGCCCCGAGTCCCATGAGAAAAATGAAGGTTCTGGGAAGAGTGGATGAAGATGGCTTGGGAGAAAGCCCAATGGGGAGGCATGAATGTCTGCCATTGGCAGTAGCACCCTCTGTCTTGCTATGGGTGAGTTGATAACTTTTGTAGAGTTCTGAGTCTGTTCAACTGAGGTTGTTTAAAATAATGTAAGTTGAATACTGTACACTTGAAAAAATCCATATACCCATTTGGCTTCTGACTAAAAAGAACCAGCTCAAGACTCTCTATTTCCCAGCATTAACTATTAATTCATTTCCCCTGTCCAAGAATCCCAGTGCATGCCTTCACCCACCTCCCAATTCTAGAATGTTACTGTCTGGTTCTTTACTTTTTTCTCTTTCCAACCTTGGGCAGTATTTCTGAGATGCTCTTCTCTGACTTGCTGGATTCTAGAATCACAGAATATTAGAGCTAGTAGGGATCTTGAATGTCCACAAGGGAAGTGGTGTGCCTAAGACTACAAGGTGATGTCTAGTTCATCCTATTAGGATACTCATATCTTAAGCGATTCCCCATTGTGTGGCCTGGCCTTACCTCGGACTGAGTTCCACAGTAGGACTTGTTTTTAGGCGACAGATCTGGGATTACAAATTGGTAGTATCCTCCTTCGTGGACCCCATTGTAACACAGCCCCCCGAGGGCCAGCTGATGCACTTCCCATCCATAGGGACACTCGGGGATTTTGGTGATGATGGTTTTCGGGTAACAAAACACAAGAATGACATCTGGAAAGAGGACACACATGGCTTGAAATCAGATGTGGTATATATTACTCTGCCTGGAGAATGATGGTTTTCAGCCACGCCTGCCCATGCAGAACAGTTGGATGAAAACACTTTCTCCTCTATTCTTCAAGAGCTATGATGGAAGTTTTCTTGAAGCATCAGTCATTGAAGTTCCATTTTCATTATTCCATTTTGCTAGTTCTGTGTAATATCTGCACCGTACTTAAGATGTTGTTAAAATTGGTCTACTTTTAAACTTTAAGCTTATTTGAAGGAATATATCTGTGAAACCTCAGATTGGAAGTATTGGCTATATATATAGAATATATATTTTTTCAAATGCCCATGAAAATTAGCACACAACTTTAAAAAAAGTCCATTTCATGTGTAGCACTGACTTACGACACAGGATTGAAATTCAATAGTCAAATAGAAAAAATGTGGAATGAATGAATATATGTATATATTAAAAACAAAACAAATAAACAAAATCCCACTGCTGTTGAGCTGATTCTGACTCATAACAACCCTATCGGACAGAGTAGAGCTACCCCATAAGGTTTCCAAGGCTGTAAATCTTTACGGAAGCAGACTACCACGTCTTTCTCCTGAGGAGCAGCTGGTGGGTTTGAACTGCTGACCTTTTGGTTAGCAGTCAAGTGCTTTAACCACTGCACCACCACGGTTTATATATATATAATTTTTTTAAAAGTCTAAGTGTATTCAATACAGATTTACAGGTCTTTCTCTCGCGGAGCCATTCGTTGGGTTCGAACCACTAACTTTTCGGTGAACAGCCGAGAATATAACTGTTGCTCCATCAGGGCTCCATATATATAAAATTTTTTAAGTCTAAGTTTATTCAATTCAGTTTTACTTCCTGTGTAAAATGTCTGACCAGCATTGGGGGGTTTCAGTGCTTCTTGGCTACATTAATGCATTTTCATAACAAACTAGCACAGAGTTCGGAGTTTTGTGAAGGGAAGCTGCAGGAAACTTTCCTTTCCAGGAAAAGGGACAAGCACCAGCACATACCTGCTTTATTTGGAGTGCATGATCTTGCAGAGGCTTCCGCAAAGACGGCCAACAGGACAAAAGCCCTCATCACCATTGCTTCTCAGAACCTGGTCTTTGCTGGGTGGTCACACCAAGCTGGCCAGATGTTCACGATCATTCTAGATCAGAAACATGAGTGAGAAGTTAAAATCAAGGGTGAGAACAAAGCAGCACACACAGTTTTGGGGGAAAATTCCAAGGGAAATCAGCAATGCTGTCTGTCTCCCATTCCTAATCATTCCGTCAGTGCCCAGAGGCAAGAACTGGGGCTCATACCACTGGAAGTGTCAATAGCACACGCGATTCCTCACGTTTCTGACTGTGTCATTCTCTTCGAGACTGGACGCTGCCTCCTGGATGCTTCCCAAACCTCCGGCCCCAGTCCTTACTCGACTTTATATAGTACAAGAGTGTAAAATGAACCGGCTGCAGATAAACCACAATGAACACGCGTCATCCACCCTGGAGGGGACAGAAAGGGGGGCTTGCACAATAAACCAATGGGAAGCTTCGTTTCAGCCCCTTGAATCTAATTTCTTTTACTACACAGAATTGGAGAAACTTTTTTTCTTATTAACTGCTTCAATCAGAATTGGAATAATAATTGGAATCTTCTTCCCTTGTACAAAAATAACTCCAATTGGAGGCTAACTATTTTTGCACAGTTCTAGGTACCAAATTTCTCTTTATTCCCTGCTTTCTTGTTTTTAATCGTAGACTACCTAAAATTTGAACTGAAGAAGTCTCTCCCGTTTAGCAGGGCTCCACCTGATACTCAAAACAAACAAAAAATAGGCTATTTGTGTTAATGCAAATATTTGAATGGTTTTCTTTCTTTAACATTTTTAAATAAACTCTAATGTCTAGAACTTTGTCCTAAAATACTACTTTTAATTACAGACCCTCTGTGTGTCTAAAGCTTTATTAGTCTTCCAGAGCAGTGATGTTGAAGGAACTTGGAAAGGCTCTCTTCTAATTCAATCTTTAGCCTCCAAACAAGATCTCTCCGAAAATGGCAGATGCAGGCCTGCTCCTGGGAAAGTTCCAGATATATTACTGGGGAGTTTTTAGCACCCAGAAATTAAAGAATGGGAAATAAGGGTTTATTTTAATTTTTGTGTTTCAGGGAAGAGTTTTCTTTTATCAATCAACTGAGAGCATATTGCATCAAAGTCACTACATTAAGCCACTTGAGAGATAGATGTGAAAAAGTATAGAAAAATACCCCATCCTGCAGGAGTTTATAATGTGACTGAAGAGCTAAAATATCTATACACAATGACTCCGAATATCTGATTACATCGTTCTGCTGCTTAACCATATTTCCTTTGTTTTAAGATACACCCCTCTCCCTCTAAGTGCCCATATTTTAATATTTCAGAAATTGGGATGTGTCTTGTAAGCAATATGCATACATAATATGGTAGGATTTCCCTATTTCCTCAAAACCTATTGTTAAATCGATGGTATGTCTTTCAATGATGCTGTCTAAGAATGGAGAAAATAGCCATCTGGCAAGCCGTTAAAGGTTTCTGTGACTCAGTTTCCTTGTTTGTAAAATGGAGGCAGTAACCCTGGGCTCACCCCACAGGATTGAGAGAGCCAGGATGTGAAAGGGCTTTTGTAGACTGTAAAGTACCAGGTAGACAAGTAGGTTACATGAAAAGACAGCTAACAATTCCCAGTAACATGCATGTGTCCCGTGAGTTGTTTTTCTTTTCCTCAGAAGTGCCACAAAGTATCACACCACAGATTCATGTAACATGAGACATAGCTATATCGTATAACACACGTGCAATATATTTTATGGATAAAGATTGAAGGGAGAGGAAAGACGGAATAGATTATTATCTTTTAAAAACTAGGGTCAAGTTTCGTGTAGCCTCAAAGCGTCACCATGTTCTTACTGGTCTCTATAGTTCCAACAGGCATTACTGCCTGAGCAGGAAATAGACACTAGAATCTCAATGATCTGTGTGAAAGAAAAAGTTTCTCTTCCCTAGGGCCTAGCACTAACTCTCTGTGCTTCTTACTCCTTCCTTTTTCTTAAATACTTATTGAGCACCGATGGTATGCCAGGCACTGGACTAGGCCCTGGGAAGAGGACACGGGCAAGTCAGATGCTGTTTCTGTCTCTGAGGGACTAGGAAGAGGGTTGCTAGAGTGACAGAAGTCTGTACTGGGAGTGCTGGGCAGACAGGAAGGGGAAAGGGAGGATCGAGATGCTAGACAGAGGAAGTAACAACTGGGCCAAGCCAAATCAGAGGCCCAAAATGGCCTAGTTGCATAAGGAATGGCCCCTCTGATTTGGTATGGATGATTATACATCACTGACAATTTAATCTTGTTCTTCTAAGTGTGTTGGGATAGCTTCCATTTTAAGAGAATCCTTTTCACATATCTTCAAGTATGTCCTTCTTTTCAGCCAAGATTGGCCCAGGCAGGTTACCAGTATCATCTTGTCTCTGATCTGGAAGGGCAGGATTCACTCAGGCAAAGGGTTGCAGTGGACATAAATGCCTTTCTAGTCTTTCAGTGGAAATGTCTGATAAACACAGGGGAGTTGCTGTGAGGCAGTATAGCATAAGGCTGAACAGTGAGGCTCTGCAATCTGCCTGGGCTCAAAAGCCGACTTCTACCAAAAGGTTGGTGGTTCGAACCCACCCACTGCCTCCGCAAGAGGAAGACCTAGTGATCTGCTCCAGTAAAGATGACAGCCTAGAAAACCCTTTGGAACAGTTCTATTCTGTCACATGGAGTCACCATGAGTTGGAATCACACAACACCCAACAACAACAACAACTACTCATTAGCTGGGTGTTCTTGGGCAAGTTACTTAGCTCCTGTTGGCCTTAATTTCCTTAGGTCCTGAATGGATATGATAGTATCTACAACATAATGTTACTCAGAGTATTAAATGAACTATCTGTCTGTTAGCATTAAAAAAAAAGAAAAAAAAAAAAAAGCCAAAAACCAGTTGTTGTGCAGTTGATTCCTACTCATGGTGACCCTGTATGTGTTAGAATAAAACTGTGCCTTATAGGGTTTTCAATGGTTGAATTTTGGGGAAGTACATGGCTTATTTTCCTCTATAAGGACAGAGCATTGGGAAAGCTATTCGTTTTTCTGCTTGGTTCTGCTTTGGAAACCCACAAAGGGGAATCTATTAGGAGTGTGTCACCACTAGCTAGTCCACATGACCATTGGCACTGCTGGATTATGGCATACGCCCTTCAGAGCACAGGTTCTGGATGTAGAGATGGTGGCTTTGTCGCATTTTCAATTGTGTGACCTTGGGCAAGTATCTTTATCTTTCCAAGACTCAGTTTATCGATTTGGCCTCCAATTTCCAGTGGCTGTTGCAGGGACCTACTGAAATAATGCAGGTGAATTGTGCACAGGCACAGTGCCCGGCCCCCATTGAGCTCTCAACAAAGGCTCACTGCCAGGGTATTTATTCGTCTGAGGTTGGTATCCTCAGGCTAGAAGGACATGTCAGTGGTGTTCCCGTATGAACTCCGGGAGTTTTCTAATGGTACCATTTCTCTTTTTAGGAACCCACCTTAACAAAAGCGCAGGTGCTTTTGATTTCTCGAGAAGCCTGATAACGATAAGATCCTGGGATGGAGAAAGAGATCTCTCCTACAGTTTCCTCGGAGCGGGGACCCAGCTAACAATCAGGTACACGATACTCCTTTCAAAGACAAGTGGAATGAAGTCGAGGAGGCAAATTTAACTTTTGTGGCAGGCTGGTCTCTAGATGTTGAATTTGCATAAGAAATAGAACTGGATGAAATGTACTTGGACCAAACAGGATTTGATACTTGCTCTGATAAAAGGCAGGAGGCTCCTATTTTCCCTGGGAATTACCCACCATTCCCCTACCCCACCCCAGCACCTCTCTGCTTTCCAGCACTCCCCTCCCTCCCTGAGATGAAGATGGGATGGCAGGGGCACCACTGGGAGATAGACTCAAAAAGGCAGTCTCCCCCAGAGGCCCATGGCAATTTCTCCAAAAACTCACAAAGACAACTGATGGGGAGATCTTAGCAATCTCAGGATCTTGGAAGAGCCCAAAAGAGTGAACAAGGGTTTTATGGCAGATGCATCTGAAAGGTGAGCTTGTCTCTCCTGCATCTGTCTTTTGCAAATTGCCAGGCAATAGAAGGTACCTGTTCTATTTGAAGGCCCGGAATGTTTGTGAAAATGAGTCCAAACACAAAAATGTTGGCAGTTGCAAAATTTCAGTCAACATTTTCATTCATAGCTCAGAAATCAAATAGGCCATAAATCATGGTGATAAGTAACACCAATAAATTCTTACTGCGGGAACAGATGGCGCTTTTAAAATGAAGCTAGTAAGCGTGCATTAAAGTTTAAAGGGCTGCTTTATTAAGTCATTTTTTAAACTGCACAGTTTTGAGTTCATTAAACTTTGGATTTGTTAAATGAACTCCATTGTTGCCTTTAAGCCCTGAATCAAGCCTTCTTCTCCTTTGTGAGAGACTCTGCCAATTTGCAAATGAGTGGGTGTTCCCAGAGAGGCTTCCATAGCTCAGACCAACCTCATAGCACTCCCTAGGAATTAAAAGAGCTTGGTGTTCTTCTCTTGGAAAACAGACTCCATAAAGGAGAATTGAGAAATGAGAAAAGATACTCTGCTGATAGTACACCAGAAATTCAGAGCAAGAGGCCCTGCTTCCCCTGCGTCTCACTGGACTCTGCAGCCGGCAGTATCTGCCCCAGGCGGATACATAGGACCCTTGGAGTTTTACCTGGATAATCTGTAAGCATTGGATAACACCACGCCCTCTCTCTCACAAGAGTAGAACCAGCAGTCATGTTTCTTCTTGCCTTGTCAACCCCTCTCTTGCCTTCCCCCCACCTCCCACCCTCACCATTAGCAATCGTAAGACTGGAGAATAAAAAATAGCTCCCCTTTCAGATCAAGATCTGGAATCTCATTGCTAGTCTAAAATATTAAGGCAAATAATTTATTCTGTTCTTGAAATTTTCATGAGAATCATTTGCTTATTCTTTTATTCATTTACCCATTTCTTTATTCACCAAATATTTATTGTCTGTTATGTGCCAGGCACTGTTTTAGGTGCAGAGTGAACCAACGCATCCAGATCTCTGTAGTATTGAATCGTGTGTGTGTGTGCATGTGTGCGTGTGTGTGTGTGTGTGTGTTGGAGATGGACCATATTAAAACACTCTTTCCCTCTAACCTCAAATGTGACCTCAGAAGCTTTCTCAACACCATACTTCAAACGACACTATTAATCAGTGGGAATTAGCACATGGGTTGAAACCCATTTGCTGTCCCTGGTATAAGCCACTGCAGTGCTTCTAGTACTGAGAGGAATACCCTGATAATACCTTGCACTTCTCCTTCATAGCATTTCACATAGTTGTGACTTTCTTTTGCAAAAAAATTGTCTTCACTAGACTGAAAGCTCCATAAAGAGAAGGGCTACATCTGGGTTTTTGCTCAGCATTAAAGCCCTAGCTTCCCACACAGTACCTAGCATATAGGTGATTTAGCAAATATTTGCGGAATGAATGAATGGGACAAAGTTGTCCTTTGGAAGAAACCAAAGTACTTTGCAAAGTGCAACACAACTGCCCCCAAACACTAGCCTCTTCTCAAGGGTGGGATTCTGTATTTCCTTGTGAAGTAACTTAATTTGGATTAGGTGTTGGCCAGCATTAGCATAGAGAAACCTGGCCAGATGCCTCCGGAAGCTCTCTCGGCTTTTCCTTCAGCCAGCTCTTTGGAGTTAGTACCAGTTCTCAGTACTAGTTCTGACTTCAGCAGTTCCCGTAGGCACCATCGATCAAATGTTTCTGAATATGGAAAATTATTTCCATATGGCATCAAAAGTGTTTCTGTATAATTGTAGTGCATGCACCGCCAATGTTTCCCCTTCACAGAGCAGAGAACCAAATTGCCAAATTATTCCCATCCTGGGGGGTGGTGGTGGATGTGTCTTCAAAATCCTATAGCTGCATCAGCATTCTCCCTCCAAATGCACCATGCTTAAATGAGTTTTAAATGATCCCATGTCCTAAATTCTGAGTGGTCCCATTTTTCTGTTTTTACTGACTCTGCATATGTGGGTCTTATTTGTTTAATAAATGGGAAGAATAATGTGTGACATTTTAAAGTTTACTTCACAGGTCAATGAATATATTGTGCATTTCTTTCCCTGGACAATGATAATGCCTGGGTTATGCATTTTCAGAAAGTTGAAAACTTGGGAAGTTACAAAGGTAGTGTCTGCTATTTATAGAAAATAGGTATTCCAGCTGTTTCTAAAGACTAAAAGGCAATCATTTTTTTTTTTTTTTTAATGTTTT
>NW_004443967.1:2913466-2940682 GCF_000243295.1 Trichechus manatus latirostris | reverse complement strand
TCAGTCCCTCAGGGAGTTTGGATGCGTCTATGGGGCTTCCATGACCTTTCCTTGTACAAGTTGTGCTAGTTTCTTCTGTATTGTGTACTGTCTCACCCTTCACCCAAGATACCACTTGTCTATAAAAGGCAATCATTTTGATTATTGTAAGTAAAGGCAAGTTTTAAACCATAGTAGATTTTCCATCACATTATCTATAATTAATTATTTGGCAGAGGGAAATAATGAGCAGTAAGTTTACACTGTAAAGTTTCTTTACATGATAATGATCAAAATACAAAACCCTGATCGGCCGTTCAGTTTCTGAAATGGACTATTTGCTTGTATAGCCTTGATGTTTAACCAGAGGGAAATGGTAATTAAAATGGATTCATTGATCAGTAGCTGCAAGAAGCAAAGTGAATGCTGGGGCAATATAAATGCATAATTATGGTCTCATTTACCAGCCACTTTCTTAAAGCTACAAACCCAAAGATGTAGTGGACTCAGTAGGTAGGCTATCAAAAAATTCTGAAGCTGGAGGTTCCTCCTTTCCTGGGCTACAGCTTCTGGGAATGAAGAGTGGAACTGTTAAGTGATTTCTGTTTTCAGGAGGTTGCAGAGGGTTGAAGGCCATAGCATGGAAACCAGGGACCAGATCCCACTGGACATCACTGACAGAAGACATGAGCTGTGGAGAAATACTGGATAAGAGCCAAAGTGGTTCTAACGGCCACCAAGGTGGATAGTGGATGATGGGGAATTTCTTACTGATGTTTTTAAATGTTGTTGAATGAATGGCATCTCCATTATCCAGGTAACTCATACGCATTCTTCAAAGTCAAACTCAAGGCTATCTCCTCTGTTCATCTCAGATCTGCCTACCTCATAGGGACTTTGAACTCCTATTGAACTCCTCTCATAAGCAAGGATGATGAAACTTTATATCACTTACTTAGGACACATTATCCCTGAAGAAAGCACATCATACTTTGCAAAGTAGAGGGTCTGCAAAAAAGAGGAAGACCCTTAACAAGATGGATTGATACAGTGGCTGTAACTATGGGCTTAAACATACCGACTATTGTGGGGATGGCACAGGACTGTGCAACGTTTTGTTCGGTTATCCATAGGGTTGATATGAGTCAGAGCCGACTTGATTGCACTTAACAACAATTGTCTGCATCATGTGTACAGCATCTAACATGTGCTGCTATGTGTATGTCTTGCCTTCTTAATTAAACTGAAAACTTGTATGTCTTTCTATTTTCTGTAACAGTAAAAAATGTCATAATGATTATGTATTGGGGGATTATTATGTGTCAGGCTCTGTAGAAGAATATAGATAGATAGATAGATAAAGATAAAGCCTAAAATCTCAGTGACTTAATATAATAGAAATTTATTTCTCATTCATGTAAAGTTGCAAACAGCTGATCCCAGTTGGCAGATGGTCTTCTAGTGGTCACCCAGAAACTTGAACTTCTTGCAACTCATGTGTCTGTTCTCTGGGTCCTTGGAAATCTCTGTACTGAGTCAGAAGAAGGGGAAGGAGTAGGGAGGATCTCCAATGAGGAGTCTGAAAAAGTCAAGCCTGTAAATGGCACCTATTGCTTCCACTCACATTTCCTTGGCTAGAAGTCAGAGATACATGGCGACATCTAATGCAGCTGTCTGCCCAGGAAGAAGAGGCAATGGTTTTTATGAACAGATAACAGTCATACCTTTTGGGAGACAGAGAGAGAGAATACACATACATGAGTGGGTTTCATCATTCCCATTCTACAGATAAGAAAACTGAAACTCAGGAAGATTAAGTTGCTTGCTGGGGTAAGGGCTGTTGTTTGAATTTGAGCCATGGTTGTTTGATTCTAAAGCTACTACCCTAGATCTAACTTATTAACTTTGTTTCTAACACTATTCCATTGTTTTCTGTTTTCCTTGTCACCATTCTTATTCAGGTCTTACTACTTCCTAACGGAACTGCTTTAATAGCCCCAAGCTGTTCTCCTTCATGCCCACCTACCAGGCAAAGTATTGACAGATCTATCTTCTTAAAAGACAGCTCTGACCTTATCAATTCACAGCCTGAAAACCTTCGATCAGTACTCAGTAAATATTTGTTAAATAATGAATAAAAACTAAAGGCCTTGGCATGGGTTCAAGGCCCCAGATCAAAGAACTATCTGTAAACAATCTGATAGTAGACCCTGGGTCGCCGAATGTTCTAACACATTATGGGCAGCCCTAGAGAGGGCTGTGCTCAGAAATATTTACCCTGGGTTGTGAAGCCATCTCAGATCCGCCTACCTGATGGGGACTTATTAACTTATTATCTACTTATTAACCTTGTTTCTTATATTATTCCATTGTTTTCTATTTCCCTTGTCTTCTTCCCTGATCTCACTCTAGGGAGGGTTAGGAATTTTACTCCCTGGAATCTTTAGGTTTAGCACATACAGGCCTCTGTCTTTGGCACAGGAGGAGAGAAACAGCCTTTGGAAATCATTGGCACACTGGGTTCATACCAACCTCTACACTGATTGTGGCCAGGGAAAAGGCCACAGAGATTTCCTGAGCTTGTGCAGGGGCTCTGTTTAATTAATACAGTGATTTAGCTGGAAGAACTAGTTTAGGCACAATGGTGGCAACAGATTTTCTACGAGGAAGGGCTTTTAGGCAGCAATCTAGTTGAAAAATGGGATGTTTAAAGAAGTGATTAAGGGTACCTTATGTAAGATTGAAAACAATCTCAATTGTTCATATTGAAGATTAACATGATGGATGCAGATTGTGGATAAAATGAAGTCTTCCAACTCTTCCTACCTTTTTTTTTTTTTGTGCTACTCTCCAGGAAACACTTATTTGCAAAGCTGAGCTCTCTGCTCCTTCTTCTTCATCACCTACTACCTCCACCTCTACCTCCTCTGAAAAATTGCATGGTCATTCCCATCAACCCCAGCTGCATAAGAAGTGCCCCGCCAGCAGCCACATCTGGGCTGTGACCCAGCAGAACTCGACAGCATGGTGGTGTCTTTGTTGGCAGCCAACTGTGTGGGAAAAAAACATCAAACGAACAGCACGAGGGACCCATTCTCCCTTCCTGTCTCCACTGCTAGACTCTAAAGAGCAGGCCCTGCAGAGATGATGAGAACGGGGTTTGGTGTAAAGACTTCACACATTCCAGAGTGGCCAGGCCCTCTGACCCAAGGCCTTGGGGAGGGGGGCGTCCAGACTTGGGGCAGCACACAGAATCTACGCTCCCAGGCTGGATGTGCCAGTGGCTGTCAGAGCTTGCAAGGACTTTGGTGATTATCTGAAACAGTCAATGTTGGCACTCATGCATCCCCTCCTCATTCCCAGGGCAGACACGCACCCACTCCATCACCTGCTGAGTCCCTCTGGAGAATCCTGCTCAGGCCCCAGGAGAGGATCTGATTGGTCACTAGTGCCCTATTGGCAGAACTGCTTTGCTAGGCCAGCTACCTCTTTGATTGCTGACCAGTCTATAGATGGACCAATCCCTGGTCCAATCAGCTGAGATCAGGAGTCAGATTCAAGTAGGATAAGGCATGATGATCGGGTATAAGAGAACTTGGCTGCCCCTTCTTTCAGAGAAGGGCTGTGGGTATGGGAGTCCCTTAGAGGGTTATGCCCAGGACCTTCAGACAGGTTATTTAACAACTTCTGTTTCCTAATCCACAAAATAGACACATTCTTGTAAGGGATTTTTAAAAATTGAATTGCAACGATAGCTAGTAAGCTATTTTGTAATATTGTACAATTGTGTAATCATAATATTGCAAGCCCAGCTGATAGTTATGCAACATTTACTGTGTTAGTACTTTTTTCTTTTTTAAAATAATTTTTTTTATTGTGCTTTAGGTGGAAGTTTGCAGAGAAAATTGGTTTCTCATTCAACAATTTATACACAAATTGTTTTGTGACATTGGTTGCAATCTCCGCAGTGTGTCAATACTCTCCCCTTCTCCACTCCAGGTTCCCCATTTCCATTTGTCCCATTTTCCTGTGCCTTCCTGCCTTCTCATCTGTGCTTTTGGGAAAGTGTTGTCCAGTTACATGATTGAGCTAAGAAGTACACTCCTCATGATGTGTATAATTGTTTGCCCTATAGACCTGTCTAATCTTCAGCCGAAGGTTGAACTTCCAGAGTGACCAGTTCACAGTTAAAAGTGTGTCTGGGAGCTAGTCTTGGGGTTCCTCCAATCTTTGTCAGACCAGTAAGTCTGATGTTCTTTTATGAACTCGAATTTTGTTCTACATTTTTTTCCAGCTCTGTCTGGGACTCTCTGTTGTGATCCCTGTCAGAACAGTCGGTGGTGGTAGCCAGGTACCGTCTAGTTGTTCTGGGCTCATGCTGGTAGAGGACGTGGTACTTGTGGTCCATTAGTCCTTTGAACTAACATTTCCCTTGTGTCTTTGGTTTTCTTCATTCTTCTTTGCTTCAGAAGGAGTGAGACCAGTAGATATATCTTAGATGGCCACTCATAAGCTTTTAAGACCCCGGATGCTGCTCACCAAAGTCGGATGTAGAACATATTCTTTATGGACTACATTATGCCAGTTGACCTAGATGACCCCCGAGACCATGGTTCCCAGCCTTCAGTGCGGTAACTCAGTCCCTCAGGGTGTTTGGATGTATCTATGAAATTTCTATGACTTTGCCTTGGTCATGTTGTGCTGACTTCCCCTGTAATGTGTGCTGTCTCTCCCTTCACCAAAGTTACCACTTATCTACCATCTAGTTAGTGATTTCCCCTCCCTACCCCTCTCCTCCCTTGTAATCATCAAAGATTGTTTCTTTCTGCGTATAAACCTTTTCTTGAGTTTTTATAGTAGTGGTCTCATACAGTATTTGTCCTTTTGTGATTGACTTATTTCACTCAGATGTTCTCCAGATTCATCCGTGTTGTGAGTTGTTTCGAGGATTCATCATTGTTCTTTATTGCTGCGTTGTATTCTATTGTGTGTATGTACCATAATTTGTTTATCCATTCATCTGTTGATGGGCACTTAGGTTGTTTCCATCCTCTTGCTATTGTGAATAGTGCTGCAGTGAACATTGGTGTGCGTATGTCTATGCATGTGACAGCTCTTATTTCTCTAGGATACATTTCTAGGAGTGGGATTCGTGGATCATATGGTATTTCTATTTCTAGATTTTTAAGGAAGTGTCATATTGTTTTCCACAGGGATTGTACCACTTTACATTCCCACCAGCAGTGTAATAATTTATTTTTTGTTGTTCTTGTTCAGAATATGCACAGCAGAACATACACCAATTCAACAATTTCTACATGTAAAATTCAGTGACATTGATTACATTCTTCAAGTTGTACAACTGTCCTCACTCTCCTTTTCTGAATTTTCCTCTCCATTAACACAAACTCACTGCTCCCTAAGGTTCCTATTTAATCTTTCCAGTTGCTGTTGTCAGTTTGATCCTATATAGATAGTTCTTGAAACAGCACAGTGCTCAAGGCAGACAATCTTTACTAACTAAGCTAAACTACTGTTTGGTTTTAAGAAGACTTCAGGGGATATTTTTGGTTTAAGCTTTAAAGATTATCTCAGGGCAATAGTTTCAGGGGTTCATCCAGCCTCAGTGGCTCCAGAAATTCTTGATTCTATGAGAATTTGAAATTTTATCCTGCATTTTCCCTCTTTTGATCAAGATTCTTCTATAGAATGTTTGATTAAAATGTTCAGTAGTGGTAGATGGGCACCATCCATTTCTTCTGGTCTCACAGCAAAGGAGGCAGTTGTTCATGGAGGCAATCAGCCACACATTTCATTTGTTTATCCTATTCCCGACTCTCCTCTGTTGCTCCAGGCTAATAGAGACCAATTGTTGTGCCTTGAAGGGCCACTTTCAAGCTTTTAAGACTTTAGGCACTACTTAACTAACTAGGAGATAGAACAGAAGCACTAAACAGTAGTAGGTCAAGTAACCAGGACGTCCCACGAAACCATGACCCTAAACTTCCAAAGCAAGAAACCAAATCCCATGAGATGTTTGTTGCACGTAAGTGTGTTACTACTTTTATAAACTTTAACAAATTCATGTGTTGACAAATTTATTCTTTTCAAAAGCCCTGTGAAGTGGGTAGGTATGCTCATCCCCAATGTACCACTGAGGACACTTAGACACAGGGAGATTAAGAATCTCACCTATATGTCACACAGCTAGTAAGTGGAAGAGCCTCGCTATGAGCCAAAGCTGTGCAGTGTATATCTTATTCGTAGAAGTGCTGCTAATAATTATATTATTAGCACAGTATCTGGCAGCTAATAATTTGTAAATGAATGAAATAAGAAAAATGAACAAAATATATAGCAGCTTTGGAATGATGATATCTAGGTATTCAGCCCTGGTGGCGCAGTGGTTAAGAGCTCAGCTGCTAACCAAAAGGTCGGTGGTTCAAACCCACCAGCCACTCCTTGGAAACCCTATGAGGCAGTTCTGCTCTGATGGCAAAGGGTTTAAGTATACATTATTTATTATCCTCTTGTTAATAATCTTATTATTGACTATAGAGATGTAGAGACTGTAGAGATCTTTAGGAGACTGAATTCCACTTTTGGTCTCAGGACTTCATTATGCTCTTAAAAATTTTTGAGAAGCCTTTGCTTATTACTTAACCATATTAGAAGTTAAAACTGAGAAAATGAAAAATTATTTATTAATTTATTTAAAAATAACAACAAACCAATTAAATATTAACATACTTTCCAAGACCAAAAAATTCCTGAGGAGAGTGTCAGAGTTTTACATTGTTACAAATCTCTTTAATGTCTAGCTTAGTAGAAGACAGCTAGATTCTCCTATCTGCTACCACCAATCTTTTGTTGTTTTGGTTGAAATATATGAAGAAAATTTAATTTTCACATAAATTTATAGTTAGAAAAGAGAGGAGTATTTCAATTAGACTTTTTAGGTAGCTTAGATAATTGTAGATATTCTTTTTTTTTTTTTTTTTTTTAGTATTAAACCAAAACTTGACAAATGCAACTTTCTTAAATGTTAGTATTAATGTGGAATATGAAACCCTTTCAATGGACTTCTACTATTCACACTATTCAAATATTCCATTTGTTTATTTTGTACTTTAAATGGATCTTCGACCCATGCATGATTTATAACATCATGCATTGGCCTTTTGGAAAATATTGGCTCACTGAGTTTTGCAGATTTTCCAAATGTTGAATATTTCATTACACAATATTGAAAAATCACACTACTTAATATGCCAAAATCACATCAGAAAAGACATTGACATCTTGAGAAGATGTCAAGATCATGGTGGTGAATACAAGTCTTTGGGAATCATGCTTTTTTTGTGGAAATTCAGCTTTTATCAATGACAACAAACACAGTCAGTTGTTTTGTTATAGTGACAAGTCCACTTGGTTCATTTTAGAGAAAATGTCTGCCAAGAATGCTAGCCTGAATGACCATAGTTTGTCTGTCACTTGTTCATTCAAGTAAAAACTTTTCATGGAAAAGGCTAGTTCATCTCTTAATTCAAACAATCCTACAACTGCTTTCCTCAAGAAAACCATCACACCAGAGACTTCATCAGCCTGAGGCCAGAACTAGATGGTGCCCAGCTACTACCAATGACCGTCCTGACAGGGAACACAACAGAGAGTCCCTGATGGAACAGCAGAAAGATGGGGTGCAGAACTCAAATCCTAGTAAGAAGACCAGACTTAATGGTCTGACTGAGACTGGAGGTACCCTGGAAAGCACGGCCCCTGGACTCTCTGTCAGCCCAGAACTAAAACAATTTCTGAGGCCAACTCTTCAGACAAGGATTGGACTGGACTGTGGGACTTAAAGTGATACTGATGAAGAGTGTGCCTCTCAGTCAAGTAGATACAAGAGACCAAAGGGGCAGCTTCTGTCCAGAGGTGAGATGGGAAGGCAGAGAGGGTTAGGAGCTGGTTGAATGGTCATGGGGAATCAGAGACGGAAAGGAGGAGTGTGCTGTCACAGAATGGGGTGAGCAATTAGGGTCACATAACAATGTATGTACAAAATTTTGTATGGGAGACTAACTTGAAATGTAAACTTCATTTAACTACAACAATTAAAAAAAAAAAAAAGATAAACATCACATTTTTGTATGCAGCAGAGATACTTTATGCATGATTCCGATTTTGTTACAGGCAATTTTTTTTTGTTCTTTCCTATTTTTGTTATTTGTTTGCTTTTATTGTACTTTAGATGAAGGTTTACAGAACAAATAGTTTCTCATTAAACAGTTAGTACACATATTGTTTTATGACAATGGTTAACAACCCTACCACATGTCAACACTGTCCGTTCTCGACCTTGGGTTCCCTATTACCAGCTTTCCTGTTCTCTCCTGCCTTCTAGTCCTTGTCCCTGGACTGTTGTGCCCCATTAGTCTTGTTTTACGGGACTGTCTAATCTTTGGCTGAAGGGTAAATCTCAGGAATGACTTCATTACTGAGGTAAAAGTGTGTCCGTGGGCCATCCTCTTGGGGTTTCTTCAGTCTCTGTCAGGCCAGTAAGTCTGGTCTTTATTTTGTCACAGGCAATTTTAATATTAATATTAAAAAGAGGTGTACTCAAGGGTAGAGATTTGCTTAAATTAATGATTTTTACTACTTCATCAAGGATATCCTTAAGTGAAAATGGTTTGTTTGTTTTTTTAAATGCAAGTATGTTGTGGTGAAGAATATAATAACTACCAGTATTTAAATCCACCCAGCATCTGAAAATCTGCTTCTGTAAAGATGACAGCCAAGAAAACCCTATGTGGCAATTCTATTCTGCCAAATGGGGTCTCTATGAGTTAGAATCGACTCGACAACACCTAAAAACAACAACAGTACAGCTGCCTTGTTGCCTGCTAAGGTGACAGCCATTTTACTTAACCATTGCTTTTGCATCATCAGTGCAAACATTAACCTGTAACCAGTTGCTGTCCAGTCGATTTTGACTCATGGTGACCTCACGTCTGTCGGAGTAGAACTCTGCTCCATAGGGTTTTCAATGGCTGATTTTTCAGAAGCAGATTGTGAGGGCTTTCTTCTGAGATGCCTCTGTGTGACTCGAACCTCCAACATTTCAGTTAGCAGCCAAGAGCGTCAACTATTCGCACCACCCAAGGACTCCAGTATAAACATTCTCTCAGTGAAAAAGGCAAATAACACTGACTCATTGATAGGGTCTCAGGAACTCAAAGGGTCCTGCAAACCATACTTTGAGAACTGTTGATCCAAGTCAGTTACCAAAAGAAATCCTTTGCACCATCATTTTCTAAGCACTTTGAGGCTATCACCTGTTTGCTTCAGTGATCACACATTATCACTGATTCTTATTGCGTGTCTGTCCTTCCCCCTACTGTAAGTGCTCTGCGCTGCTTACTGCCTGGGACCCAACCTGGTGCCTAGCACTTCGTAAGCACTAACTAAATATTTGTTAGATGATGACATAAAACACGATGATAGCAGCTTGAGCTTCTTACCAGGAGAAAGCATCTCAGTCTTGGTCCATGAATATGATGCAATTGTTTCAGCAATGACGGGGAGAGAGTGTGGTGGTGGGAAGGCATACGTGGTGGCAAGGAGCAAGGGCATGAACATGAGACAGACTAGCTTTGCCACTGAGCTGTGTGCCTGTGGATAAGTTACTTACCCTCTCTTTCCCCTACTTTCCTGATTTGGAAACAGATGCTAATACCTACACCTGCCTCAAAGGGTTGTTGTCAAGATTAAATGAGATAAGGCAATACTTGGTAAGATAAAGTACTTGGACCCTTGTAATTGCTCAGTAAACAGTAGCTATTGCTATCATTTTATCACCATATTTCAGAGCCCCACTAGGAGGGCTGTTATAGCTGTCTTCTTTGGAGTTTGTTTCATTTGGTGTTGTCAAGTAGATTTTGACTCATAGCGACCCCATGTGACAGAGTAGAGCTGCCCCATAGAGTTTTCTTGGCTGTAATCTTTACAGAAGAAGATCCCTAAGGCTTTCTCCAGCAGAGTTTACTGGGTGGGTTCAAACCACCAACATTTCAGTTAGCAACCGAATGCTTAACTGTTTGCACCACTAGGGCTCCTTTTTGGATTTTAGAATCCTTCATTTAAATATCTTTCTTCTGAGTCCTTAGTGTTTCTGGAGAATTGGTTCTCAGGAATTCACCTTGTATGGGGAACTGGGGATCCCACCTTTTCATACTGCCAGCACAGTTGCCTTCCAGAGCCTTTCAGGAGTCCCAAGGCACTTCTGACCCTGTCACAGTCTTTTTTTGACACTCTTTGCTTTGTAATCACATCCTGTGGGACCATTCACTTGCCATCTCTATCTTGTCACGTGTGTCTGCTCATGTATTGGGAAATTGGGTCAAAGCAGAGGAACATGCAGGATCAGAGCTTGCAGGGGAATTTTTCAGGTCCACCCCTACCACCTTTTTTACCTATAGTACAGGGACACAGGCAAGGTGTCTTTCTGGTTGTATTCCATCTGCTTTTGTCTTAATAGGCTGTGTCTTTTTTTTTTTTTAATTTTTATTGTTGTGCTTTAAGTGAAAGTTTACAATTCATGTTAGTCTCTCATACAAAAATTTATACATACATTTTTATGTGACCCTAATTGCTCTCCCTGTACTGTGACAACACACTCCTCCTTTCCACCCTGAATTTCCCGTGTCCATTCAACCAGCTCCTGACCCTCTCTGCCTTCTCATCTCACCTCTGGACAGGAGCTGCCCATTTAGTCTCATGTATCTACTTGAGCTAAGAAGCAAACTCTTCACGAGTATCATTTTATGTCCCGTAGTCCAGTCTAATCTTTGTCTGAAGAGCTGCCCTCGGGAATGGTTTTAGTATTGGGCTAACAGAGATTCTGGGGGCCATGTCTTCTGGGGTCCCTCCAGTCTCAGTCAAACCATTAAGTCTGGTCTTTTTACTAGAATCTGAGTTCTGCACCTCACTTTTCTCCTCTTCCGTCAGGGACTGTCTGTTTTGTTCTCTGTCAGGGTGGTCATTGGTGGTAGCTGGGCACCATCTAGTTCTTCTGGTCTCAGGCTGATGAAGTCTCTGGTTAATGTGGCCCTTTCTGTCTCTTGGGCTAATACTTTACTTGCATCTTTGGTGTTATTCATTCTCCTTTGCTCCAGGTGGGTTGGGACCAATTGATGCATCTTAGATGGCCACTCGCTAGCGTTTAAGACCCCAGACAAATAGGCCGTATCTTTACAAAGCCAATTGATTTAGTGACTTTGTGGTCACTGAATATTTCCCATTTCATTAACAATTCACAATTGAGGAGCTTCTTCTGGCCGTGTCCTAGTGAGCTAATAGATTTGTCCAAATAACAATATTGGATATTCTGGAATCATCCAGAATTGTGCCCACTTACCCACAGCTGTGAGATCCTTTATGGGACAACTTAGAGCAATTTTTTTTTTCTTCTGAGAGAGAAAATAAGACATAGTAGCCCAGTTAGTTGAATTTGAGCAATTTTGGAGGTGGATGGTCAGGCCTGCAATTTTTTGCAGGTATTGCAAATGCCAGTAGTCCTGTGGTATCATGGCCTGACCTTTGTGCCCTCTGACCTTTCCTAGTCAGACCATTTACATTGCTTTAGTTTCTGGTTTGAAACCAACTCTCTGTTCTCTCGTGATTGGATTAAAAAGCTATGGAAATCGATACTCCCCAGTGGACTCAAAAGATGGTTAAAACTGATAGGAAATCCATTTGTGGCTCTGTGCCTGCCTCCACAATAAACCACAGCACAATGTGGTCTTCTCTTGGAGAAGTGGAGGGGCTTCTGTGGCGAGCTTGGGCCTGGGAAGCACTTAGGATGCCCCCCAATTCCAGTTCAAGACTTATCTGTGTGACTTTGGGCAAATGGCTCCACTTCTCTGGACATCCATTTCCACCAAGCTCCTCACAAGGTTGAGGCGAGGGTCAGAAGAGAGACACTCAAAAAGCACTTTGAAAAATTACAAGTTGTATATTTGTTGTTGTTAGTTGCCATCAAGTTGTGCCAACTCTTGGCGACTCCATGTACAATAGAACAAAACGTTGCCTGCTCCTGTGCCATCTTCATGGTCATTGATATGCTCAAGTCCTTTGTTGCAGCACTACTGTATGTATTGTGAGTGCCTTCCAACCTAGGTGGGCTCCTCTTCTAGCGCTGTATTGGACAATCTTCTGCTGTGATCCATAAGGTTTCCATTGGTAAATTTTTAGAAGTAGATTACCAAGCCTTTCTTCCTAGTCTGTCTTAGTCTGGAAGTTTCACTGAAATCTGTCCACCATGGGTAACCCTGCTGGTGTTTGAAATACTGGTGGCATAGCTTCCAGTATTTTAACAACAAGAAAGCCACCACAGTATGACAAACTGACAGACGGGTCATAGTGAGAAGAGTTTAAACTTCAAATATTCAAACTGTGACTGCTAATGTTGTCCTGCCCCACACCACTGGATAAGAGGGGCAGTTGAAGATTCTGTTTCTCGCCTGTCCTTCTTGACCTTCTCCAGGTACAGTCTGGAAATTTGGAACCTCAGAGAATCACCTCATTTAGCCTCATTGCCATCCAGGGAGGGGTGACTCACAGTGAGTATTTATTTTCCAACTGGTAAAAGGGATTGAGGTAAGGATAACAGCAATGTGACCCGTAAGCTGCCCACCAGAGTCTCTCTTCAGGGGCCAGGTGAGGTGCCCTATCAAATGGCCATTGGAAAAATGCAAATGTCGACCTCTCCCCTCAGCACTCAGGCTTATCTGGAGTGGAATCGGAATTCTGTCCTCCACATCACTCAAGCCCATTACTTTATGCCTGGGCCTCCTCTTCTGAACATACTGAAACATTATCCTCCTGGGCAATCCCCATTTTTCTACATTTGTGATTTGGGGGAGCTGATAGTGTCCCCCATGGAGACAGCCTCATTGTCCAGGCCCTTTAGGGACCCATCTCAAATCACTTCTAGGTGGCCCATGAGAGGCTGCTTACACACTGCAAGTGAGAGAATGACAAGAAGGTGTCTTTAGGGAAAAAGAACAAAGTCAAGTCAGCAAGTTGGTGATGCTGATTTGAGGTCAGGTTTCAGCTGGTTTCATTAAAGAGAGAGAGATTTTCATACTTCAGATTCTAGTGGAGCCCTGGTTTTGTGTAGCGTTTCTGCAACCAAGTGCCAGTCACTCCCTTGCTAAAAAATTTTCCATGGCTCCCTATTATTTCCAGAATAAAATCAACCCCCAGATACCAATATTTGGGTCCCCCCATGATCTGGTTTAATGTATGCTTCCAGTTGTATTTCCTTCCTCTCTATCCTCTCTACTGGATTCATCACAGGCTCTTCATCGTTTTCTATTGAATAACACCTCTCAGCCTTTGTTCAAGCTTTTCTGTTCTGCCAGGAATGGCCTTCCCCCGTCTTCAGGGCCAATTCCCACTAATTACCTAATTTCTAACTATTTACAAGACAGCATTCCCTTAAATTAGAGGTTGTAAACTGACAGGCCATGGGCCAATTCAACCAGTAGACGTGATTTATTTGGCCTTCACAGGGTTTTATGAATTTGAGCCAACATTTAAAAATTGGGAGATCCCACCCACTGTGAACAGTAACACTCTTAGGTGGTTGTGTTTTCCCCTGCAAATGGATACATTTTTGGAGAGAAAAAAAGTGTGAGAATATATGGAACATTCCATTCTGATATCATCTGGCTCCTGTCCCAATATTATGCAAGAATTCTTGCAATAGTGAAAGCATTGTTCCTAGACACTATTTGTTGCTTTCTTCTGCTTTTCAAAGAGCCCGAGGGTGGGCTTTTAATCTCCAATGGTAGTGATACAGAGGAAGGGTCCTGGGGGAGAAGTTGACAGGTTTGATTTGTTCCCTTGTCTCGCTTCAGCCAACCCTTCTCCCCTCTTCTCAAGGTCAAAATAGAGAATGGTCTGAATTGGCTTCAAACAGGAAAGCTGTTTCTGGGGATGGGGTGGGAGGTCAGGGAGGTTCATGGTAGTAGAAGTCATTTTCCAGCCTCTGAAACGGCCTCCTGTGTTAGAAGAAAACATGAGAAATTGGCAGGAAAAAAAACAAAAAGGATTTTGAAGAGATTTGAAAAATCAGTTAAGGGGCAGTGGAAGGTGAAGAGGTAGAGGTGACAGGATAGAGCCCCAGCATTTCTCCAAGGCTGGTTTTAGTACCTCCTATATACTGGAGGGAGCTCTTGTGGCACAGTGGTTAACCATCTGGCTGCTAACCAAAGAGGTTGGCAGTTCCAATCTACCAGCTGCTCCTTGGAAACCCTATGGGGCAGTTCTGCTCTGTCCTGTGGGGTTGCTATGACTCAGAATTGACTTGATGGCAATAGATTTGGGGTTTTTTTTGGTTTTATATACTAAAGTCCCTGAGTGGTGCAAATGGTTAACGTGCTTGGCTGCTAACTGAAAGGCTGGAGGTTTGAGTTCACCCGAAGAAAGTCCTGGCCATCTACTTCTGAAAACTCAGCCATTGAAAGCACTATGGAGCACAGTTCTACTGCGAACATACACGGGGTTGCCATGAGTTGGAATAAACTGGAGGCCAACTGTTTTTACCAGCTGGGTCTACATTTTCAAGTAGGTTGGAAGTGATTGAATGAGGTAGTGACTTGGTTAACCAAGCAGTTTGTTGTCCTCCAGTAAAGCCCTGTGGTATGGTGGGAGTGAGATCTTCTCATTTCTTATAGAGAACATCATTCTGAGGCACCATCTGGATAAACCTCTGGCTGCCTAGAGGAGGCTGGGGTCCCGCTAGAATGTAAATCCTGGGTTTTGGAAACATTCAAGTAGAATGTTTCTCTTACTAGTTAGGAAAACAAAATAAAATGAAAAACCAAACCCTTTTTTACGTAAGCAGATTATGCCTCAATATTTCTAGGGACCTTTGAGAATGCACAGATGGAAACTTTTGAGAATGCATAGATTGCTCCTAGCCTTACACCCTGGCCCAGGGACAGGCGATGCTACTGCCCTAACCTCCTTGCCCGTCTGGGACCCTCTGCAAGGACTTCTCTCTGGCACTGGCCGGGAGGGTCAGGTCACCCTGTGGGTCTGAGATTGACCATTCTGGGCTCATGGAGAGCAGAAACTCACCTCCATCAGCATGTGGTCTTGAGGGAAGGTCTGACTGTCAAATCGGGCTTGAAACTTCCAGTTGAATCCTTTTCCAGGTCCTAGTACTCAGAATATCACACACAAGTAAAACTTTGCTGAAGATAATTCAAAAGTGGTTGCAGCAGTACATTGATAGAGAACTGCCAGAGAGTCAAGCCGGATTCAGAAGAGGACATGGAACCAGGGAAATCATTCGCTGATGTCAGATGGATCTTGGCTGAAAGCACAGAATACCAGAAAGATGTTTAGCTGTGTTTTAGTGACTATGCCAAGACATTTGGCTGTGTGGATCATAACAAAGTATGGACAACATTGTGAAGAACGGGAATTCCAGACATTTAATTGTGCTCGTGAGGAACCTGTACATAGACCAAGAAACAGTCATTCGAGCAGAACGATGAGATATTGCGTGGTTTAAAATCAGGAAAGGTATGCGTCAGGGTTGTATCCTTTCACCATACCTATTCAATCTGTATGCTGAGCAAATAATCAGAGAAGCTGGACTATATGAAGAAGAACATGGCATGAAGATTGGAGGAAGAGTCATTAACAACCTGCAATATGCAGATGACACAACCTTCCTTGCTGAAAGCAAAGAGGACTTGATGCACTTACTGATGAAGATGAAAGACTAAAGCCTTCAGTAAGGATTACACCTCAACATAAAGAAAACAAAAATCCTCACAACTGGATCAACAAGCAACATCATGATATACGGAGAAAATATTGAAGTTGTCAAGGGTTTCATTTTACTTGGATCCACAATCAACATCCATGGAAGCAGCAGTCAAGAAATCAAATGACCTATTGCACTGGGCAAATCTGCTACAAAAAACTTCTTAAAAGTGTTAAAAAGCAAAGATGTCACTTTCAGGACTAGGTGTGCCTGACCCAAGCCATGGTGTTTTCAGTTGCTTCGTATGCAAGTGAAAGCCAGACAATGAATAAGGAAGACCAAAGAATTGACACCTTTGAATTATGGTGTTGGCGAAGAATACTGAATATACCATCATGCTTGGTAAAGCAGAGGGTCAGTGAAAAAGAGGAAGACCTTCAAGGAGATGGATTGACACAGTGACTGCAACAATGGGCTCAAGCATAACAAGGATTGTGGGGATGGCGCAGGACCGGGCGGTGTGTCTTTCTGTTGTACGTAGGGTCGCTATGAGTCGGAACCAACTCGATGGCACCTAACAACAACATAACAGTACGAAGAAATGGTCCTAACCAGCAAGGGGTAGAATTTGGGTAGAGGTTTCTGATGTGACTGGAATTTAAGTCCGTTTCCAGGAATGCTGCTCGGATTAATTTCTATCTTCTGGAATAATGGAATTCTTGATCCTTTTTCAAGGGCCTCGCTGATAGCTACTGGGTTACCAGGGGGAGTTTGGGGCTAAATTGGCAAAAACAGTTCTGCTAAAAGTCACTCCCAAATGTTACCAGTAATGGATCATTGTCTGAGGCAGTCAGCAAGCAACACTTCATTTACTTCTCAAAGCAAATCAATGAAGTAGGTACTTCTGATATCCCCATTTTTCGGATGAGGAAACTGAGGCTTAAGAGTTTAGGCTGGTGAGTTGTGAAGCTAGGATTATGAGCTCAAATAAGTCTAGCTTCAAAGTCTCCCCTCTTACCACTGTTTTTTTATTCCCTAGGGATGAAATGGATTGAATGGAATGTGTGATTAGAACTAACCGACCAGTGGGTTCAACAGTCTTCCTTTATTGGTGAAGAAATTGAGACTTAGTCAGATTTCATAGTGGTTAAGAGCATACCTGGCTGCATTCCTTACTGGCTCTGGGACTTTGAGTAAGTTACTTAATTTCTCTCTGCCTCTATTTCCTCATCTGTTAAATGGGGATGGTAACAGTATCTATCTCATGGCATTACTGTGACACTTAAATGAAATAATCCTTATAAAGAGCTTAACACAATAAACATTAGCTATTTTTGCTATTATTGTTTATAAAAGCAAAAGTTTGGAAATAAATTCCCAACAATGTTGGTTAAATAAATGATGTATGTGTATATATGTATTTGTTGTTAGGGGCTGTCGAGTCAGTTCCGACGCATAGCAACCCTATGCACAACAGAACCAAACACTGCCCGGTCCTGTGCCATTCCCATGATCCTTGTTATGCCCAAGCCCATTGCTGCAGCTGTTGTGTCAATCTATCTCGTTTCGCTGATCCTCTGCTTTACCCGGCATGCTGTCCTTCTCCGGGGACTGACAGCATGTCTGAAGTATGTGAGATGTGGTATATACACACACACACACACATATATATCTAGAAATATATAATGGAATACTTAAAAAATATGTAAAATGGACTAATGGAAATATGCTTAATTCCATACATATAGAATACATTGTTAGCTGCCGTTGAGTCAGCCTGACTCATGGTGACCCCGGGCACAATGGAACAAAACACTGCCTGGTCCTATGCCATCCCCATGATCAGTTGGGGATAGGACCATTGTGATTAATGTGGTTTTCACTGGCTGATCTTAGGAAGTAGATTGCCAAGCCTTTCTTCCTAATCTTAGTTTGGAAGTTCTGCTGAAACCTGTTTAGCATGATAGCAACAGGCAAGCCTCCACTGACAGACAGGTGGCGGCTGCGCAGAAGGCGCATTGGCTGGGAATCAAACCCAGGTTTCTACATGGACGAGGAGGATTCTACCACTGAACTACCGCTGCTCCCGTGTAGAATATACACACACAGAACACGAAGAATACAATGAAACTACTAGAAATTATATACTTGGAGAATAAGAAAATGGAAAAATGCTCACAATTTAATGTTTAGTGATAGGCTAGGCAACATTGCGTAGTGTATGATCACAGATTATAGATATCTGTATCTATCTATAGGAGTCCTGGTGGCACACTGGTTAAGTGCTCAGCTGCTAACCGAAAGGTCGGTGATTCAAACCTACCAGCCGCTCCACAGGAGAAAGATGTGGCAGTTTGCTTCCATAAAGATTACAGCCTTGGAAACCCTACGGGGCTGTTCTGCTCTGTGCACAGTGTCGCTATGAGTTGGAATTGACTTGACGGAAGTGAGTATCTCTCTATCTATCTGTGGAGCCCTGGTGGCGCAGTGGTTCAGTGCTCAGCTGTTAACTGAAAGGTTGGCGGTTCTAACCAACAAGCCACTCCACGGGAGAAAGATGTGGCAGTCTGCTTCCATAAAGATTTACAGCTTTGGAAACCCTATGGGCTGTTCTACTCTTTCCTTAGGGTGGCTATGAGTTGAAATTGACTTGACAGAAACGAGTTTGGTTCGATTTTGAATCTATGTACATATAAAACCTATTTTAATGATAAAATAGGTTAGACAACATTGTGTTATATATATATATGTATACATATCTTCAAATATATAGAGATCTGGAAAGCTACACCAAAATGCTAACAATTATTCCATTATTATTTGTGGGAGAGGAGTTTTTTACTTTCTGGTTTCTTTGCTGCATTTTCCCAATTTTATACAATAAATTGAATTGCTTTTAAAAATAATGAGTTCCCAGAAATGATAAGAATTTTGCCATTTTTGATGCTCACTTGATTTCTGACATTTTTTACCATGGGTACGTTTATGGCTTCCAAGTTTCCTTCCACGCGCTGTAAAAATGACCAGCTCATTCCCTATCAGCCTGCAGCATCACAAGGGTGCCTGCCTTAGCTGGGGCTGCCTGCAAAAGCCTTTCATCCTGGACACAAAATGGAAACATCCCCCAGGATCATGTAGTCCTATAGCCTGGCGCCAGGGAGCATTTAGTTCAGCGGCTGTCCCTGACTTGCTTGCTTTTTTGAGCTAACTCTTTTCAAGGTGAATTTGAATTTTCTTCCCCACAATTATATTTTAATTTAGTTATTTATTTTTGATAAGCTCTAACAGTCTGTGTTTGGAGAAGCGGGCCTGGAACTGGCACTTTTGATCCACAATCTCGTGAGTGCTTAGCAATCATCCTGACCCATGTTTCTCAGACTTCCATCTCATAGAGAGTATGTGAGTTGATTATACTCTACCTCCTGTTTAAAAAAGTCATAAAAACTTTGTGGCACCATAATATTTCTGTGTTTGTTTTAATCAAATCAAAAACAAGGTTTTATATTGCCACTTAAAAAAACTTAGCATAAAAAAATAAAATTTAAATAAATTGTAAAACTGGTGTCTCGGGAAGATGAGCTGGCTCATTCCATGTATGGGGGGCTTCCCTAGCTCCTGCTGCATTCCTGTAAGGATACCCATCTCTCACTTTGAGAAGCAAGAGTTTCTAACCACCTAAATATATCTGTGGAGTCCCTGGGTTGTACAAATTGTTTATGCACTCGAGTGCTAACTGAAAGGTTGACAGTTTGAGTTCATCCAGAGGCACCTGAGAAGAAAGACCTGGTGATCTACTTCCAAAAAAGCAGCCATTGAAAGCCCTATGGAGCACAGTTCTACTCTGACACATGTGGGGTCACCATGAGTCAAAGTCGACTTTGTGGCGACTGGTTTAATTATAGCGGTAGAGCCAGGGAGGCCAGGAAAAGCAGCTCCTCTCATTTTCCCTTAATGGGAGTTGGAAGGATGAAGACAGAGCTTTCTGGTCCTTCAGAGAGAAGCGTCTGCAAGAAGTTTACCTTGATAATATTGGCCAATTCTTATGCAGCAAATCTTTGGTGCACTTTTATGCCAACGGGGTTTCTGTCTCTCTTCTCTATCTTACTAAAGACTCCTGCCCACATCTGTGGGCCAGGCGCCTTGTGTGTATTAGCTCATTGTATACTCACACACCCGCTAGAGGTCTGTATTCTTTTTCCCATTACAAAAAAAAACAAAAAGCAAACCCGTTGCCATCGAGTCGATCCCGACTCATAGCGACCCTGTAGGACAGAGTAGAACTGCCCCATAGCATTTCCAAGGAGCAGCTGGTGGATTCAAACTGCTGACCTTTTGGTTAGCAGCCATAGCTCACTGTAGCTCTTAACCACTGTGCCACCAAACTCAGGATACCCTCTCGAGAGCCTCATAACCAGGGTTGCCCTTGGGTCAGAAAGAGGTGGTTTTGTATAGAGGGAAGAAATGAAAAGACTGGGTTGAAGTGGGGGAAGGGGACACAATCTTGGATCAGTCTTCACCCTCTTTACAGAGATTGAGCCTTTCTAAGAACACTAATATTTCAGAGCTATGGGGCATATGAAGATGATCTAGATTAAATTGGAAATTGAGGCTCAGAGAGAGCAGGGGATTTGCTCGAACTCTTGGCTATGAAGTGGAGGGAACTAGACTAGAATCTGTCTCTCTGAGCCCTTTGGCCAGCCTTGTTCCACTGCCCCATTATTCCATGCCTGTGTGTGTGCCTGCGCCTCTGACTAGGGAAAGGAAATTTGAAGAGGGAAGTCACTTTTGAGTTCGTCATTTAACTGGGAAGCTCAGAGGTCACTGAAAACATCTTACAGTTTTTAGCATCACTGGAAGATGAGGTCAGTAATATTTGACAGGTTGCTTTGATGTCAAGACTTACCTTTCTGGGTCTGATCTTGAGTTGTTGGGTAAGCAGGGGCAGGCAGGCTTTAGGAAACTTGGTGTTCATATGAGCAGAGAATGCCTTTTGCAACTGAACTTTGGCCTGCTTAAACTTTTTTTGTTATTTGAATGATGCTCCTTGGCTTCAGAGCCAAAGTTAATTTTGGAACTGGAACTATGTCCTAATAATTAGGTCAGATGAAGAAAGTGAAATCGAGATGCAGTCTGCTGCGGGACAGACATACCAATATCCATTCAGTGCGTATTTACCGAGTACCTCTCTTACTCTGGAGTCCCTAGACGGTGCAAACAGTTAACATACTCGGCTGCTGACAGAAAGGTGGGAGGTTCAAGTCCACCTAGAAGTGCCTCAAAAGAAACACTTGGCAATTTTCTTCTGAAAAATCAGCCATTGAAAACCCTATGGAGCACAGTTCTACTCTGACACATGTAGGATTGCCATGAGTCGGAACTGACGCAACAACAACTGGTTTACTCTTACTCCATGCCAGGCTCTGCTGTAGGCCTTCCTAGTGAAGGGAGACAGACCATAAACAATGAGTGACATGTATAGTATTGGTGGCAATAAGGACTGTGGAGAAAAACAAAGCAGGAGAAGGTGATAGGACATGCCAGTGGTAGGGCATGGGGCTCAGAGAAGGTCTCACCGAGAAGGGGACATTTGCGCAAGGACTTGAAGTTGGTTAGAGAGTGAGGCACACTGGCTCTGGGGAGAGTTGTTTCAGGCAGAGGGAACAAGGGGGGCAAAGTTGCAGAGGCAGGAGCCTGCCTGGGGAGATGGAACACTGGCGTGGCTGGGCCTGTGCACTAGGGAGACGTTGTAGATCATGAGGTCAGAGTGGTACTGGGGCCAGAGCTTTGCAAGGGTGAAACAAGGAGCCAAAGAAAGATTTGGAACAGAGGAAGGAGGTAATCTGTCTCCATTTTAACAGTCTTCCTTTGCTGCTCTGTTGAGACCCAAGGGAGGCAATGATGAAAGCAGGAAGACTAGTTAGGAGGTTACTGCAATTATCCGGGCAGCAGGTATCGATGGCTTGGATCAGGGTAAATGGCAGCTGAGGTGGGAGAAGTGGCCTGATCCTGGATATATTTTGAAAGTGGTACCGCAACAAATCATTCAATGCAATTTTATTTAACAAATATGTAATGTGTGCTTTCTGTGGTCAAGGTAAATGCAGCACAATTCCAAAGCACTCACCATGAGGATGGAGTGATAAGGAAAGGAAAGAAATAACTGCAATACAAGGCCGTGTTAAGACAAACATTAAAGAGAGCAGCACTAGGGGAAGTCACTCTTGTCCCAGGTCAAGGGTAGTGAGAGGCTTTGCTGATGGGTTTTCCAGAACGGATAGGATTTTTAGTCTTTTTATTTTTCTGATTATAAAAGTAATGTATGTTCATTATAAAAAAAGTGGCAAAACACAGAAAGATGTAAGTATAAAATAACCACCCATACACACACACCTAGAAATAATTACTGTTAATACTTTAGTTTATTTTTTTTTCCCTTTCCCTATATGCACCAGACCAAATAGTAGCACAGGTTTGTATTAGAATTTTTCACTGAACAAATTGTGGACTTTTTCTAAGGCTACATATTCTTTGATAAGTTATTTTATTGATAGCCTAGTGTTCTAGTGTGTTCAACCAGGATTGATTCAACAATCTTCTATTGTTGGACATTTAGCTTGTTTCCATTTGTTCACAGTCATATAGCCCCACTGCCATTAAAAATGCTCACCACATTCAATGTCCTTATTCACAAGTCTTTGTGCACATTTCTAATTATTTCCTTATAATAAATTATTGAACTAGAATTACTGGATCAAGGGCATGTACATTAAGTTCTTGAACACATTGTATCTATTAATCAGCTGCCTTCCAGAAAGGTTATAACAACATATATACCTCAAAGAAATCTAGAGGAAGACCTGTTTCACTATAACTAAATTAATAATGGTCATTACTTAAAAAGAAATGTCCAGCTTAAGAATTTAAAAAGAACCTCACTTTTATTTCTATACTAGTTAGCTTTTACTACATAACAAATCACCTCCCCCCTCAAAAAATAGTAGCTTATAAAAACAATCATTTAGTTATCTAATGATTCTGTGTGTCAGCAATTGTGGCTGGACTCAGCTGGGCAGTCGTCTGCTGGTTTCAGTTGGGATCACTCAAGCATCTGTGATGAGCTGTTATCAGCTAAGAGCTCTACTTCTGAAGGGTTGGCTATTATTGGTGACAAGGGTGGGGACAGGGTGACTGAAAATGAGGTTCTCATCCATCAGGCTAGCTTGGGCTTCTTCACGTGGTTGGGAAGGGCTTCTAAGCACAGCGAGAAAGAACGAACCCCAACACGCAAGAACTTTTCACGTCTCTGTATGCATCGCATTTGCTAACATCCCATTGGCTAAATTAAGTCACATAGCTGAGCTTAGAGTCCGCATGGGGGGACGCTCAAAGGCCCATGGCAAGAAGGTGTGAATGGATAGAAAGACGGAAAGAATTTGTGCCATTTTTGCAATCTACCAGTTATTACAATCAAAATAGAATAAAACTAAATGTTCATCGAGCAATTAATTGTATGCCAGGCAAACATTTTCCAGTCATTATCTCATTTAATTCTTACAAGTGTCTTGTGAGGTAGGTACTATTATTATCTCGGTTTTACAGCTTGAGGGCTGTATCAGTCAGAGTTCAAACAGAGAAGCAGAACCACTAGGAGACATATATTAAGAGATTCATTGCAAACAATTGGCTTACATGATTATGGGGACTGGCTAGGCGAGTCTGAAATCCATAGGGCAGGCCTTCAGGAATGGCGTACTGGAACTCGAGTATGAGCCGAAGCTGTTGTCCTCAGATGAAATTTATTTTTCGTCAGGGAAACCTCAGCTCTGCTTTTAAGGCCTTTGGACTGATTGAATCAGGCCCACCCAGATTATCTAAGATAATCTCCCAGCCTTATTTAATGTCAGCTGATTATGGATTTTAACCACATCTACAAAATACCTTCATAGCAACACCTAGATTAGTATTTGATTGATTAATGAGGGACTGTAGCTTAGCCAAGTTCAGGGACGTATCAAAAGGCCACCACAAGGACCTAAGAAAGGCTAAATAATTTACCCAAAGTCACACATTATTAAAGTGGCAGAGCTGAAACTAAATTCTGGAAACCTCCACATAAAGAAAACAAAAATCCTCACAACTGGATCAATAAACAACATCATGGAAAAAGATTGAAGTTGTAAAGGATTTCATTTTACTTGGATCCACAATCAACGCCCATGGAAGCAACAGTCAAGAAATAAAACGACCTATTGCATTGGGCAAATCTGCTGCAAAAGACCTCTTTAAAGTGTTGAAAAGCAAAGATGTCACTTTAAGGACTAAGGTGCACCTGACCCAAGCCTTGGTGCTTTCAATTGCCTCGTATGCATATGAAATCTGGACAATGAATAAGGAAGACCAAAGAAGAATTGATGCATTTGAATTATGGTGTTGACAAAGAATACTGAATATACCATGGACTGCCAGAAGCACGAACAAATCTGTCTTGGAAGATGTACAGCCAGAATGCTCATTAGAAGCAAGAATGGCGAGACTTTGTCTCATGTACTTTGGACGTGTTATCAGGAGGGACCAGTCCCTGGAGAAGGACATCATGCTTGGTAAAGTAGAAGGTCAGTGAAAAAGAGTCTTCCTTTACCATCTCAACGAGATGGATTGACACAGTGGCTGCAACAATGGGCTCAAGCATAACAACAATTGTAAGGATGGCGCAGGACCAGGCAGTGTTCTGTAGTATATAGGGTTTCTATGAATGGAAACCCTGGTGGCGTAGTGGTTAAGAGTTCAGCTGCTAACCAAAAAGGTTGGCAGTTCAAATCCGCCAGGCCCTCCTTGGAAACCCTGTAGGGGCAGTTCTACTCAGTCCTATAGGGTCACTATGAGTCGGAATCAACTCGACGGCAATGGGTTTGGTTTGGTTTATGAGCTGGAACCAACTTGATAGCACTTAACGACAACAGGTATTAACTAAGGAGCCCTGGTGAAACAATGGTTAAGTGCTAAGCTGCTAACCAAAAGGTTGGCAGTTCGAACGAATCAGCCACTTCATGGGAGAAAAGACATGGTGACCTGCTCCTCGAAAGATTACACCCTAGGAAACCTAGGCAGTTCTACTCTGTTATATAGGATCTCTATGAGTAGAAATCGACTCACAGCACAGAACAAGAAGTATTAACCACTGCATTCTTTTCTGCATTTGATTTGCATTTCTTTGATTTTTAATGACGTTGGGATAGCTTTATTAGGTATATTGGGCATTTAAGTATTTTTTTCCTTTATAAATTCTTCATTTTTGCTGAGGTATGAGGGTAGCATTTTAAGGAGTGGAGATATAGGGGTGCCTGGGAGGAGACAGAGCACATTAGTAAACACAGAGCTGGGACTGAGAGTTTGTTGAGTGATTAATTTGATTAGGCATATTGGTGCTTGTCAGGATGTAAGTCTGAGGAGGTGGACTGGCCCAAATATGGAGAGTCTTGAGTTATCTTCTGTAGGACAAAGAACACTGGACTGGAATCTGAAGCCTGAGGTTCAAATTCCTGCCATACCTCTAGTTGTATGATCTTGGGAAATTCATCTAACCTCGCTATGGCCTCAACTTGCTACTGGGTAAGGTTTTCACCTTACCTGATTAAGTGGGCTGTGGGCCCTGAGGTCTATGAGGTTTTTGTGAGTCAATGACTCTACGTGTAGACTAATCACATGACAGGTCTTAATTAATATGTGCTATTTTTCAAGCATATGGAGATTCTGTAGTGACGACTAAGAACTCCATTCATTTAAAGGTGTTACTAAATTTATAGTAGCTATTCATCAGTTCACAAACTTTGTAAATATGAAACTACCGTCATATAGGGAGTCAGTGAATTTATCTTTTTTAAAATGGAGTTAGAAACTAAGATGGATGGCTCTTCCAAGCAATAGGATCCTATTGAATTGAGGAGGAAGGGGGGACCTCTTAAGTGTTTTTCAGAAGTGGAGAGACATGAGCGAAACTGTCCTCTGGGAAGGTCACTGTGGGGGAGAGTGGGCTAGGGACTGAGCAGTACTTCTCAACCTTGGGGGCTGTCTTAGTTATCTAGTGCTGCTACAACAGAAATACCACAAGTGGATGGTTTTAATGAAGAGTTTATTTCCTCATAGTCAAAGTAGGCTAAAAGTCCAAATTCACGGTGTCAGCTCCAGGGGAAGGCATTCTCTCTGTCAGCCTTCTTTTCGGTGTTCCCCCAGACTGGGAGCTTCTCTGCACAGGGACCCCAGTCCAAAGGACACGCTTTACTCCTGGCACTGCTTTCTTGATGGTATGAGGTCCCTGTCTCACTGCTCACTTCTGTCTTTTATATCTCAAGAGATTGTCTCAGCACACAATCCAGTCTTGTAGATCAGGTCTTGCCTTACTAACACAACTGCCACCCATCCTCCCTCATTAACGTCATAAAGGCTGGTTTACAACATACAGGAAAAATCACGCAGTACCAGGAATCAGGGCCCAGCCAAACTGATACACACATTTTTGGGGGGACATAATTCAAACCATGACATTCCATCCTTTGGCCCCCAAAAAATCACATCCTTGCAACATGGATAACATATTCACCCCATCATATCATAGCAAAAGTCTTAACTCCAAGTCCAAAATCCAAAAATTCCTCTTCATCTGTGAAATCTAGAATACAAGTTATCTGCTTCCAAAGGTAGAATGGCAGAACAGGCATAGGCTAGACATTTCCATTACAAATGGGAGAAACTAGGGGAAAAGAAGTGATAACAGGCACCAAGCAAGTCAGCAGAACACATTACATTAGCCCGCAAGGCTTTGAAAGTAATCCTCTCTTCTCTGAGACAATTTACACAATAGCCCTGCCCTCTAGACTCTAGGTATTGGCCACAGTCTCTGGATTTTGAGGGAGGCCCTTTGGCCCTGGGCTTCAGCTCCGCCTTCCAGGCCCACTGGAACAGCAACTCTGCTCCCTTGCCTTTAGGCGCACCATTCTCCTACTCCATCGGAGTGACAACTCCACCCTTAGAGACACCAGAGGCCATGGCTCCACCCTTTCAAACCCCTGAGGTCATGGCCATACCTTAAGAGACTGAAGCAGCTCTGCTTCTTGTATCCCTTGTCTCTTCAGCTTCTCCTTCCTATGGCCTCTCGGCCCTCGGGCCTCACGCCCGCAACTTCCCTGCTGGGGCAAGTGTTCCAAAGCTCAGTAGCTCCACCTGTAAGTGCCCAGAGGTACCCCACTCCGGCAGAAAGCCTCGTGCACACAGACACTCAGCTCTCTCGCTCCGTGGTCGGCTCCAGCGCCATCTTTCACCGGTCTCCTGGTTCTGCTGCTGTTGGTTCTCTGCTGCTGCTGCTGCTTCTCTGCTGCTGTAGGTTCTCTGCTGCTGCTGGTCCTCTGTCACTGCTGCACGTCTATCCATTCACAGTTTTAAAGCCGCTTCCACATTTT
>NW_004443967.1:2895029-2913366 GCF_000243295.1 Trichechus manatus latirostris | reverse complement strand
CAGGGACCCCGGTCCAAAGGACGTGCTCTGCTCCTGGCACTGCTTTCTTGATGGTATGAGGTCCCCCTGTCTCACTGCTCACTTCTGTCTTTTACATCTCAAGAGATTGCCTCAGCACACAATCCAGTCTTGTAGATCAAGTCCTGCCACCCATCCTCCCTCATTAACATCATAAAGGCTGGTTTACAACATACAGGAAAAATCACACAGTACTAGGAATCAGGGCCCAGCCAAACTGATACACACATTTTTTGGGGGACATAATTCAAACCATGACAGGGGCTCATTGGAATCACCTAGGTCGCATCCCCACAGAGTCTGATTTAATTGGCAATGATGCACTCTGAGCATGGGGAGGTTTACAAGCTCCCCAGGTGATTCTAATGTGCACCCAAGTTAGAGAACTACCGGTTTAGAGTAGCATTAGGCCCATCAAGAGTCTGAGATGAAGAAATGATGAGGCCTGACCTTGTTCAGGTGAAAGGCAATGCAAGGGAGTGGACAGAAAGGACGGAACAGACTGTAGAGAGGGAATTAACAGCACCTGACAATGACTGGGTTGGGGAACTCAAGAAATCAAAGGTAACTTGAGGTTTCAACACTAGTATTGATAATAATTGCAATTGTATGTCGGGAGAGAAGGGAGAATGTTTATTTTTAAAAATGCTTACCATGTGCCAGGCACTGTGTTAACACACACATCTCTCTCCTTTATAGCAATCCTATGAGGTCCGTCATGAATTGAATTGTGACTTTGGACTTCTAGTCTCCTAAACTGTGCGAAAATAAATTTCTGCTCATTAAATTCTGTATTTCTGAATTTCTGTTTCTTAGCAGCCCGAATAAACTAGTAGGAGCTATGATTGTACCTTTTTGTAGATGAGGAAACTGAAGCTATGAGAAGTGAGGTGGCTGAGCCAGGACCCAACTTCAGGAGTGTCTGAACCGTATTCTCAGTCCACACTGCCTCATGGTCAGGCTTGGGTGACCTTGACAGTGTCTTGCTGATGTGAAAACATTTTTTCCCCCAGTGGTAGTGTGGGAAGGGCCCAGGTTAGTAACCAGTCAAGACATCGAGTGGGTCCTATCTCCAAGAAGACTTCCCAGCTCTTCTGAGTGAGATCCCACTGGAGATCAAATACACACCCAAGAGTGGTCAACTCTAGACCCTAAAAGGCACTATTTGTTACGTAGAGAAATATATGCTCTGAAGGAGCCCTGGTGGTGCAATGGTTAAGCATTTGGCTGCTAGCCAAAGGTTGGTGATTCAAACCCACCAGCAGCTCCACAGGGGAAAAGACCTGAAGAGCTGCTTCTGTAAAGCTTACAGCCTGGGAAACCCTCTGGGGCAGTTCTACTTTGTCCTATATGATTGCTATGAGTCGAAATTGACTTGATGGTATCCAGCAACAACAACTATGATCTCAACAACCAGGAACAGTGCTTCCCAAACTTCAGGCATTTCTGAGCCACCTTCAGGTCTTTGCCAAATCCTCCCACAGCCTCTCTTCCAGACACTCCCGGAAAATCCCTCTCAAGTGCCTGTTTACCCCTGGCCAAAGGGTTTTAAATGCTCCAGGAAAAAAGTTTAGGGAGGACAATTTAGTAGGCCTGATAATTGTAAAGAAATTACTTTGAAGAGATGATTTAAGACGTGTGTTGGCAAGAATGGAACATTTAAGTGCAACTGGGATGAACTTAAATTGGAATGAGGCAATAATTGCTGGCCATTGGGTTTGCTACCTGAAGGTAGAATTTAATAATGAAAATTTTGAATTGAGTTTTATTGTTAAAGAGTGCAATTGAAATATGTAAGAGATATAGCCCAGGGGGCAGCCTCTCTCCCTAAAGGATGAACTTTAGTTAACTCATTTGGGCCTGAAAGATGCTGCTTTGCCCCTGTCTTTACAATGATGATAATAATGGCTAATGTTCATTGAGATTTTATCAGTTAATCCTCACAATAATTCCATGAGGAGGGTCATTATTATCTCCTTTTCACAGATGAGAAAATTGCCGAAGGTCATAGCTTGTAGGATATGGAGACAGGATTTGAACCCAAGTAGCTGATTCTCCCCTCTCCCTGTATTCACTTGTGGAGTTGTGAATAATAAATAAAGAATCTGGGGGTAGCGTCCCTGTCATGGATTGAATTGTGTCCCCCAGAAATATCTATCAACTTGGTTGGGTCATGATTCCTGGTATTGTATGATTGTGTACCATTTCATAAATCTGATGTGGTTTCTGTATGTGTTGTAAACTCTATCACTATGATGAGGTTATACTGATGAGGTTTACAGGATTAGATAGCGTCTTAATCCAATCTTTTTTGAGATATAAAAGAGAGAAGTGAGCAGAGACACATGGGAACCTCGCACCATCAAGAAAGCAGCACATGTCTTTTGGATCTGAGGTTCCTGTGCAGAGAAGCTCCCAGACCAAGGGAAGACTGACACATCACAAGGACCTTCCTCCAGAGCTGACAGAGAGAGAGAGAGAGAGCCTTTCCCTGGAGCTGATGTCTTGAATTTGGACTTGTAGCCTACTAGACTGTAAGAGAATAAATTTCTCTTTGCTAAAGCCATCCACTTGTGGTATTTCTGTTAGAGCAGGACTAGATGACTAACACAGTCCCCAAACTAGTCACTCCTTATTCAAATGAATTCATTAAATAAATATTGAGTACCCGCTGTGTATTAACACTCTGTTGGTGCTAGGGAGACACAGGTAAGCCAAAGCAGATGTGGTACTGAATAGACCGCATAGTCCATGGAAGACAGGCACCAATCCAATAACCACAGAAATGGATGTGTAAGTACAAACTCAGAGCAGTTTTCTAAAGAAAATGAGCCCCACTGTAGGAGCATTTAACAGGTGGAACTGACCCAGACTGAGGGGGAAGGATACCTAAAATTAATATGATAATTATTATTAATGGAGTGGTGGCTTAGATGGGAGACTATACAGAGTATCTGGTAAGTAACTGAATAAAGAAGTAATCCAGTGTTTTTTCTACACATTGGAATATGGTCCATTAGGTATACTTTGAAGTCAATTTAGTGGTTGCAACCAGTATTTAAGAAATAAAATGGAATAGGATCAAATATCAGAGTGGATTGCCCATAGTAAGAAAGTTTTTGTTTATGTATATAAGTGTATGAGTGTGACCTGAATCCCCATGCAAAATGAATTTCTTACTGTGTCATCATAAGAACAAAGTTAGAGAAACATCAGCTGAATCCATGTAAAATACTTAGCGGAGTGCGGAGTTTGGCATACAGTAAGTGCTCAGGGTATGTTAGCTATGTCATTTTTATTTCTTATAAAAGGTACAAAGCAGTTACCTACCTAATTAGACCCCCAGGCCCTGGAGGATCAGCTGTCCTGGGGTTTATGCAGTGCGTGGTTATTTTCTGTAGAGAACTGGCTCTTGAGACCCCTCATAGAGTATGTCCACCAAGTGCTCTTAACTGCCTTTGCCCCACGTAGAGATCGCTCCCTGGGGGGTGCGAACAGTTTGTGCTTGACTACTAACTCAAAGACTGGCAGTTTGAACCCATCCAGCAGCACCACGGAAGAAAGCTTGACTATCTGCTTCCATAAGATTACAGCCAAGAAAACCCTGTGGAGCAGTTCTTCTCTGTAACACATGGGCTTGCCATGACTCATCAGAATTGACTTGATGGCAATAGGGTTTTTTGTTTGTTAGTATTTAGACTGAACTGTGCATGAAATGAAGTTCTGAAAAGTAATTCTTTGGGACTTGAAAATAATTTGGCTGCTCTTCTCAGTGGGTCAATAAGAAGCAGTGAAGGGTAGATGTGCCTTTGTGATCAGGTGGGGCACAATGTGTGCCTTGTTCTAGAAGAGTGACTTTGAGTAGCTTATTCAATGTCAGTGAGCTTTCTCCTCACCTGAAACATGAGCATCTCTCTGAATGACCTCAAGGAAAGAGTGAAGCAATGCATAGGAAGGTCTAGAACGATGTCATCTTCTTTTCCACAGTGGCTTAGTCACATCCAGTGGGTGCTCATCTAGCTACACCAGCCCCACCCACATCCATTTTCCTCACACCTATATCTTTTCTACACAGTGAACACCCAGGGTCCCTCACACCATGAAACAGACCGTCTTTGTGTCCCACATCACATGCTCTCACCCAACTCTAATTTCAGGGCACTTGTGGTGAACAGCACTTGGCCCACTGCCATGGTCCCATCTTAGCACCACAGATTCTACCTCAGGGCTTTCTCTGAAGCTGAAGAAGTCCACTCAGCCCATGTATAGGTGTAGCCTGGAGCAGTGAGTGGGGGAGGGCAGTAATGCCACTGGGGAAACCCGCAACCAAGAGGGGACAGGACCCATGAATAAATGCCTCAGTCTCCTGTCTTTCAAAGAGACACTTCTAAGTCATTGTATACAGTGTCTCAGAGGGTCCCCAGTGGGACTGAGTGCCCTTACTGGTTTCCCCCCTTCTGGTCTCACTCTCCCCAGTCCCTCAGTCCTGCTTCCTGGGATCTCATCCCAAAGAAACTAGCTGCTCCCATGTACTTATTTCAGGCTCTGCTTCCGGGGAACCAAACTAAGCCAGGCTGGCACCCAAGCAGCCTCGGAAAGACTTTTCTCAACAGCTCCAAGTGAGTAAATTCCACCCCACCTGCTGACTCTCACTTCTCTGGACTAGTGAAACTGAAAAGGGTGGGGCCAGTGAAAGCCCCAGGAAATCCACACCTTTTTTATTTTCTCTCTCTGTCTGCTGCTTTAGTTTCAGCTTGAGCTCAGCCCGGGTTGGCTGACAGCTCACCTTCTTTTGTGTTCTGGATGATTCACTGGAGGAAGTATTCATTGCAGCATCATAACAAATACATGAAAATAATAACAGTTGTTATTTAGTGACAGCTGCTCTTGTATCTGTTCTTTTTTCATTGTATCTGTTACTTTTTTTAGTGTGTTTTTTAAAGTTTAATAGAGATAATTCACATACCATACAATTCAACCATTTAAATATACAACCAGGGGCAGATTATCCAAGATTATCCAGATCATCTGTAGTGAACAATTTCACATTTTTTCACCGCATCAAAGATTCTGCTTCTAGGTATGACTGGCATTTTTCTCCCTTCCAACCCCACAGCACCTTCCCACAGAATCAAAGCCTCTTTTTAAGTTTACAATCCCTGACAGGGACAGATGACCCAGTAAGCAAGGTAAACACGGGCTTACTTGTGCTTACTTACTAATCTGTAATGAACAATTTCACATGGGTTTCACCACTTCTAAGCTGTAGTGAAACCCATATGAAATTATTCACTACAGATTAGTAAGTAAGCACAAGTAAGCCCGTGCTTACCTTGCCTATTGGATAATCTGCAATTGTATACAATTCAGTGATTTTTTAATATATTTGCAGAGTTGTGCAACCAGCAGCACAATTAATTTTAGACTGTTTTCATCACCCCAAACAGTCATCACCCAACAATAGTCACTCCTCATTCCCTCCTCTCCCCAGAGCCCAGCAACCACCAATCTACTTTCTGTCTCTAACAGATTCTGACGTTTCATATAAATGGGATCATACAATATATGATCTTTTGTGACTACTAATTTTACTTAGCATAACGTTTTCAAGGTTCACCCACGTCGTAGCATGTATTAGTACTTCATTTCTCTTATTGCTGAACAATATTCTATTGTGTGGGTATACACCAGGTATCTATTCCTTCTTGATTGATTGTGTTGTTCACTGCAATGTTCCTAACACCTAGAACAAAACTCCCACAAATGTTGACTAAATGTACAAATGAATGAATTATTAATGACAGCTCTCATAACAGGAAGGAACCTTGATCCACAAACTCAGCTGTGAAGGAAGTGTAAATTTCTTCATTTTTCTATAACTAAGCTAAGTTCCTATTCCAAACCCTATCCTGGTCAATTCAGCCTTTCCCCATTGTACATGGCAAGCTGAATTTTGCTGAGAAAATATGTCTCCGAGGTGGTCGCCTACTCTCACTGGTGACCACTGAGATATCCTCATCCCCAGAAGCTGCTGACATGGGAGCCCTGTTTCAAAGTATGGAGCTGGGTTGCCCCTTCCCCCAGCCACTGGTTTAGGGATTCTCTTGAAATTTCCTTTCCCTTCTATGTAGGCAGGACTCCTTGTCAGGCTGAGCCCAGGGCACTTTCTGAGGCTGTCCAAGATCCTCTTTGCCTGGAGAAGTCCTATGGCTCCTTCTTCTCTGGGATCTTGCCACCTTCCTTCAGAAAAACCAAACCAAACCCATTGCCACTAGTCGATTCCAACTCATAGTGACCCTATAGGACAGAGTAGAACTGCCCCCTAGGCTCTAGGGTTTCCAAGGAGCAGCTGGTGGATTCAAACTGCCAACCTTTTGGTTAGCAGCCTAGCTCTTAACCACTGTGACACCAGGGCTCCTGCCACCTTCCTAGGTATCGCAAACTGAACCAGGCCAATTTTATTGTTTATAAAACTGATAATGGTGAATTTTACCTGAACTCTGTGATACTTGAAAACAGGGATGGTTAAAGAAATCCCTCCACCATTTGTGTTCAGGAAAACAACTTACTGCAAATAACCACCCTTCTCATATGTCTTAGATAAGACTCACAGACGCTCCTTGTTTATACCTATGTCAAGGCCAGACATAGACCCTCCAAATCCCCATTCCTTGCCTCATAAATGAGTAACTGAATAGCTTGCCCCACTGATCAATCAGAAGCAAAGTACTTGTTAACTAAACTTTGGTTAAGCTTCTCTCCTTCCCTCAAGACCCTGAACTTTGACCCACCCTCAGCCTGAGCCAACATACTACCCTTCTTTAAGGGTCCCTTCTGGAGAATAGGCTGGCCTCAGCATAAAACATTCTGATTTACTATCCTATGACATTGCCATTTCATCCCACTTCCCCACACTTGGCATTTTTCTGGCATTGTTTACGCTCTGTCTCTATAAAAGAAAATGCCTTTCCCTAACTCCTTGAGACACTTGCAGATCTTATGGTCAGAATATTCTCCCTCTTGCAATCCCCCTCCCCCATTATTATGAAAGTCCGCTTTTCTTTTTGAATAAATCTTCTCCCTATCAAAGTCTGCGTTTGTTTTTTATTTGACAATACTTAAGTTCTTAAGGAGCCCTGGTGGCGCAAACTGTTAAGCCCTTGGCTGCTAAACGAAAGGTTGGTGATTTGAATCCACTCAGTGACTCTGTGGAAGAAAGACCTGGCCATCTGTTCCGGTAATGATGAAAAAACTCAATGCCATCAAGTCAATAGCGACCCTATAGGACAGAGTAGAACTGCCCCATAGGTTTTCCAAGGACAGGATGGTGGATTCAAACTGCTGATGTTTTGGTTAGCAGCCATCACTCTTAACCACTACACCACCATGGCCTACAAAACCCTATGGGGTCGTTATGAGTTGAAATTGAATTGATGGCACCTAGCAACAACATCAACAAGTTCTTCTTTGGTAGATTTTGGCACTAGTCAGGGTTTCAGAGAAAGCAGATCTCAGTTGGAATTCAGCCACACGTATATTTATTTACTAGCAGACACCAGATCATGTACTTTCATCAGCTTTATGAAAACCCAGCTCTCTGTCCTTTTATGCACTTCCACAGCATCTTGCCTAAGAGGTTCTCTTTAGACAATGTAACAATATTTTAGCAACAGAAATCAGCTAATCCATTCAAATCAGCCAATAAACCCTCCAATTAGCCTATGAACGGAATCTTAAGCCCAGAGTGCCCTTCCAAAGAGTGTAGGCTTTCCGGATTCTTATAGCCCATTCGTGCAAGAGCAGGAATACATTGTCTAGCCAATCTACACTTTTGGATAAATTCACTTCACCAGCGGAAAATTGCTGTCAGCATCCATTGTAACTCTTTACAAAGCCTCTGACTGAAGGGCTGGTGGTAACCTCCACATTTGATTAGCACATTTCAAATACTAACCAATACCTGGGGTATATATTCCTGATTGTTGTTATGTGACATTGAATCAAGTCTATTGACTTGTAGCAACCAACTTATAGTGACCCTATAGGACAGAACAGAGCTGCCCCATAGGGTTTCCTAAGCTGCAATATTCACAGGAGCAGATTGCCAGGTCTTTTCTCCCACAGAGCCACTACCGAAAAACCAAACCTGTTGCCGTCAAGTCAATTCTGACTCAGAGCGACCCTATAGGACAGAGTAGAACTGCCCCATAGACTTTCCAAGGAGCTCCTGGTGGATTCAAACTGCCAACCTTTCACTTAGCAGCCATAGCTCTTAACCACTATGCCACCAGGGTTTCCACAGAGCCACTGGGTGGGTTCAAACCACTGACCTTCTGGGTAGCAGCTGAAGGCTTAACCATTCTGCCACCAGGATTCCTTATATTTCTGATTAGTGTACTTCAAATGTTTAATAAGGGTGTAATTTAAAACTAACACACACACATCCCACTATCTCTGCTGAAGTATTTCAAAATAAAGTACAGATAGTAAACACTGGGCCTCTAGTTATGAATTGAAGTGTGGTAGGTTGACCATATCATTTATCATCCAAACTGGAGCCACGTTAGACGATGAAAGGGAGAGCTTATAATATTTCTGGCAGTCACAGGAGCAAACCAGGACTGTCCCATGTAAGTTGTTTTGTGTTGAGGTCAGAACAGTGTCAACCCACAGGAACAAGGGGTCAGTGGACTTCTGGGGGACATGTTCATTCTATCTGGTCATTCCTATAACACTACAGATAAGGAAAGTGAGACTCAGGAGGGGGAAGGGATTGCTCAAGATCACACAGGATGGTAGAATCTGGTTTTGATCCTGCAACAATTGAATCAATTCTATGCTCTTTCCACTATAGTTAGCCAAAGAATGGGCAGTCAGGGGGAGGAAGAAGAGAGCCAGATAATTTATAATCTGAAAGGAGGTTGGCTGGAAGTACTGATACAATACTCAGAGAGGGAGGGTTGTCTCCTTTCCTCCTACACCTGGCTTAAAAATGCTAGGATGGCAGGAGGTGGAGGATATAAGTTAAGGTGCTCCATTTGTTTAGGGACTGAGCAACAAGTGGTCTAATAAATTGCAAAAGCAAGGAGAACAATGTTATTTTGACATTAAGTGGAAAAGAATGCATTTATGGTAAATTGGTATTAAAATGGGTTTTTTCATATGCATTGTAGGTTATGACATACTCATCCTACCCACCTTTCCTTCCTCCAGGTTTGATGGCTGCATTCATGCACAGAGTTTGCATCTGTGTTGTCTTAATTCCCAAGTGTTTGTATGCAGATTGTCCCTACTTTGGGAATGTTGGTTCTAACTGTCCACTTGCCTCCAGCTTGCTGTGTGACTTTGAATAACATAGCCAGCCTCTCTGAGCCTTTGGAGTATTCTCTGCAAAGATGAGAGATGAGGCACTAGCACATTAACACATCAAGTGTTTTTCAAAGGTCAAATGGCTACTCAGTGTCATTAAAAATGGTTCCTGAATTTATAGGACTTTGTGCACAATTTGCCTGAGGCCTAAAACAGAAGTGAGAAGCGGGTGCATTTCTGGTGTGTTGAACTGTCTACTGAGGATATATTTTGGAAATGCTTCATGCACTGGTAGCTTCCTATGGGTATTTTATATCTGAACACACAGTCTAGGTGCTCTTGTCAGTGTTCATTTTTCCTGTGTCAGTGTGAGGAACAGGGGACTCACGGAAGGTCACTGGATTTCATCCCTGATTCCCTCCATCATCACATCTTATCACATGGCTCCCATCCCCCTCCATGATACCCTTCTCCCCACTGTGCTTTATAATACAGGCAATATAGGATTATTGCCCCACTTTTCCCACCTCCAGCCATTTGCACATAATCTTCTCCTGGCTGGAATCACTCTTGTTCCCATCTTCACCTCGGTAACTCCTATTCCATCTTTAGGTCTCTCTCTGTGATGGTTAAGGTTGTATGTCACCTTGGCTGGGCCATGATTCTCAGTGATTTGCCAGTTACGTAATGATGTAGTTATCCTCCATTTTGTGATATAATGTAATCATCTCCATGATGTGATCAGCCAATCAGTTGTAAGAGGAGTTTCCCCTGGGTTATGGCCTACATCCAATATGTATGGATGTACTGGCAAAGCTTGCTGGCTTTTGCTCACTCTGGATCCTGCATCAGGCTTGTCATCATCTGATCTCCAGTTCTTGGGACTTGAGCCAGTGACCTGCCATATTGCCTGCCAATCTTGGGATTCATTGCCCTCTGCAACTTGTGAGCGAGCAGGCTCTGATCGGCCAATCTTGGGTTCATCAGCCCCTGCAACTACGTGAGTCAGGAGAAGCCTCCAGTCTGATGCCTGACCCATGGACTTGGGACTTGCCAATCTGTACAACTGGCATATATATATATGCCCAGCCTAAGACATTTGGTACTGAGAGTGGTTCTAGAGAAACAAAATTGTAAGGATGAGTTTTCTAAATTGGTTCTCAAGTCTGGTTAGTCTTAAAGATGTTGATGACTCTGCTTCCAGTAGTAAAGAGGTCACTGCTAATGCATGGCACAAGGTAGCAATAGAAATACACAAAATACCACCATCAATAGATCAAGTATTGGTGAGAGGCAAGGCTCTGGGTGATTGCATGTTTGATACTTTTCTATAATTTTGTCAGAATGAGAAGTATAAGGAAGCTGGTTGGTTGGTCCTATTTTGTTAGACAAAGTGGTAAAAGAAAGAGATGAGCTCAGGGCTTTAGAGTCACAGCTCAAGCACCACATAAATAACCTCAAAGTTGCCACTTGTGCTCTGAAAGAAAGCCTTATTTCTTGTAGTAACAGAGCTGATATTGCCGAAAACCAAACCCAGAGTCTTATTGTAAGCGTAGCTGAATTACAACGCCATTTGAATCCTCAACCTTGAATGGTGTCTGAAGTTAAAGCAAGGACATTGATTGGGAAGAAATGTGATCCTGAAACTTGGGATGGGGACATATGGGCAGATAATCAGGAAGCTGCAGACACTGAGCCCCTAAATTCCATTGAATCACTCCTGTCAACAGAACCAGCTCTCTCACTCCCATCGGAAGGGATTACTCTATCTTTGCTAAACCACCCTCCCCAGTAAAATCATTAGCCCCTACACACCCATCTGAGATTAACTCACTGTGTCTGAAGAACCTTTCTCTAAGATATCACCTGGGGCAGCATCTGAGTCATCCTCTGGGGAGGCATCTGAGTCATTGCCTGGGGCGTCACCTGAAGCAGATGCCTTATGCGGCATTGCTGAATGTTAGCAGAACACATCCTCACTACTCGTTTTTGCTTCTAGACCTATCACTAGACTTAAGTCCCGGAGAGCTCCAAAAGGTGAAATACAAAGCATGACCCAGGAGGAGGTACACTACAATCCAAAGGAACTTCTTGGCTTTTCTAATATATACAAATAGAAACCTGAGGAATATGTGTGGGAATGGCTATGAAGGATGTGGGATAATGATGCAAGGAACAGAAGTTGGATCAGTCTGAGTTTATTGGTATCGGCTCACTAAGCACAGATTCTACATTCAATGTGTCAGCCCGAGAGGTTAGGAAAGGATCTAACAGTTTATTTAGTTGGTTCATGGGAGCATGGATTACATGATGGCCTACACTAAATCAAGCTGAAGTACCAGACCTGCACTGGTATACCGTAAAAGAATGTATCCAAAGGCTTAGGGAAACTGGCATATCAGAGTAGATTTATTAAGTTAGAACCACAGACCCTCCCATGCAGTGTCCAGAGGACACACTTTTTACCACAGTGGTGAGGAACAAATTTGTGAAGGGAGCCCCAGCATCCTTGAAGTCTGCTGTGATTGCTGTTTTATGTAAGTCAGATTTGACAGTCGGAACTGCCCTAACTGAATTAAGACACCTAACTACAATGGAGCTGATTGGACCCTGTGGTGGTAGGGACCAAGTGGTAGCACTCAATCAACAAAGACAAGGTGGGCATGGTTACCATCACAGAGAGTGGAACCAAAGTAGTAATCAGAATAGTCTGACTCGTGTGGACTTATGGTGTGGGATACTTAGTCACGGTGTCCCTAGGAGTGAAATAGATGGGAAATCTACTAAATATTTATTTGGTCTGTATAAGCGGAGGAATTCTAGGTCAATTGAACGGCAGTCTAACTCAAATTGACAAAATAGAGAGTCATGGCCCCTCAATCAATTCCCAGAATTGAGCCAGTTTGCAAACCCATAAACCCTTGAATGAAGGGGAGGCCAGGTCCCCTTGAGGAGGGATCCCATTTCACTTCCAAAAATTCATACTGTAAATTTTTCTCCCGGCCTTCCCCAAAGGGATCAACAGTCTTTTACAAGAGTGACTGTTCATCAGGGCAAAGGAAAGAATCAGAATTTTCGGTGATTACTGGTACTGGCTTTGAACTAACGCTAGTTCCAGGAGAAACAAAATGTCACTGTGGCCCACCAGTCAGAGTGGGAGCATATGGAGGTCAGGTTATCAATGGAGCCTTACCTCAGGTTCATCTCGCAGTGGGTCAGGTGGGTCCCCAAACCCATCCTGTAGTGATTTCCTCAGTTCCAGAATGCATAATTGGAATAGATATACTCAGCAACTCACAGACCTCCCACATTGGATTCCTGACAAGTGGAGTAAGGGTTATTATGGTAGGAAAAGCCAAGTGGAAGCCATTAGAACTGCTCCTACCTAGGAAAATAGTAAACTACAAGCAATACTGCATTCCTGGAGGGACTGCAGATTTTACTGCCATCATCAAGGACTTGAAGGATGCAGGGGTGGTGATTCCCACTGAATTTCCATTCAATTCACCTATTTCACCTGTGCAAACAACAGATGGATCTTGCAGAATGACAGTGGATTATCAAAAATTTAACCAGGTGGTGACTCCAATTGCAGCTGTGGTTCCAGATGTGGTTTCATTGCTTGAGCAAATTAATACACCTCCTGGTACCTAGTGGATCCCTGGTGGTGCAGTGGTTAAGAGCTATGGCTGCTAACCAAAAGGTTGGCAGTTTGAATCCACCAGCTGCTCCTTGGAAACCCTGTATGGCAGTTCTACTCTGTCCTATAGGGTTGCTATGAGTCAGAGTTGACTCAATGGCAACAGGTTTGGTTTGGTTTTGGTACCTGGTATGTAGCTATTGATCTGGCCAATGCCTTTTTTTTTGATTCTGATTTTGAAAGAACACTAGAAGCAGTTTGCCTTCAACTAGCAAGGCCAGCAATACACTTTCAATCTTCCACCCCAGGGGTATGTCAACTCTGCAGTCCGTTGTCATACTTTACCCCACAGGGAACTTGATCGACTTTCCCTACTACAAGACGTCACACTGGTCCATTACACTGATGACGTTATGCTGATTGAATCTAGTAAGGAAGAAGTGTCAATAACTCTGGACTTATTGGTAAAACATTTGTGTCTTAGAGGGTGGGAAATTAATCCCACAAAAATTCAGGCGCCTTCCACCTCAGTGAAATTTCTAGGGGTCCAGTGGTGTGGGGCATATTGAGATATTCCTTCTGAAGTAAAGGATAAGTTATTGCATCTGGTCCCTCCTGCAACTAAAAAGGAGACACAATGCCTGGTGGCCCTCTTTAGATTTTGGAGGCAACATATCCATCATTTGGTTGTGTTACTCCAGCTTATTTGCTGAGTAACTGAAAAAGCTTCTAGTTTTGAGTGGGGGCCAGAGCAAGAGAAGGCTGTCTAATAGGTTCAGGGTGCCATGCAAGCCACTCTTCCACTTGGGCCATATGATACGGCTGATCCAATGATGCTAGGAGTGTTAGTGGCAGATAGAGATGCTGTTTGGAGTCTTTGGCAGGCCCCCGTTGGTGAATCACAGCACGGAACCTTAGGATTTTGGAGCAAAGCCTTGCCATGCTCTGCAGATAACTACTCTCCTTTTGAGAAACAGTTTTTGGCTTGTTACTGGGCCTTAGTAGAAACTGAATGCTTAACCATGGGCCACCAAGTCACCAAGCGACCTGAGCTCTCCATCATGAACTTGTCTGACCCACAGAACCATAACGTCGGATGTGCAAGCAGAACTCCATCGTTAAATAGAAGTGGTATATGTGAGATTGGGCTTGAGCATGACCTGAAGGCACAAGTAAATTGCATGAGGAAGTGGCCTAAATGTCCATGCTCTCCACTCCTGTGCCCTCTCCTAGTCTGCACCTATGGCTGCATGGGGTTTTCCTTATGATCAGTTGACTGAGGAAGAGAAAACTTGTGCCTGGTTTACAGGCAGTTCTGCACTATATTCAGGTTCCACTTGAAAGTGGACACTGGCAGCACTACAACTCCTTTCTGGGACCTCCCTGAAGGACAGTGGTGAAGAGAAATCCTCCCAATTGGCAGAAGTTCAAGCAGTGTACCTCACTGTTTACTTTGACTGGAAGGAGAAGTGGCCAGATGTGTGATTGTATACTGATCCATGGGCTGTGGCCAATGGTTTGGCTGGATGGTCAGGGGCTTGGAAGAAACATGACTGGAAAATTGGAGACAAGGATGTATGAGGAAGAGACATGTGGATAGACTTCTCTGAATGGGCAAAAGAAGTGAAGATATTTGTGTCTCATGTGAATGCTAACCAAAGTGTGACCTCAGCAGAGGGGGATTTTAACAATTAAGTGGATCAGATGACACATTCTGTGAAAACCAGTTATCCTTTCTCCAGCCACTTCCATCATTGCCTGGTGGGATCATGAATAAAGTGGCCATGGTAGCAGCGATGGAGGTTATGCATGGGTTCAGCAACATGGACTTCCATTCACCAAGTCTGACTTGGGTACAGCCACTGCTGAGTGCCCAATCTGCTAGCAGCAGAGACCAACACTGAGTCCCCAATATGGCATCATTCCTCTAGGTAATCAGCCAGCAACCTGGTGGCAAGTTGATTACATTGGACCACTTCCATCATGGAAAAGACGGCATTTTGTTCTTACTAGAATAGACGCTTACTCTGGATACGGATTTGCCTTCCTTGCACATAATGCTTCTGCCAAAACTACCATCCGTGGACTTACAGATTGCCTTATCCACCATTATGGGATCCCAAACAGCATTGCCTCAGTTCAAAGGACTCACTGCACAGCAAATGAAGTGCAGCAATGAGCCCATGCTCATGGAATTCACTGGTCTTACCATGTTCCCCATCATCATGAAGCAGCTGGCTTGATAGAACAATGGAATGGCCTTCTAAAGATATAATTACAGTGCTAGCTATGTGGCAACACTTTGCAGGATTTGGTCAGTGTTCTCCAGGAGGACGTTGTATATGCTTTAAACCAGCATTCAATATATGGTGCTGTTTCTCTCATAGTCAGGATTCGTGGGCCCAGGAATCAAGGTGTAGAAATGGAAATGGCACCACTCACTATTACTCCTAGTGGCCCTCTTGCAAAATTTTTACTTCGTTTCTCTGTGACCCTATGCTCTGCAGGTATAGAGGTCTTAGTTCCAAAAAGAGGAATGCTCCCACCAGGAGACACAACACTGACTCCATTGAACTGGAAGTTAAGAATGCCACTCAGCCACTTTGGGCTTCTTATGCCTCTGGATCCGTAGGCAAAGAAGGGAGTTACCATATTGTCTGGTGTGATTGATCCTTATTAACCAAACCAAAATCAAACCCAGTGCTGTCAAGTGGATTCCGACTCATAGTGACCCCATAGGGTTTCCAAAGCTGTAAGTCTTTACAGAAGCAGGCCACCATATCTCTCTCCTGTGGATCCACTGGTGGTTTTGAACCACTGACCTTTCATTTAGTAGTCAATTGCTTTAACCACAACACCACCAGGGATCCTTCAAAACAGAGGGTTGCATTAGCCAAGAAATAAACCTGGGTCGATTGCTTGGAAAGCAGCTATGCTCACCACTATATCATCAACGCCTGATTCTGATTACCAAGGGAAAATAGGATTGATATTATGTAATGGAGGTAAAGCATAATATGCCTGGAATACAGAAGACCTTTTAGGACATCTCTTAGTACTGCCATGACCTGTGATTAAAGTCAATGGAAAACTACAGCAACCCAATTCTGACATGACTACCAATGGCTCAGACCCTTTAGGAATGAAGGCTTGGGTCACCCCACCAGGCAAAGAACCATAACCAGCTGAGGTGCTTGCTGAGGGTAAGGGGAATATGGAATGGGTGGTGGAGTAATTCTAAATACCAGTTATGACCATGTGACCAGTTGCAGAAATGAGGATTGTGATTGTTATGAGAATTCTTTCCTTGTATATGTGCATCAAATATTTTTGTTTTCTTCACTTATAAAATATAAGATATAAATGGGGCTAGTGTGTTTTCAGTTGTATGGATACTAGTTGTATCATGTTAGGCACAAGTATGACTTTGTAGTTGTCTTTATTTAGAGATCGTGTGTGGTTTATGGTTTAAGGTGCCAAGTTGACACAGGGTGGTGTCGTGGATGGAGTTATGTCCCCCCAAAAATGTGAGTATCAATTTGGCTGGGCCATGATTCCCAGTATTGTGTGGCTGTCCTCCATTTTGTGATTGTAATTTTATGTTAAAGAGGATTAGGATGGGATTGTAACACCCTTATTAAGGTCACATCCCTGATCCAATGTAAAGGGAGTTTCCCTGGGGTGTGGCCTCCACCACCATTTATCTTACAAGAGATAAAAGGAAAGGGAAGCAAGCAGAGAGTTGGGGACCTCATACCACCAAGAAAGCAGTGCCTGGAGCAGAATGCATCCTTTGGACCCGAGGTTCCTGCACAGACAAGCTCCTAGTCAAGGGGAAGACTGATGACGGCAAGGACCTTCCTCCAGAGCCAACAGAGAGAAAGCTTTCTCCTGAAGCTGATGCCCTGAATTTGGACTTCTAGCCTACTAGATTGTGAGAAAATAAATTTCTCTTTGTTAAAGCCATCCTCTTGTGATATTTCTGTAGGAGGAACACTAGATGACTAAGAGAGGTGGACTGTGATGCTTAAGGTTGTGTGTCAACTTGGCTGGGCCATGATTCTCAGTGGTTTGACAGTTATGTAATGACATAGTTTGTCAGTTATATAATGATGCAGTTTGTCAGTTATGTAATGTTATTTGATAGTTATGTAATGATACAGTTATCTTCCATTTTGTGATATAATGTAATCACATCAATGGTGTGATCAGCCAATCAGTTGTAAGGGGAGTTTCCTCAGGGTTGTGGCCTGCATCCAATATATACAGATGTACTGACAAAGCTCACTGGCTTTTGCTCACTCTGGATCCTGCATTGGGCTCATCATTATCTGACCTCTGGTTCTTGGGTCTTGAGCCAGCAGCCTGCCATTTGACCTGCCAATCTTGGGTTTGTCAGCCCCTGCAGCTCTGTAAGTCAGGAGAAGCCTTCAGCCTGGAAGCGTGACCCATGGACTTGGGACTTCCCAGCTTCTACAACTGTGTGAGCCATTTCCCTGAGATAAATCTCCCTCTTATATACATATACACATTTTACTGTTTTTTCTTCTCTATAGAACCCAGCCTAAGACACCTTGGGAGTTACTTTCTCCCCCAAGTTTCCCTGACCTACTATGTCTGTCTTGTGCTCAGATTTTGCCTTCTGGGTTAACTCTTGTTAATTGGTGGCATTGCCTGGAAGGCCAGTTTGAGAAGGTTTCTGAGGCTAGTGGGAAAGAGACCTGTGGATGGTTAAAGGTGTTTGCAATGGAAGGAGAGTAGGGGCAGGCAGCTAAACATCAGCCATCCCTGATGCGATCCTTCCTAGCTCCCAGGTCTAGCCTGCTCCTGCCATGAAATCCTCTCTGACTGCTTCTGCTCATACTGTTCTCACCTTCTCCAAATGCTTTTATGCAGAATCAGAGCCATATGCCTTAGCCCAAAATTGTTCTATACTTACATTGTTGTTGTTGTTGTTAGTTGCCGTTGAGTCAGCTCTGACTCATGGTGGCCCATGTACAACATAATGAAATGTTGCCCGGTCCTGTGCCATCTTCTTGATCATTGGTATGCTCGAGTCCATCGTTGTGGCCACTGTTTATTTTGTATGCTTTCCAACCTAGGAGGATCTTCTCATGAAACAGAAGTACACATGTTTTTTTGTGACATGGGTTAACAACCCCACAACATGTCAACCCTCTAACTTCTCAAACTTTTTTTTGGTGAAAATACACATAGCCAAAGATACACCATTTCAAAAATTCCTACATGCACAGTTCAGTGACATTGACTATGTATGCTCTTCCAGTTGTGCTGCTATTCTCACTTAAGATGAAGGCTTACAGAACAAAATAGTTTCTCATTTAACAGTTACTACAAATGTTGCCCTAT
>NW_004443967.1:2824633-2893762 GCF_000243295.1 Trichechus manatus latirostris | reverse complement strand
GGGGGAGTGCTTGGGTGCGTGGGTGAGTGCTTGGGTGGGTGGGTGAATGAGTAGATGGATAGATGAGTAGGTGAATAGATCGGTGAATGAATCAATAATTCAATGTCTAATGATGGGGCCTGTTTCCCTTTGAGAGTGATCTAACAGGAGAACACTCTTTTCCAGGATTGTTAATTCCCCAGGCCTTTGAGATTATAGCCTTAGTCTCTGCAACTACAGGAGAATAGGAGATAGTCTACTACTTTCTGGGAGAAAACAAAATGTTTACTGGACAGAGGGAAAATAGGAGATGGGAAGTGGTTTCTGGAGTTGCATGTGGGCTGGGCTGCCTGAAAGGCAATCTAGGTATGTTCCTCTTTCCCGGCCTCCCAGCCCCCTGGAAAGAAAGGAGTCCCTCAAAGCGTCCCTTCCGGTGGCCATATTTGCCAAAATGGTAAACCACATTTCACAGCTGACTTACTAGAAAGGAACAGATACTCCTCTATCAAGCTCTAGGGCAGAGCACGGACTTGAGAATCCCCAGAAGAATGTAAAGGGGGTTTAATGTTTCTCGGCAGAAACTGCTTTTGGAGAAAGGAAACAGGGAGGGGAGGGAAGTATTTTACTGTATCCTTTTTGGTCTTAACAAGCAAGGACTGTTCCTCAGTAGAATGCTTTTTCAGCTGCAATTTTAATTCCCAAAGCCTGCTTTTCAGTTTGTGCTCAAAAGGCTCCCTTTCCTCCAGGCCCAGGTGGAGAGCTGCTTTATCCACGAGCACGCTTTGTTTCTAATTTTTTTTTTTACTATGGTCAATTTGGAAAATACCAAAAAGCAGAAAGAAGACAATTAAAACAATTTATATTCCCTGCACTCAGAGGCAACTCTCCAGGCTTTGGCTTCTCTGCATACATATTTATAAAAATTGGGAGCATACATATACTGCTTTTTTATTTGACAACGTATCATAAGCAATCACGAACATTCTTATTTAAGAAAATTGGCAACACCTTATATATACATTTTTTTTATTTGACAATATATCATAAACAATCACAAACATTCTTATTTAAGAAAAAGGTTTCTGTTTTCTTATTACAAAATAATGTACTTTCATTATAGGAAACCAAAACACAAAACAAAAAATAAAAAAACCATAGCACGGAGAAATAAATTAAAAATACCTGTAATTCTACCACTTAGAGTCATTAAAAAAAATGTGTATTCAACTACTTAAAAAAACATATTTATAATTTAAAACATTCTTAAAAAGATTAAAAAGGGGGGGCATGTTGTAATTCGTAGTGGCCAATGAAATACTCTCTTAAAATATGACCATTTAAAATCAAGTAAATTTCAAGCATTACTTGATTATTATATGATAAATATTGGCAGATGCTGTTGGTCCAGTCAAACCTATTTCGATTACCTTTCTCTTGTCTTCCTTTACCATGGAGCCTGGAAAGTGAAAAATGCACAGCTTCTCTTGCAGCAGGGGCTGGCCGTGCCATTTGTTCTGGCCTTACCAAATAAAAAGGCAATGACTTAAAAGAGAACACTTCCCTTCACACCTCTTCTCATTCTTAAAAATTTTTTCAGGTAGACATGATGTCTGGAGCACAGCAGCCATTTTGAAACCATGAGGACAAAATCCATAAGCAAAGGACAATATAGCAGAAAAGTAGTAGCGACTATTGATGATTTTTATGACAGCTTCTCCAGCTCTGAGATGTCTACCTCTGGGATTCTTGATGAGTGAGAAAATTGAGTGACTTATTGATTTAAGCCACTATTTGTGGGTTTTCTGTTACTTATTCCTGAATATCCTCCTAACTGATATGGGATGCCTGACATTTTATCAAATCCAGCATTTTTCGTGTCTGTTCTTTATTTCTCCATGCTCCATTCTAAATTACCAACCCTCAAACTGGAACTTGGTGAGGCCCTGTTCACAATAATATGTCTAATCCTGCAAGATACCTGTTTCAGATGTTAAGTTCAGTAGGAATTCGTAACATCTGGCTACTTTTATGAAGGCTATGACTTTTCTCTCTTCAGCCACCTGCAGGGGCCAAGTCACCATCCCCAGTGCAAGGGCTAAGCTTTATACTTCTGTGTATCAACTCACAGCACAGTGCCTTGAAAATGGTACCAGTACCAATTTCTGTTGAATTGATTCCAACTCATGGCGACCCCTTGTGTGTCAGAGCAGAACTGTGCTCCATATGGTTTTCAGTTACTGAGTGGGCTAGAACCTCCAACCTTTCAGTCAGCAGCTGAGCATTTTAATCTTTTAATCATTTGCACCACCCAGATTCCTTGTGAATGGTAGATACTCAATAAATATTAGTGGTTTGATAGTTTGATTTTAACTCTCTGATTTCTTGGCTACAGAATATGTAAGAATTTTGGAGACTATTGATTTAGACATCTTTACAGAACCCGCAAACAAAAAATGTTGTGTTCATTTTTTTAAATACCAAGCAAAGCTGTCAAAATGACATTGACTGTCATACTCCGGTTTAGAGGATATTTTTAGCTTCCTGTCATCCATCACTTAATTATTGCAACTGGCAACAGATCTCAGTCCAATGGTGAGATAATAATTTCAAAAGAAAGATTGTGTGTGAAACGTCCTGGGAATGATTAGTGAGGAGGCTATGATTCTGTTCATGTCATCTCACCGTGATTGCAATGGGATGTGGTAAATTAGTTGAACTATGCTTCTGCATCCCAGATCCTTGTAATTGAAGGGCTGGTGTTCTTACTTGTCTGGGCAGGCCCTGGGTCAGCAGGGAGCCTCATGGCCAGGCAGACAAAGAGGGAAGAGGGCAGCATGTTTGCTCAACAAGCCTTCAGAACAAATTGATCCTGACTGTTTGTGGTTTCAAAAGCCACCAGATATTTTCCATGTAGTTCTCCTTGGTGTGTAGTTGAGCAATGGTTGGGGTGGGGGTGGGAGTGGGGGACCCTGACCTCTGCCTGTCCACTTCTAGCAGCAGCATGAGAGCCAACTGATCAATGCATGTCTTTGGCTCATGTCTTTGTTTGTTTAGCTTGGTCCATCTTCTGCAGCCATGATTAAGGGACAAGTCACTTGGGAGGAGTTGTGTTGACTTTTGCCCTGTGAGAGGCCAGAGGGTCAAAAGCCAAGGCCTATCGGGCTTGAGTCTCACAGCCAATCAGGTGAGTCACCTGAGGAAGTGAAGAGCCAGGGCAGCCAAAGCCTGAGCTCCAGGATGGGGAGGTCAGTGTGGGAGGGTGGAGCAGGATGGAGGGCTCTGGGGTTAGTTGGAAAGAATGGAGCAGAGAAACCACTGGGCTCTTTCAAGCCCCTTCATCCCCCAAACTATTTTGTCTAAGACGTAACATTCAGGTTTAATAAACCAAAACCAAACCCTTTGCAGTCAAGTTGATTCCGACTCATAGCGACCCTACAGGACAGAGTAGAACTGCCCCGTAGGGTTTCCAAGGAGTGCCTGGTGTATTCAAACTGCAGACTTTTTGATTAGCAGCCGAGCTCTTAACTACTGTGCCACCAGGGTTTCCTCAGGGTAAATGGACCCTCCTTAATAGGAAGACCACATTCAACACCTTAAGTGATTTTCTATTCATGGGAAGGTCCACAGGAAGTGAAGGTGGAATATGTGTTGGTTGGAAATTATCATGGATGATTGCACGTAAAGAACTTTAGAGGCCATTTATGCCACGAATCGTGCTTTACTGATTCAGAGAGGCTCTAGAGAGGGAGAGTGGCATGGCCTGGGTCACACGGTTTCAGGGTGGAACTACGCTTCTTGACGCCGGGCCTGGTGACCCTTCCCCACATCTCTCCACTTTCTGCACCTCCTTCTATGTTTCCCCTCGCCCGTTTAATCTCTATGTTCTGACTCCTGTGCTTTGCAAACCCACCTCCTTTCCCTCCCATCCTCTGCCCATTGATGACCTTCTTTTCAGGGGAAAAACCCACCTGGTTACAGAAGGGCATATATCACAAGGCTTGGAACATAATAGGTGCTTAGGCATGTTCTTCACATCTCTTTGCTTCTGGGAGAAAAGACTATGATCAGGAAGCAATTGGAAACCAAAACTAGATGCTTCTCATGTGCTAAAGTACATTGCAAGCTACTTGAAAGCAAAGACTTTGATTACTTCTTCTACAAATCCAGGGCCTAGTGCGGGATCTGGCATATAGTAGGTTCTCACGCAAGCTTGTTGGAAAATGTGAATGAGCACCACAGGAAAAATGGTGTGATCCATGGAGCATCCCAGGGAGGCTCCCAGAGGAGGAGGCGCCTGAGCCAGGCTCTAAAAATATGACTACTTGTAGTTCCTTCATTTATTCATTACATTCATCCAACAAATATTTATTGTGCCAGGCATTCTTCTAAAATAAAGCTGTAATTGTAATTATACCACTTTCTGTGAGTTCTGTGAGTCATTCTAGCAAATTATTAAACCCAAAGGACTAGTGGAAGCCAGCAGGTCAGAAGTGAGCAGGGAGTCCCTAGCTTGAGGCTGCTATCCTGAGGGGGTAGAGGGAACTCCTGAGTTTGTAGCCGGCAGGTTAGAAGTGAGGGAAACTCCGGGAGAGGCCTGAGCTTACGGCTGGCATCCTGAATGGGTAGTGGGAAAACCTCGAACTTACAGCCAGCAAGTCAGAAGTATGGATGTCATGGGACCTCCCGAGCCTATGGCTGGTAGCTGTAGTCTTGGGCCGACTTGGCATTCCAAAGGACTGTGCCCTTTGACTTGTGAGCTCTGACCTAGGTCCAGGCGGTTAGGGTTGGAGGAAGGAAGTGCTGCATGTGCAGCTGCTGTCAGGACTGAACAGAGAAGTGGAAGGTGAGGATATGTTATAACCTCATAGTTGGTGTCAAAAAAAGAAAGAAAAGTAGATTTGAGATTTATCCACATAGGTCACTGTGTACATGTGCCTTTCCTGTGAGAGGGTCCATAATATCATCAGGTACCACAGGGGTGGCTGACCCCTAAACAGCAAAGATTCACCTTTTTAATATTTGTAAGGGAACTTGGCTTCTTCAGGACAGGAAAGTAAGCTTTGAGTCTCCTGAGTACATGCATGTTTTAAGAAGGCTTTGATCTTTCAAATGAGCAAGTTGAGGAGAGAGAGGAAGTGCCAAGGTCCTCTCTTCTGAACGCAGTGACAGAACAACTTCAGAGACCATGAGATTCTCTCAGCATGTGCGTGCCGACCACGGTGGGCTCTGCTTTGAATACGAACACTTCCTGGGAGGTATCTGAGACAGCTGGGGCCCCTGTTCCAGGACGTGTGTTGCCCTGCAGAGGAGAGAATGCAGACCTTGTCTCCTTGGCTCTGCCAGGGCCAGGAAGCCCAGTCCTTTTCCTGCCAGCGGAACACCAGAGCAGACACTTATCTATTCATACTAAAAGAGTGAATCCTTACCTGCCAGGAGATGGGAAAAGGGCAATGGAATCTGTGGACCAAATTGTTTCTGCCCCAGAGAGTAATCAGGATCATTTTGTATGCAATAATTTAATCTATTATAATATTATTATTATTACTTAAATTTTATTTTAAACAGCTGGCTTTTGACTCCAGATCAGCACATTTTGCATGAAGAAGTACTTTAAATATTTCAAAAATACTTCTATATTTATTTATTGTTACCAAATCACTGGCCTTAGTTTTCTCATCTGGGAATTGTGAACTAAGCAAGATCAGGAACAAGCAAGAGACCTCGCCTCACATGCCAGTTGAGCTTGATCTGTAGCCCTATGCTGAGAAGGATTCTGAGGCCTCATCTCAGATTTGCAGGAATCCTGATTGATCAGTCATGTCTGCCATGAATTTAGAAGGAAGAACTTTGGTACCCTGAACATGATGATGCCTATTATCTTTTCTAGCCATAAGATTCCAAGCATCTAGGGCAGGAGTCAGCAAACTACAGCCCATCAGCCAAATCTGGCCCACCACTTGTTTTTGTAAATAAAGTTTTATTGAAACACAGCCATGCTAATTTGTTTTCATATTATCTATACCTGCTTTCACACTACAATGGCACAATTGAGTTATGACAGAGACCATATGGCCCACAAAGCCTTACTATTTTGCCCTTAGTAGAAGAGCTAATATCTCCATGAAGGAGGTAAGAAAGATCATATTAGCCTCATTTCATGAATAAAGAAAATGATGCACTATGAGGAGAGACATTGTGTCCAAGGTCACAGTGCCAGGTTGTAGCTATACAGGTCACCTAGGGCCCAGCATTTTGACACCCAATTCATTGTACTGCAACATGTGGCTTCACTAAAGAAAGGAACATTCTATAATCTGGTGCAGAAGAATTTATATAATTGGTTTTAGCATAAGAATTTCATACCAATGCTTCAAATACAAACAAGAGGTCGACAGAATTCTTTTCCTGTGCAAGAAAGGGAGCAAGAAAAGCCCTGGTCTTCAGTGAAGTTAAAAAAGTCTGTTGCCTTTGAGTCAGTTCCAACTCATAACCACCTTATAGGACAGTGTAGAACTGCCCCATAGGGTTTCCAAGAATGTAAATCTGTATGGGAGCAGACTGATACAACTTTCTCCCGCAGGGCAGCTGGTAGGTTCGAACCACCACTGACCTTTAGGTTAGCAGGCAAGCACTTAACCACTGCACCCCCAGAGCTCCTTAGTGAAGCTTAGCGTTGTTCAACAGCGTGGTCCTCCAAGAAACAGATGCTAAAACAGGTAACGACAGAGCAGACATTTGTCAATACATACTAAAAGAGTAAACTCTGCTTTCCAGGAGGTAGGAAAAGGGCAATAGAATATGTAGGCCCAGTTGTTTCTGCTGCAGAAAGTAATCATGATCATTTTTTATGTAATAATTTAATTTTTGCAATGATTTAATTGATATTATTACTATTATTTAAATTTTATTTTAGATGGCTTGCTTTAGATGTACAGAGGATTTATTGGGGAAATGCCCGTGAAGGAGAAAGAGGGAGGGGCCACAATTGGGTAGAAAGAGCCTCAGACCACAGCGCGGTTCTGAGAAGTCTCCACCAGGCTGATGAAGAAGTGACGCAGGGACAGGAAGGGGCTGACTCCAGTGCCACCTTGTACTCATTGACTGGGAGTAGCCAGAAGAAGCATGGCCTGGGTATGAATGCCGTGTGCACCCAAAAGAGCAGCCCATAGAGGCTACCAGTCAACAAGGCTCCCATAACTGGTTCTCATGAGGGAGGACTTGGATGGTGCACCCTTGTGGCTGCTACTACATGCAGAGTTTCCATGAGCCCCCATGCCAGACACTGTGCTAGGACTAGAGGCCGCAGAGATATGAAGACTATCATTGCCATCCCCCAGGAGCTCATGGTCCAGCTGGTAAGACCAAACGTGCATATAAACAAGTGAGTATGAGTTAACAGCAAAGGCAGTAATAAAAGAAAGGGAGGTGTGGAGCAGTCTGAGATTTTCAAGAACAACGTGGGCAGGTGGCTCAATGAGGGACTGCAGGAGGAAGGCTTGGGATGTGCCCATTTGGCTTTATGATGGGCACATGTGCTGGGTGTTCTGCATCATTTTAGCCTTCCCTGCACCCACAGATCACCTCCACCCATTTGGCATTCACTGAGTACCTACCAAGTACAAGGCACCATGCCCTGTGCAGTGATTATGCAGGTCCCAGTATAAACAAGCTTGCAGTCTTGTGGGGACTTATAGACTCTGATGAGTCATTTACAAAAAAAATCACACTATAGAAGTGCATGTGGGTTTGTGTGGGACTCCTAATGACTGGGCTTCTGCTAATACTCACGGTGAGGCACGAACAATGGGCAAAACCATTCATTTTGCAGCTATATATTTGTTAAGCTTTAATGCATGATGCAGTAGTAGGAAAGCAGTTTTTACTGCCATTATGAAAAAATAGAAAAAATTATATAAAGAAAAACTGTGGAAAAAAAAAAAAAGAATAATGACTCATATAATGGCCTCCAAATGAACCTATCACCCATGTTCAACAACGATCAACTCATGGAAAATTTTGTTTCATCTTTATTCTCACCCACTTCCTCCCTCTTGTATTATTTTGGAGCAAATCCCAAACATCATATAATTTCACTGGTGAATGTTTTGGTATGTATCTCCAAAGGATAAGGATGCATTTTTTTGTTTGTTTTAAAACACATTCACAATACAACTATTACACAGTTCACGTTCCTGAGTCTCCCTTTTATTATCTGAAAAATGGACACAAATAATGTCCACTCTGCGGGGTAATTAGCTACATTTTGTATAAAATGCTGAGCACAGTGGCTAACCATAGTCATGTTCGCTGTTACGATGATAACACATATGGTCTGTGGTAGGCAATGTGGAGGAATAGAAAAAACCCAAAAGCATAATATCTTTCTCCAGACTCTTAGTCTAATTGGAGAAACTAAGACACATATTAGTTGTACGTGTTTTCTGCCTTCACAGAACTCTTCACAAGAGAAATGATATTTGGGAAACTTGGTTTCCTGGCATGAAACACAGTGACATTGTCATATATTTAGGCTCTATTGTCAAGGTAGAAACCTTACTTACCTAAATAATTAGTCTAGGCTACAAAGGGCTAAACAAAAGCACAGTTCTTGAATTGCCAAATTGCTCTTTTGAATACACATTGACTACTCTTACCTGGATTTTTTTTTTTTAACACTCGTGTATATAGTCCTTCTTCTTACACACATATACACATAAACAACACACAAACATACAAGATCTGGGTGTGTGCGTATCTCTGTGTCTCTGTCTCTCTGTCTCTCTCTCTCTCACACACACGAACACACACAAGTCTTGCATCATTTTTATGTACCTTTGCTTTGAGGCTGGTGGTGGCTTTCACAAGCTCCAGTTGCAGGTGTTTTCAGATGAACCTTGTTCAGTCAGTCTCATCAGTTCATATTATTACTAATGATCTTAGGTCACAAGATCTATGTTTATACCCTCAGAACATTAGCTATTTGTATAAAAGCCCCGAAATCTATTCATCAGCAGGAAGTGTTTTTATTCCTGAAGACAAAACACTACTTCATTTTAATGCCCTGGTCTCAGACTTCCCGTACTTCCACACCTCTGCTGTCCATGCCATCATCCCTACATTCAGATGAGAAGCTTTTTGCACTGGAATTTCCACCTAAGTGGTGACCTGTGGCCGTGCTCCGTCATCTTTGCTCACCTGGCATGCTCGGCCTCCTCTCTCTCCCCATGGAGAAGCCTTGCCCTCCTGCTTCTGGGAGGATTCCTCTCTGGTTGTGCTCTGCCAGGGATGTGAACTTTAGTTGGGGCTGGATGGATGAGGAGGATCTGCGTGGCTCCCTTGCTCTCAGTCACCACTCTTTCTTTCCCTGGTTGACTTTTTCCACATCATTTCACCTAGCACATCTGTTCAGATTGTTTATTAATGATCTTAAGGGTTTGGATGAAACATTTCAGGCCACAGGCCAAACTGGGAACTTGTCCAGCCTTTCATCAGGACCCTCCCCACGCTCTCTCTGTCTTCTCCTCTGCTCTCTTACTTCTCATCTTTTGCCTACATCCCCTGCTTCCCCTCATCTTTGCTGTGTGTGGCATCTTCCCCACCCAGGCCTACTCTTCCCTGCAGTGCCCTATCCAAAGTTAACCTTTCTCCCACTTGAACAACCTCTGCCTGGAGGCACTGCTCTCAGTCAGCTTCGAAAGGCAAGCTGGTTCAGTCTATATTTTGGAAACAGATATCTGCTTTTGAATCATCAATGGCTGGCTTCCTAGCTCTGTGCTTTTAGATATTTAATCTTTCTGAGACTCACTTAAAAAATTTAAAAATTCACACAGTAACCATGATTTGTTGGCCTAATTGACATTTTATCCATAAATAATTATGTAGCATTTCTTTTCTTCATTTTCTCCTTGAACTAAATATCCTGGAAGCCAAGGCTGACTATGTAGGGAAAGAATAAAGACCTGTTTAGTGTGAATAGCTGGAATGGAAAGAACACAGGACTTAATTCTCACTTCAATTCCTGGTGGAGTGGTTATTGGCAAGTTACTCTAACTTTCTGATTCTCTATGACCTCATCTCTCATAAAAATAGTATCTCCCTCTTGCTCGGGGTTGTTGGGAGGATTACATGAGATAGAATGTGTGACTGTGCTTTGTGCACTGTGAAAACCTATACAAACGGTAGACTCAGATATTGCTATGATATTATAACTTCTGACTGAAGAGAATCCCTTCGAAGTCTGGTTCTTTAATTTGTTTTGTTTCCTTTTTGTTTTCCTGCTATGGGGCTACAAATTTATGGATGAAAGGGAGTGGAAATTTGTACACAAATGTCCTTAGCAACATTATTCATAGTAATGCTACAACATTATTCATAGTAGCCCCAAAGTAGAAACAACCCAAACATTCATCAGCTGATGAATGGAAAAATACAATGTGATCTATCCGTATTATTTGGGAGTAGAAAGGAATGCAACACTGGTATGTGCTACTGTGTGGATAAACCCTGAAAACATGCTCAGTGAAGGAAGCCAGTCACAAAATGGCAAATAGTGTATGATTCCGTTTATATGGAATGTCTAGGCAAACCCATAGACACGGAAACTAGATCAGTGGTTTTCTAGAGCTGGGGTTTTGGAGAGAATTGAGGAGTGGCTGCTAATGGGTAATGGGTTTCTTTTTTGGGGTGACAAAAATGCACAACTGTTAATATAATAAAAACCATTAAATTATATACTTTATGGGTGAGTTTTATAGTATGTGAGTTCTATCTTAATAAAGCTATTATATATATATATATATACACACACACACAAGGAGTGAAGATATGACTTTGCTTGTTCTCAATTTTCCCTAGCATGAGCGCTTCAGAGAGCTCCCTTGGAGAACACTTGGCTCTCTGATTGCATATATTTCCTGTTGGCTGGTTTTCCCTGGTTTACTTTGGACAGGCCCATGCCCTTCATAACAAGTCCCCTTCACTGGACCCTGCCAGCTGGTTCCATTGCACTAGGGGCCTCTTTAGTAAACTGCTGCCTCCTGTGCTATAAAATCATTTTATGAGGGCACTGAACCATGTCTGGTCTTGTTCACCTTGGTATCTCTAATGATTACCACAGTTCCTAACATAAAAAAACCAACCCAGTTGCTGTTCAGTCAATTCCCACTCACAGCAACCCTATAGGACTGAGTAGAACTGCCCCATAGGGTTTCCAAGGCTGTAATCTTTCTGGAAGCAGACTGCCACATCTTTCTCCCACAGAGCGGCTGATAGGTTCGAACCGCTGACCTTTCGATTAGCAGGGCCAAGTGCTTAGTGACTGTGCCACCAGGGCTCCTAGTTCCTAACATAATCCAAAACTCAAATCTGTGCTGTCCAGTCTATTCCAACTCATAGTGACCCTATAGGACAGAGTAGAACTGCCCTGTAGAGTTTCCAAGGAGCAGCTGGTTGATTCAAACTGCTGATCTTTTGGTTAGCAGCTGAGCTCTTAACCACTGCACCACCAGGGCTCCAGTTCCAAACATAGTAGATACAAAATAAATATTTGGTGAATGAATGGTTATTCACGTAACAAACGAGTCCCCTTATGTTCCATTAGATATTGAGCTCTAGTATTTCAATACACATTTAAGGGTTTGTTTACATTTCCCTAGGACCAGTCGCTCAATGGGAGAAAAGACCTGGTGATCTGCTCCCGTAAAGATTACAGACTAGGAAACCCTATGGGGCAGTTCTACTCTGTCCTATAGAGTCACTAGGAGTTGGAATCAACTTGACAGCACATAACAACAACAAAGAGCCTACAAAATAGCTGCAACTATGGACTCAAATATACCAATGATTGTGAAGATGGTGCAGGATCAGACAATATCTCATTCTGTTATATATGTGGTCGCCATGAGTTGGAGCTGACTGGACAGCAGCTAACAGCTAACAGGGCCTACAAGAGCCTGATAGGTGCCTGCTGGCTTTCTCGTGCATTTAATTCTTACAGTAATTCAGTGAGGAAGGGGATAAGTGACATGTTCAAAGTCATAGAACTAGTAAGATGGAGGGCTATAATTTACCCAGACCCGTTTAGCTTCCAAAGCCTCCCTCTTTACAATACATCTTGTGGCCTGACAGAGCACTGATGGCTTTGAAAGGGGAGGGTGGCCGGAAAGGATGAAGGAACATAGAAACTAAAAGTCACAATCAATGAAGGATCAATAAGAAATGAAAGTAAACCATCTCCAACATGAGAGAGCAAGTCACCAGGATTCACCCATCAAACATGTTCCCCTGTAGTGACCCAGCACTGCTCAGTGCCACTCAAGCCTCACTTCCCCAGTGGCAGCAAGAACTCTTTGGGAAGATTAGAAGCGGCCAGGCTATGAGCCTGGTGCTCCCAAGTCACAGAATACTCAGCTGTGGCCCCTGCTCCGGGTGTCTCAATTGAGAATGAGGCTACTGAGCTTGGCACTTCACTCCCCACTCAGAAACTCTCCACCAGGCGAAGCCAAGAAGACACCACGCGCTGCATCATTAAATTATAACAATCCTTGAAACTCACTCCAGAAGCCTGGGTCTGTTTGTCCTTGCGATCGGAAGGAAGCATGTGATTGGCTGGCTGAGCTCGGCCTAGCAGGCCTTATCTCTGGCTGGTTATTATTTGATGAAAGAGACTTCTCCTCTTGTGTTTCAGAACTTGTGCTAGTTGCGGTATCCGCATTGCGAGAGTTTGCTGCTGCCAGGGGAATTTTTCTGAGGTTACTGCCGAGTACCCAAAGTCCCCCAGCTTCTGGCCATACAAACAGGCTCCCAGTCAAGAGGGACCTTGTTTTTTATTCAGACTGTGGCTGACTTCTCCACAGCTCCATCGGCTTTGCTAATCAACTGATTGGAAATAATCCCTCAAACACCACAGAGTCAAGGCTCCAGGTACTTACAAATGTGGGGTTGGGGGGAGTCTAATTTCTTAGGGTGTCATGACTTTAGGGTAGGGTGGAGGGCTGGAAGCAAAGTAAAAAAAGGAGCAGCAGAGACAGCGGGAGGACAGAACTCAAAGAAAAGAGGACTCAGGATCTTTGAATTCTGAGGAGAGGCAAAGCCACAGCTCTTGGGCTTGAGCTCTTTGCAGCTGGAAAGAGGGGTCAACACACTTGTGAGGTGAACTCCTGTCTGTTGTGCTTTTGCACCCTGTCAAGTCCCTCCTGAGGTCTAGCTATGCTTTCTAGCTTTTTGTGATCCTTCCCTCTGGCCAGAACTTTAGAGTCCTGAGAGGGCTTTGGACACTTTAAGAGAAATCCAATGGCTTTGGTGTGAAACATTATTAAATCTAATTTGCAGATGGAATGTGGTCTTCAAAATTTCTACTTAGCCATACAAATCCTTGTGCTTATCCTTGTGGTGTTGGCTACAGAGAAAAGAAAAGGGTGGCGCTGGGCACCTCATTTATGAGAATCTGTTTCCCACTCTGTCTGAGAACTGTGTTTGATGTGTGATGTCAGTTCTCATCCCCATCATATTCCCAGCTCAGTGGTGTTTTCTGAACTTGAGATGGGCAGCCATAACTTTATGTCAAAGGACGTCCTTGTTACGGATGAAAACCGGGCTTCCTATGGTGCCAGCAGGGATTGAACCACCTCGAATGCAGAATGAAAGTCAGAGATAAAAGGGCAGACTCTGTCTTCTACGATTGTTAGGATTGCTCTTGGTGGCTGAGTAGGGGAGGGTGTGATGCAAAAGTAAGGAAAACAACAGTCTTATTGGCATTAAATGGAAAAGAATTTTTTTTTTTTTTTTTGTAAATTAGTATTCTTAAAATGAGTTTTTCCTTATGCATTGTAGGTGATGAAATAATCATGCCAACTGCTTTTCCTTTCCCCAGTCTTGGTGGCTGTCTTAATTCCCAAGTGTGTGCATGTATGTTGTCTTAATTCCCAAATATTGGTATCTGGGTTGTTGAAACTTTGTTAGTTGTGGTGAGAGGTTACTATGGCTTTGTCCCACAAAGATTCTTCACAGGATGGAGGACCCTTCTTCCTGATGATTAACTCTGTGGTTCTCCAGGGAGCTTTCTCTGCTGGGGCCCCGTTGGCCTTCCTGAGGCTATTCAGAGTAATAGGTTTGAGAAGGTCTCCAAGGTGAAGCCGGCTCTCCACTTATAATTTTAAGGTAAATGTTAAGACATGGAGGATAAGCCCAATGCAGGGGGTTAGACCTATAGTTGAGTCTTCTCTGCTCCTTTGGGAACACTTCTTTTCTTTACCTTTCCAAATGGTCTGAGTTCTGCTTACCTCTCTGGTCTCCTCCTCACCCTTCTCCATCTCTGTCCCATCATATGGGTGCTCTTTCAGTTCCTAGCATCCACCATAGCCCAACCTTATCATATTCCATCCCTTCTGCTTGGAACACTCTCCACACTGCCCTGCCCCCAAGTCTGGCCAAGTCCTACAGATTAGTTGGCCTCTGAGTAAAGCCACTTCCTCTGGTACTAGGTTAGGGCCCCCTGGACTTCCTTTTATTAGACCACTAATCATAATGTCTTATGATTACGTGTTTCATGACCCATTGCCTCCACTAGACTGGAAGCTCTGTGAAGGCGGGGATCATACCTGGTTTGCTCACAGTCAGGTCCCCAGAGACTAGTAATGTCTGATACCCAGTAAACTCTTACTGGTAATAATGGCTAATATCAACAGAGTGCCTTCTACCTGCCTGGCACTGTTCTAAGTGCTTTATACTTACTAACTCATTGATTCTTACATCAAGCCTGTGGTGTAGATGTCAACTGCATATAACAGACAAGGAAACTGCAAGTTAAGGGACTTGTACAGGGTATCACAGTAAATGGCAGACTTCAGAGCCCATGCTTTCACTACCATGCCCCTTTTGCTGAATGAATCAATGAATGAATGAATGCTACCAGGCTGATGGTAACAACACTGGCAACTCTGACACTGCTCTGTTGGTCTAGCCACCTAGCCAAGCCTTCTGGGCAGCACCCAAGGCCAGGTTGTGAGATGGGTTTGGAGGAGACAGTACTAAGCAAGCATAGTCCTGACCTGAGATGCGTTCAGTTCACAGCTCCCTCCTCTCTGCCAGGATCTCTTTCCCCATCAACTTCTCCCTGCCTTTGTATTCAGGTCTAACCAGGTATGGGCTCTCATCTACATGCTGTTTTGGGAACACTTCTTCTCTTTATAATAGACTGAGAGGACTGGAATTTGGCCCAGCCTTGAAAGAAACATGTAAAGAAAATAACTGTGTGCCAGGAACTGTGATAAATGCTTTTCCTTGTCTTATCTCATTTATCCTCTTTTTGAGAATATAGTCCTTATATAAGTCAAAGGCATTAAAAACAGCACATGAATAAATAGATAATCCCAATCAGTGATGAGAAAAAGAACAAAGGATCAGATTTAGATGAGAGTGCAGAGCTAGCCAAGAAAGGCCTCTATGACGGACTGCAGAACGTGAGCACCTAATGTCCTGCCTTGACCAGAACGCACTAGGTGCTCACTAAGTGCATGTCTCTGGGGCTCAGAGTCCATAAGTACAGAACAAGGTAGTGGGACTAAGTAATTCCTAACCGAGTCACCATCAATGGCGTTTTATGATTCTGTTGATCACAGCAAAAGACAGAGTGAGGCAGGGCTACCTGACTTCCTGTCCTGTGCCCTTCTTCCCCAGCTGCCTCTGCGGATGGAGAGCCTGGGCCCAAACACGAAGAAAGCTTGTTGGTGGCCCATTCAGTTCCCTAGATCCCCTTTCTCTCATCACCTCCTTCCTTCTTCTCCCAAGTGGAACCCAGCGTCTTCACCCCCTGGGGGCGCTCCAGTCAGAAGAAAACCCTAAGTCTCTTCCCGGGGATTGGGGACAAAAAACAAGTTCCTCATGTGCTTCTTCCCCTAGCACCTACATGTCCAGCCTGAGTGATTAACCCACCTAGGATGGGCCTCTCTGATGGCCCAAGTTCAAGCAGATTGGGAGGTAAGCAAGGAACTGAAGATTTGGGGGAGGGTTCATGTGAGGAAGGGGCCCTGGGCTCCATTGCAGCTCCTTGGCTGCCCATGAGTGCTCCCAGGGCTGCACCCCCACCCCACCCCCCAGAGTACCATGTTCTTTTGGCACTGCACACAGTCTCTTGTGTGAGTGCTCTGGCCAGGGCATCAGAGACAGCTCTTGTAAAGAGCTGGTTAGCATTTTTTCCAGACAAAGCCAGAAGCTCTGGGAGGTGGTGGGAAGGCTAAGCCTGCAGAGTGATGAAAGGAAATAATTTGCCTCAGGCCCCTGTCAGATTTGTGATCTCCTACTGTCCCTGTGGGGGACCCTGTCCCCTTGCAGTCCAGAGGCATGCATGTCAATTTCCTGTCCCTTCTCTTCCCTACCTTGAGCTTCATTAAAAAAACAAATTATTCTAGTAAAATATATAACAGAAAAAAATGCCACTTTATTTTTTTGGATACAGTTCAGTGACATTAATAACATTAACCATGTTGTACAACCATCACTATTACCTATATCCAAAAGTTTTTCATCACCCCCAACAGAAACCCCTTAAACATTAAGTCCCCACTCCCTCTTCCCCCTAGCCCCTGATAACCACTAGTACACTCTTGTCTCTCTGATATTTGCCTATTCTGAGTGGGATCATACAATATATGTCCTTTTGTGTCTAACTTATTTCACTCAGCATAATGTTTTCAAAGTTCATCCATGCTGTAGCAGGTATTAGAACTTCGTTTCTCTTTATGAGTGAATAATATTCAATTGCGTGTATGTACCACATTTTGTTTATCCATCCCTCTCTTGATGGATGCTTGGGTTATTTCTACCTTTGGGCCTCATTCTTGCCTTCAGCTATCTGTGATTTGCTGGCTCAGAGGGCTTAGTATGACTTCATAGGGGCATTAGTGTCTTAGCCAATGGTGCAAGCAGGGAGCAATTATGGTGGCAAGACAGGCAGTAGGATTAATCCCTCAAGGCAGATGACTCTTCCTGCCATGAATTAGGGATTCGGCAACTCCCTTTTTGGTAGGGGAGTCATGGAGGAATGGATGTTGAAAAAGAAAGGCAATGTTATGCAATAAATAATACACTAGACAGAGAGCAATTTCCAAAGAGACTTTGAATTGGAAGTTGTACCCTAAGGCAAATTACTCCCAGCGGGTCATAAGAGGAAAATGGCAGCGTATTGGCAATGGAAAGCCCACCCTCACTGTCGGATTTCCAGAACCTTTCTAATCCCAGCAAGATGAAATCCACTCAGTTCTCCAAACACAAGCAGCATTTCAGATGTATTGTAGGATTGTCATGCATTTAATAGCCAGCGCTAATTAAAACACTCCATCATCACTCGTGGGTTTGCAAGCAGCAGGCAAGCAGGAGTCCTCTCCCAGCTCCAGCCCTCCCCTCGCCTCAGCGCAATTGCTTATTGAGCTCTGCATTTGGCATGCACCTGGCACCCCGAGGGACTGGAGGGAAGTTTAGCTGAGGCTAGCTCTGTGTATTTATTTGGCTTCAACATCCTGCCAGAAATCTGGCCAGTCAAAAAGCACCCAAAATGAGTCTTGAAAGAAAGCGGCATCCATTTCCCATGGACTGGGCTTTCTCTGCCTCTTGCAAGTGTGTTTGTGAGAAGGGATGGTTGCTGTGGACTTTAACCCTGGGGGCTGCCGGTACATTGTGGGTGATGGGCTTTTCTGGGTCTGTTCCAAAAAATGACTGAGGAGCAAGGGCCTGGGAAGAGCGAAAACTTTGGGACTGAGCGCTCATCTAGGACATGGCAATGGAAAAGCTAGGTGGGCCAAGTGGCAGCAGGCAGGCAGGCAGGCAGTCAGGAGGCTGGCTTCTCCCCACCCCCAGCCCTGCTTTCTGCCCAGACATCCGCCGGGGCCAGGGAGAGGAGCTGAGCCATCACTCAGAAGTCCCCTGGCACCGTGCTGGGGCAGCAGCAGCAGTTCTGAACCCCACCAAACCCCCCTTGGGGCGCCTTTTCACTCTCTTGGGGGAGGTTTCAGGGTTTGCTTGCCAGGAGACGTATGCAGCAGAAGCTGGGAACCCCCCTCCGCTGGGATGAACCCCAGGCAGAATGGCACACATGCCTACATAAAAGGAAATGTGCCTTTAATCCTCAGAGTGCATGGGTCTGTGAGGCAGCACCGTGTGTCCCTGGTGCTCTGCCATCTTCCCTTCGAATGTGCCCTTTCTGCCCCACCATCCCTACCACACATCGAATTAGCTCTGTGACCAGGGCAACAAGGCACAATCGTTTGCCCTCAAGGAACTCACAGCCCAGTGGAGAGATGGATAATTAAACAAACAGGCAATCTAGTGTAGCATTACAGCGTGGGAAGTGCAACCACAGAGCAGCACAGTGTATGCAGAGGGCAACTTCTGTTTCCTCAACTCCACCTCTTCACCCCTCCCCACCCTTGCCCTGCAATACTTTCTCCATCCAGGATGGCTTTCAAACCTAGTTCTTCTCCAGGCAACTCCAGTGGTTCCTTAACACTCAAGGTTCCCACTTCCAGATTGCAAATAGGTACTCATCTGTGATTTTTTTTTTCCAGTCCAGGGTGACATAAGAACTAAGCACTAGGTCTAGTTGTCGTCAAGTCAATTCCGACTCACAGAGACCCCATGTGTGCCAGAGTAGAACTGTTCTCCACTGGGTTTTTAATGGCTGATGTTTCAAAAGTAGATCACCAGGGCTTTCTTCCAAGACACCTCTGGGTAGACTAGAACAGTCAACTTTTCCATTAGCAGCCGAGCCTGTTAACAATTTGCATCACCCAGGGATGCCAAGTACCAGGTAACAAGTCTTTAATTTGGCTCTATGATTCCATTTGAAGAACTACCCGTTATTCTAAGAGTATGTCTTTCCTGCTTGTTTGGATATGAAAATATTCTTCTTTTTATCAAGTGACAGTGTTTGTAGAATGTCAATTTATTTATTAATTTTAATTTATGACTGAACAGAATAAAAAAATTAGCATCCTTTTGTTACTTTACTAGACTGTGATTGCTCAAAGTCTGGGAAATATTGCCCACCAAGCTGCCACCTCTGAGGTCAACACCCATGTCCAAAACACAAGCGGGTGTTTTTCTCAGTTTTTGATTTCCAAGTCCATAGCAGAATGGCAGAATTGATGTATTCAAATTCCACTCACTTTCCCAAGACACTGGGCTGGCTGTGGCAGCCAAATCCTTAAACAGAAACTAGTCTTCTCTTGGTGGCCCAGGCTCCTGTATGTTTAATGCCTCGAGTATCTGCTTTCTGGGCCAAACTCATGAAAATCTAAAGGGGAATTATCCATCTCAGAGAGCAGTTGCAATGGAAATAAAAGCTATTAGTACTCACTGTTATCAGGATGTTTAATTTTTCATTGATATTTCAAGATAAAAGTTGATCTTCAGAGTTGTGTTAACCCAGGTCACTGGCTTCCATTTAGATGCAGCTTAGAGACTGCTGCAAAAGGCACCAGTACCTGGCTTCGGCTAGACTTTCAGGGGTCTTCTGTCCACCTGCCTAGGTTAGGGGACCCTGGAGCCAAAGGATCTGCTCTGCATAAATGTCATCATTCCTTATTGTATCTGATTATCCTATCATTTTAGATATGGCCCAAGGCATTGGAAGTGTACAGGTGGTGCAACGGTTAAGCGTTTGATTGCTGACTGAAAGTCTGGTAGTTTGAACCCATTCAGTGGCTCTGCAAGAGAAAGATCTGGCAATCTGCTCCTGTAAAGATTATAACCTAGAAAACCCTATAGGGCAGCTCTACTCTGTCACATGGCGTTGCTATCAGTCAAAATGGACCCAATGGCATCCAACAACAGGGACCTGCAAGTCCCCCGTGAAGCTTGGTGGATGGAAGAATATGTCCATCGGGCAAGCCAAATCCTAATAGTACAAGTGGTAAAGTCCAAATCCACGGGCTATAGTGGAATATTTCCATATTAAAAGTTGTGTAAAATAGGCAAGTCATATTACATTTAAGAAATTTTAGCTATAAAGAGGGTTTCGTTTTACCCATGTTTGCAATGTTGGCTGTGCTCTGAGATGCAATTGCAAAGGAGAGTCTGATACTTAGACAGACTTCCTCCTGAGGTCAATGAAATGCTTTGTGCAGGATATTGGTGGACACCCTCTTCCCTCTGCATATCTCTTCATCAAGACCCAACACAGCCCTTGACATATGATAGCAAATCCAAACCAAACTCATTGTCATCGAGTCGATTTTGACTCATAGTGACTCTAATGACAGAGTAGAACTGCCCCATAGGATTTCCAAAGCTGTACATCTTTTTTTAAAAAAAAAATTTTTTTATTGTACTTTAGGTGAAGGTTTACAGAACAAATAGTTTCTCATTAAACAGTCAGTACACATATTGTTTTATGACATTGCTTAACAACCCCACAACTTGTCAACACTCTCCCTTCTCAACCTTGGAGGACCTTTTTTTTTTGTGAAAATATACATAGCCAAAGATACACCATTTCAAAAATTTCTACATGTACAATTCAGTGACATTGATTACATTCTTCCAATTGTGCTGCTATTCTCACTTTAGATGAAGGTTTCCAGAACAAAATAGTTTCTCATTAAACAGTTAGTACACATATTGCCCTATGACAATGGTTAACAACCCCACTACATGTCAACACTGTCCTTACTCAACCTTGGGTTCCCTATCACCAGCTTTCCTGTCCCCTTCTGCCTTCTAGTCCTTGTCCCTGGACTGCTGTGCCTCATTAGTCCCGTTTTGTTTTATGGGGTTGTCCAATTCCCGGCTGAACGGTAAACCTCGGGAGTGACTTCACCACTGAGCTAAAAGGGTGTCCGGGGCCATATTCTCAGGGTTTCTCCAGTGTTTGTCAGGCCAGTAAATCTGGTCTTTTTTTGTGTGTTACAATTTTGTTCTACATCCTTCTCCAGCTCTGTCCAGAACCCTCTGTTGTGATCCCTGTCAGAGCAGTCAGTGGTGGTAGCCGGGCACCATCTAGCTGTACTGGACTCAGTCTGGTGGAGGCCTTGGTAGCCATGGTCCATTAGTCCTTTGGACTAATCTTTTCCTTGTATCCTGTTCTCTTCATTCTTCCTTGCTCCTGAAGGGATGAGACCAGTGGAGTATCTTAGACGACTGCTCATAGGCTTTTAAGACCCCAGACACTACTCACCAAGGTAGAATGTAGAACATTTTCTTTATAAACTGTGTTATGCCAGTTGAGCTAGATGTTCCCCGAGACAGTGGTCCCCATAGCCCTCCACCCAGAAATTCAGTCCCTCAGGGAGTTTGGATGTGTCTATGGGGCTTCCATGACCTTTCCTTATACAAGTTGTGCTGGCTTCCCCAGTATTGTGTACCGTCTTACCCTTCACCAAAGTTACCACTTATCTATTGTCTGTTTAGTATTTCTCCCCACCCCTCCATCCCTCATAACCAACAAAGATTGTTACTTTTTGTGTGTAAACTTTTTCATGAGTTTTTACAATAGAGGTCGCATACAATATTCGTCCTTTCGTGATTGACTTATTTCACTCAGCATAATGTCCTCCAGTTTCATCCATGTTATGAGATACTTCACAGATTCATCATTGTTCTTTATCATTGCATAATACTCCATTGTGTACGTACCATAGTTTTTTATCCATTCATCAGTTGATGGGCATCTAGGTTGTTTCCATCTTTTTGCTATTGTGAACAATACTGCAATGAACATGGGTGTGCATATGCCTATTCGTGTGATGGCTTTTGTTTCTCTAGAATATATTCCTAGGAGTGGGATTGCTGGATTGAATGGCCAAGGCTGTAAATCTTTATGGAAGCTGACTGCCACATTTTTCTCCCGCACAGCTGCTGGTGGGTTTGAACCTCCAATCTTTCGCTTAGCAGCTGAGTGCTTAACCACTGCACCACCAGGGCTCCTTTCACATAAAATAGAAGACCACAAAATGATCACTGGTGACAATGATAATGCAGACAACTAACACATTTTGAGGGACTCAGTGTCTGGCAGTCTCTGACTTGACCTAGTATGATCACTTAATTATTAATATTTTAAATTTGCTTATTTAATTGTTAGAAGAAAACCCTTTTTTGCCTGGATAGTTGCCTTTGGTTTGCAACGACTTGATAATTGCCTTTGGTTTGCAACACTAAGAAAAGGAAGGAGTGGTAGGGTGAGGCTGGTGGACAGCAAAGGCCTCTATGGTCAGCACTCTGTGTTCTGAGTCTTGGTCTCCTCATTCTGCAGGTCTGGAACCTGCCCTAGCTGCTTATTCAGTGGCTAATCCAGACCAATAACTGACAGCTGTCAGTGATAGCATAATACCCGTATGCCTACAAGGAAGACCAGTTAATACGACTATTATTCAAATTTACACACCAACCACTAATGCCAAAGTGCAGTCTGAAATTGACCAAACATGCAATCAAGATGCAATGATAATTACTGGCAATTAGAATGCAAAAGTTGGAAACAAGGAAGAAGCATCAGTAGTTGGAAAATATGACCTTCGTGATAGAAACAACACTGGAGGTCACATGATAGCATTTTTCAAGACCAACAACCTATTCATTGGAAATAGCTTTTTTAACAGCATAAACAGTGACTATACATGTGGACCTCACCAGATGGAATACACAAGAATCAAATCAACTACACATGTGGAAAGAGTTGATGGAAAAGCTCAATATCATCAGTCAGAACAAGGCCAATGGCCAACTGTGGACATACCATTAATTGCTCATATGCACGTTCAAGTGGAAGCTGAAGAAAATTAAAACAAGTCCATGAAAGGCAAAGTACAACCTTGAGTATATACCACTGAATTTAGAGACCATCTCAAGAATACTGAGAATTTGACACACTGAACACTAATGACCAAAGACCAGATGAGTTGTAGGATGACATCGAAGGACATCATACATGAAGAAAGCAAGAGGTCATTAAAAAGACAGGAAAGAAAGAAAGGATCAGCATGGACGTCAGAAGAAACTATGTAACTTGCTCTTGAATGTAGAGTAGCTAAAGTAAATGGAAGAAATGATGAAGTAAAAGAACTGAACAGAAGATTTCAAAGGGTGACTTGACAAGATAAAGTATTATAAAGAAATGTACAAAGACCTGGAGTTACAAAATCAAAAGGGAAGAAGACACTTACCATATCTCAAGCTGAAAGAAGTGAAGAAAAAAATTAAGCCTCGAGTTGCAGTATTAAAGGATTCTATGGGCAAAATATTGAACGATGCAGGAAGCATCAAAAGAAGATGGAAGGAATACATTGAGTCACTGTTCCAAAAAGAATTGGTTGACATTCAACCATTCAGTAGGTAGCATATGACCAAGAACTAATGGTATTGAAAGAAGAAGTCCAAGCTGCAGTGAAAGCATTGGCAAAAAACAAGGCTCAGAAATTGACAGAATACCAACCGAGATGTTTCAACAAAAGGATGCAATGCTGGAAGCACTCACTCGTCTGTGCCAAGAAATTTGGAAGAGAGCTACCTGGCCAACTGACTAGAAGAGATCCATATTTGTGCCCGTTCCAAAGAAAGGTGATGCAACAGAATGTGGAAATTATTGAACAATATCATTAATATCACACACAAGTGAAATTTTGCTGAAAATCATTCAAAAGCAGCTGCAGCAGTACATTGACAGGGAACTGCCAGAAATTCAAGCATGATTCAGAAGGGGACGTGGAACGAGGGACATTATTGCTGATGTCAGATGGATTCTGGCTAAAAGCAGAGAATACCAGAAAGATGTTTACCTGTGTTTCATTGTCCTTGCAAAGGATTTCGACTGTGGTGGATCATAACAAATTATGGATAACATTGTGAAGAATGGGAATTCCAGAGCACTTCATTATGCTCATGAGGAACCTGTACATAGACCAAGAGGCAATCATTTGAACAGAACAAGGAAATACTGCGTGCTTTAAAATTAGGAGAGGTGTGCATCAGGGTTGTATTATTACACCATAATTATTCAATCTATATGCTGAGCAAATAATCTGAGAAGCTGGACTACACGAAGAATGTGGCATGAAGATTGGAGGAAGAGTCATTAACCACCCACAATGTGCAGATGACACAACCTTGCTTGCTAAAAGTGAAGAGGACTTGAAGCACTTACTGATGAAGATCAAAGACTACAACCTTCAGTATGGATTACACCACAATAAAGAAAACAAAAATCCTCATAACTGGACCAATAAGCAACATCATGATAAACAGAGAAAAGATTGAAGCTGTCAAGGATTTTGTTTTACTTGGATCCGTAATCAACGCCCATGGAAGCAGCAGTCAAGAAATCAAATGATGTATTGCATTGGACAAATCTGCTGCAAAAGATTTTGTAGTGTTAAAAGGTGTTAAAAAGCACAGATGTCACTTTGAGTACTAAGGTGTGCCTGACCCAAGCCATGGTATTTTCAATTTCCTGATATGCATGTGAAAGCTGGACAATGAATAAAGAAGACTGAAGAAGAATTGATGCATTTGAGTTATGGTGTTGGCGAAGAATATTGAATATATCATAGGCTGCCAGAAGAATGAACAAATCTGTCTTGGAAGAAAACATAGCCAGAATGCTCCTTAGAAGTCAGGATGGCCTTTGCCTCATTCACTCAGGATATGTTATCAGGAGAGACTAGTCCCATAAAAAGGAAAATCCAACACTTCTACAATAAAAAGACAAATAATCCAACTAAAAAATGGGCAAAGGATTTGAACAGATACTTCGTCAAAGAAGACATTCAGGCGGCTAACAGACTCATGAGGAAATGCTTGCGATCACTAGCCATTAGAGAAGTGCAAATCAAAACTACAACGAGATATCATCTCAATCCGACATTACTAGCATGAATCAAAAAAAGCAGAAAATAACCAATGTTGGAGAGATTGCTGGGAGATTGGAACTCTTATGCTCTGCTGGTAGGAATGCAAAATGGTACAACCATTTTGGAAAACAATATGGCACTTCCTTAAAAAGCTAGAAATAGAAATACCATATGATCCAGGAATCCCACTCCTAAGAATATATCCTAGAGAAATAAGAGCCGTCACACGAATAGGCATATGCACACCCATATTCATTGCAGCATTATTCACAATAGCAAAAAGATGGAAACAACCTAGATGCCCATCAACAGATGGATGGATAAACAAACATATACATAATGGAGTACTACGCAACAATAAAAAACAGTGATGAATCTGTGAAACATCTTACAACATGAATGTACCTGGAGGACATTATGCCAAGTGAAATAAGTCAATCGCAAAAGGACGAATACTGTATGAGACCACTATTGTAAAACGCATGAAAATGTTTCCACACAGAATGAAACAATCAATCTTTGATGGTTACGAGAAAGGGGAAGGGTGGGGAGGGAAAAACACTAACTAGTAGTAAATGGTAACTGGTAACTTTGGTTAATGGTATGGTAACTTTGATGAAGGGTAAGACAGTACACAATACTGGGGAAGTCAGCAGAACTTGACCAGAGCAAAATCATAGAACCTTCATATACACACACACACACAAAACCCAAACCCATTGCCATCGAATCGATTCTGACTCATAGTGACCCTATGGGACAGAGCAGAACTGCCCCATAGAGTTTCCAAGGAGCACCTAGTGAGTCGAACTGCCGACGTTTTTTGGTTAGCAGTCGTAGCACTTAACCACTACGCCACCGGGTTTCCTCCACAGATGCATCAAAACACCCTGAGAAATCAAGCTACTGGTCTGAGAGCTGGGGAACATGGTCTCGGGGGATATCTAGCTCAACTGGCATAACATAGTCTATAAAGAAAATGTTCTACATCTGACTGTGGTGAGTAGTGACTGGGGTCTTAAAAGCCTGCAAGCAGCTACATAAGCTACATCTACCTGTCCCATCCCGGCTAGAGCAAAAGAGAATGAAGAAGACCAAAGACACAAGGGAAAGTTTAGCCCAAAATGACTAATGGACCACAACTAATACAACTTCCACCAGACTGAGCCTGCAACAACTAGATGATGCCCAGTTACCACCACTGACTGCTCTGGCAGGTATCACAATACAGTGTCCCACACAGAGAGGGAGAAAAATGTAGAACAAAATTCAAATTCACCAAAAAAAAAAAAAAAGACCAGTCTTGCTGGTCAGACAGAGACTGGAGAAACCCCCGAGTATGGCTCCCAATACCCTTTTAACTCAGTACTGAAGTTATTCCTGAGGTTCACTCTTCAGCCAAATATTAGACTGATCTATAAGGCCAACAATAACACATGTGCGGACTGTGCTTCATAGTTCAATCATATATACAATACTAATGGGCACACCAGCCCAAAAGCAAAGACGAGAAGGCAGGAAGGGACAGGAACACTAGATGAACAGAAACGGGGAAACTGGGGTGGAGAAGGGGAGGGTGTTGACACATTGCGGGGTTGGCAACCAATGTCACAAAACAGTTTGTGTATTAACTGTTTAATTAGAAAGTAATTTGCTCTGCAAACTTTCACCTAAATCACTATAAAAAAAATTAAAAAGGACATCGTACTTGGTAGAGAATCAACGAAAAAAAGGAAGAACCTCAACGAGATAGATAGACCAGTGACTGTAACAATGGGCTCGAACATAGCAATGATCGTGAGGATGGTTCAGGACAGAACAGTGCTTCATTCTGTTGTTCATAGGGTCCCTATGAGTCAGAACTGACTCGAAGGCCTAACAACAAAATAACAGTCTAGACCAAGGGAAGGCAGACTTGGTATACTTGAGCTTACATAATTGTGTTTGGCTTGCTTGGGCTATTACACCAACTTAATCTTTCCCACTGGACCTGTTTCTTTTTTAGCAGGCAGCCCTCTTGCTGGTCAGCTGCTTGAAGTAGTAGCAAGAACATGTGGAAGGCTTCAGGGGATATTTCTCATCATGACTTTGCCAATAACCAGCTGTGTGACCCTGGGCAAGTCTCTTTATCTCTTGAGTCTTGGTTTCTTCATCTGTAAAATGAGGAGACTTATAAAACAAGGTGTTGGATTAGAGTAGGATTTCTCAACCTTGGCACTATTGACATTATGGGCCAGATAATTCTTTCCTGTGGGAGGCTGTCCTGTGCAATGTAAGATGTTTAGTAACATCCCTGGCCTTTACCCACTAGATTCTACTGGTACACATCACCCGTCCTCTCAGATGTGACAATCAAAAATGTCTGTAGATATTGCTAAATGTCCCCTGGGAGGCAGGGCAAAATCTCCAGTTGAGTACTACTGGATTAACGATATCTACCCTAACTTGAAACCACATTAAGAGTTGTTAATTCATCCCATTTTATTGAGTTTCTACTATGTGCTAGGCACTATATTTTGGCTGCAAAGTTTATAGATATTCTTTTGAGAAAGTGCTGTCTACTTCATGAGATTTTGAAGTAGAGCTAGGAGGGTGTCTGGGGAGGCATTGAGGTAGACTGGGAAAAATGATAGAATTCCTGTCTGGATTCTTACTAGCCATGTAACATCAGTTTCATCGTCCATAAAACATCAACTTTACACGTTGTTGTCTGGACTGAATGCTCAGTGTATATGAGAGAGCCTATATCATAGTAGACATTTGATAATTAAACTCACTCCCATTTTCTGTCTCCCAATGTGGATGGAATCGGGCCTGTGCAAACCATTAACCTCGCCAGCCTTGCTCTGTTATCTCTATGAATCTGCCTGTCTCCCCTGCCCTCCTCTCCAGCCCTCCCCAGTCAGGCTAGTGCTTAAAAAACTTAAAAATCCCCAACTGTTTGCTTCAAGGGGAGACCACAGATCTCTTGTGTCACCAGATTGTTGATTTGGTCCATGCTTGCAGGGGTTGCTTCCACTTAGCAAGGAAAAAAATTCTCCAATAGTCAGAGATGGCAAATGCTGTTGTTTCATCTGTTGGCTTGTGCACAGAAATGACCGTAAGGAATTGTGGGTGAGGGAACTCCTACTAAGTGCCTACATGTGTTGTCAGTGCTGCTTCTCCTGGGGCACTGATTAGGCCATGGGTTTTATCACCTCCTCTGAGTTCCGAGTCCCAAGTGTAAAGGCCATGCCTCAATGTCTCTGGAAGCTGCTGTACCATCTCCCACGTGGAAAACACCTTGGTAATTGTTAGCCTGACATTGTGGGAGGCATCATGGTGCAACGACAGGGAGTTCAGGGCAAGGGAATTCGAGTCTGCATTCTCCTCTCAGGTCGGGCCCTGCCTAGGGGCTGCAGGACATACCAAGGCAATGCATTTCTTGAGAAAATGGACTCTGGTCCAAATCCCAGCTCTGCCACTTACTCCCTCTGTGACCTTGGGAAATTTATGTCACTTCTCTAAATCTCATCTCTCATATATTAAAAGTCTGGGATCACCACGGTTCCTCCCTTGCAAGGATATTATGAGAATTAAATAATATAACACAGGGAAAGCACATAGCAAGTTCCTGCTCATACTAAGTGCTCAATAGAAACCTGTTTTTATTAATATCATGTATCATCTTAAAGGAGCCCCAGTAGCACAGTGGTTAAGAGCTTGGCTGCTAACCAAAAGGTTAGTAGTTTGAATCCACCAGCTGCTCCTTGGAAACCCTATGGGGCAGTTCTACTCTGTTCTATAGGGTCGCTATAGGTCGAAATCGACTCAATGGCAACGGGTTTGGTTTTTGGGTTTCATCCAAAAGAGTCCCTGGGTGGCACAAATGATTTGTGCTTGACTACTAATTGAAAGGTTGGTGGTTTGAACCCACCCGGCAGCACCATGGAAGAAAGGCCTGGTGATCTGCTTCCATAAAATTTACAGCCAAGAAAACCCTACAGAGCTCAGTTCTACTTTGTAACACATGGGGTCATCACAAGTCATAACTGATTCGATGGCAACAGGTTTTGTTTTTGGTTTATCATCTTAAATAGCAATTATAAACATCAAATAATAGAATGCATATTAAACAGTCCACAAAAAGACGGATGTTCGAGTGGCTGAAAAGGCGTGAAATTACTCGTTCTGTTACTAATGAAGAAACCAAGCCTCAGAAAGGGGAAGGGATACCCAGGGCTTGATGCTGGTTAATGGCAGAGCTGGGCCAGGTGCTGCATCTCTAGAGTCCCTGCCAGATGCTGGCTTTACCACGCTGGTGCTACTTTCCTGCTCAAAGACTTAAAGCCTATGTTTAAAAAATTGCATAGAAATCGAGGAAAACAAGCCTATTAGTTTAAGAAGAATAAGCTGTTTGCAGAGGGAATCTTTTTAGAGGCTATTTCCAGAAGGGATCCTTCTTCAGGGTAAGAGAAAAAAAGAAACAAGTTGCCATCGAGTCAACTCTGACTCATGGTGACCCCATATGTGTCAGAGCAGAGCTGTGCTCCACAGAGTTTCCGATAGCTGATTTTTCAAAAGTAGATCGTCAAGCCTTTCTTCTGAAGTGCCTCTGGGTGGACTTGAACTTCCAACCTTTCATTTAGCCGCTGAGCACATCAGGGTAAGAGAGAAATGAATATTTTGTCTAATATGTTCTTAACTACGTAAGGCTGCCTGAGGGAAGGGAGTTTTTAATCTTCCATCTTAGCTAGATGGACAGAAGAGGAGACTGAGTATTTCACTGCCCCTTTCACACACACACACACATTCTCTCTCTCACACACACACTCTTCCCCCTCCTCTCATACACATATACTCTCTCTTTCTCACACACACACTCTTTCTCCCTGTGCACACACACACTATCTTTACCTCACACACACACACACGCACACTCTCCCCCCACTCTCTCTCTCACACACACACTTTCTCTCACACACACATATACACTGTTTCTCCCTCATAGATACACACACACTCTGTCTCTCACACACATACACATACTCTCCTGTCTCTCTCACACTCACACATACTCTCTCTCACACACGCATACACAAAGTAAGTTCAGTGTCACTCTCAAAGGAGAATGCCAAGAGGAGATTGAGACCCCCAAGGCTCCAGCCCACACCAGTCCCATTGATTGCTCAAGCACAGCCGAGCACCATAAAAACCACCTCCTTTGTCCGTTGGTCTTCTGCCTTCTCAGAGTTCAGCACTTGCCTCCCAGCCAAGCTCCAAGGGACTTGTGAGTTGATAATTGGGCATTCATACTGATATTCAGTCTCAAGAGCCACTCTGAATTACTAAACAACTGAGCACAAATAACGTTCGCCTTTCCAAAGAGGCTGCAGGAGTTTTCTCTGGGCTGGCTCAGGCCTGTGATTCATACCATGTCTTTTGACTCTGGCCAATAACTCATAAATTAGCTTGAGAAGGAAAGACTGAAGTTTTCCAGGCTCAGTGGTTGAAAGAGGAAGAATTTTAACAATCACAGTGACTCAGTACACTTTTTCCTTGGGTATTGACTATGTTGGGCCTGTTTGGGATGGAAGTTTATGTGGGTCTGTTAGAGTGTTGGCATGTGAAATCATGTGTCATTACCATATGAATGGAAACTTAGCTAAAATGGAATCACTTGTTTGAATTAAGCTCTATTGTAGTCTTAAGTAATGGTTATTATTCACTCAAGAATTTACATCAGTTGAGTCAGAACTCTTATCTCCTAATTTACCATTTTTAACTTAACAGTTTATCCATCTGCTGTCTTATGGAAAGAGAGCACACCATGCATGAAGCATACATTTGAATGCTTTTCTTTTCTTTTACTCTCTCTCCATTTTTTTTTTTTTTTAACTCTCTTCTAGCCCAGCATAAGGAGTACTGGTTGTGCAACGGTTAAGTGCTTGGCTGCTAACTGAAAGGTTGGCAGTTCAAACCCACCCAGCAGCTCCACAGCAGAAAGGCCTGGTTATCTGCTTCCATAAAGATGGTTGTGGTTGTCGTTAGGTGCCTGTCTTATTTATCTAGTGCTGCTATAACAGAAATACCGCAAGTGGATGGCTTTAACAAACAGAAGTTTGTGCTCTCACAGTCGAGGAGGCTAGAAATCCAAATTCAGAGTAGCATCTCTAGGGGAAGACTTTCTGTCTCTGTCGGCTCTGGGGGAAGGTGCTTGTCATCAATCTTCCCCTGGTCTAGGAGCTTCTCAGCACAGGGACCCCAGGTTCAAAGGACACACTCTGCTCCCAGTGCTTCTTTCTGGGTGGCATGAGGTCCCTCTCTTCTCTGCTTTCTTCTCCCTTTCATATCTCAAAAGAGATCGACTCAAGATACAACCTAATCCTATAGATTTTGTCCTGCCTTATTAACATAACTGCCTCTAATCCTGCCTCGTTAACATCATAGAGGATAGGATTTACAACACATAGGAAATTTACATCAGATAACAAACTGGAGGACAACCACACAGTACTGGGAATCATGGCCTAGCCAAGTTGACACACATTTTGGGGCGATACATTTCAACCTTTAAAAGTGCTGTCAAGATGGCTCCAACTCATAGAAACCCTGTATACAACAGAACAAAACACTGCCTGGTCCTGCACCATCCTCACAATCGTTGCTATGTTTGAGCCTATTGTTGCAGCCACTGTGCCAATCCATCTCATTGAGGGTCTTCCTCTTTTTCGCTGACCCTCTACTTTACGAAGCATGATGCCCTTCTGCAGTGACTGATCCCTCCTGATAACATGTCCAAAGTACATGAGACAAAGTCTTACCATCCTTGCTTCTAAGGAGCATTCTGGCTGTACTTCTTCCAAGACAGATTTGTTCATTCTTCTGGCAGTCCATGGTATATTCAATTGTCTTTGCCAATACCATAATTCAAATGCATGGGGCAGTTCTACTCTGTCACATGGGGTTGCTATGAGTCGGAATTGACTCTATGGCACCTAACAACAACAACAAACTAGCATATATAGAAGGATGACTTACAGAAAGGGCCTGCAAAATATAGTCCTTGGGCCAAATCCACCCACCACCTGTTTTGTAAATAAAGTGTTATTGGCACACAGTTATACCCATTCATTTATATATTGTCTGTGGCTGCTTTTGCACTACAACAGCAGAGTTAAGTAGTTCAGACAGAGACCATATGGCCCACAAAGGCTAAAATATTTACTACCTGGCCTTTTAGAGAAAAAGTTTGCTGACTCCTGACTTAGAGCGTGAACCTTGGAATCAAGCACACCCGGGGTTCAAATTCTGCCTTGGTTACTTGCTAGCTGTGACATCTGTGAAAACTATCTGTCCCATGGTGATAATAGAGAATATCTACCTTGGAAGGTTGCTGTGAGAATTTAGTGAGATAGTATTTGTAACAACCTACAGTCTGATGCCTGGCACACAGTAAATGCTAGTAAATGGTACCTATTATAGCAATCATTTGTTCTCATTCATTTATCCAACAAATACATTTATTTAGTGCTTTCTCTGGGCTAGGCCTGGAGGCTAGAGTAGTGATCAAGACATAGCAGGTCCCTGCTCAAATGAAGCGCACATTCTAATGGAGTAAGATAGACAATGACCAAGAAAACAAATCAAGAGATTATTTTAGTTGCTAACTAAGCCAAAACCTAAAAAAAGAATGAATCAGCCATGAAAATATCTGGACAAGGAATGTTCCTGGCAGAGGGGACAATAAACAGAAGGGCCCTGAGCCAGAGACGAGTTTGGGATGGTTCAGGAGCAGAGAGATGGCCATAGGGGCTGGAACAGAGTGAGGGAGGGGAGGTTGGCAGGGGCAAGAGCATGTAAAAGCTTGGAGGCCCTGGAAAGTTGTTTGGCTTTCAGAGGGAAGGGTACAATCTGAGACTTTGGATGGAGCAGAGATGGAACTGGGTCCTTGGCTTCATTCTGTGATCTTTGCTGTATCTTCATCTTTGCTCTGATCTTCATCTTTGGTCTCTGGTATTGGTCATTGTTGGAAACAAGGGCTGAGTTGAGGCCCTAGTGAGCCCTAGTCAAAGTGAGAGCTCTTGGTTATGGCAAAACCATCACACTAAGGCCATCAAGCTGCCCTGGCTGGCCCCAGCCACCTTACTTGGGTCTTCCTCCTTACAGTGTCCCTAACTCACCTGAAAGATCTTCTGACCAGGGCCGTTACCTCTTGGAAATCATTCCTCATCAGGTGGCTTTCATGCTTCTCCAGGTGGAGCACCTGAGGTGAAGATGAGTTAATGTAACCTTAAAACCCTCTAATAAATTTCCAGCAACATAAGACCACCAGATAATTCTCCCTAGAGTCACTCAGAATTCGCAGCTCAGTTCCCATAATTAGCATTTCTTTTATGTTTGAACCATTAAACAGAGTGAAGAGCCCCAGTGATAATATTTTACCTGGTTGAAGTTTAAAAGAAAACTTTAGATATAATCTCAGACTGCTTCCAGAGTTGCTAATAATAACAGCCATGGAGTAAGTATTCCATGGTTTCAAAGCACTACTATGTACTTGGCTCATTTAAAGGTAAAAGTATACCTTTGGTTTACCTCCCTTTATCTACTTTGGATGGCAGCTCCTTTCCTCCTTCTCCTTCACCTCCTTCGCCTCCTCCTTCATCATCTTCATCATTATCTAGCCCTTTGTTGGGAAGCACTTAGCTTGCTAATAGTAATTAATACTTCCCTTACAATGTGCAAATATGTGTTTCTGTTTCATCTTGCTTTAGACATTGTTCAAGGATCAAGATCCTAATGTGGCTGTCTTCTAAACCATGCTTTCAAAACACTGATTCTTAATTTTTGGCCCACGTATGACTTTAAAGGGGGGGGGGGGGCGGTTATGAACCCCCTGAAATTGAATGCAAATTTTTACATACACATTTTTTTTTCCCCAGGTGAGAGTCTGGAGTTTCCTCAGATACTCAAAGTGCTCCCTGACCCCAACAAGTTAAGAACTACTGCTTTAAAGACTTACTGATCAATCAATTACAATTATCAAAGGAAAACCCTACGCCAATTTATAATTGGAAAAGGAAATGTTCCAGGATTGGAGCTTAGGAAGCCTATGATTCTAAAATATCCCATCTAGCAGTTATGATCTGTGAAAGCAAGTGGGATTGATACCTCGTTCCTATGAAACCTTCCTTGCAGAGGACTGAACATATTCCTAGGAATTCTTATGATAATTGCAAGTATTATGTAGCACCCACTATGGTAGTTTGAATCCACTAGCAGCTCCTTGGAAACCCTATGGGGCAGTTCTGCTCTGTCCTATAGGGTCACTAGCAGTTGTATCGACTCGACAGCAGTGTGTTTGGTTTCATTTTTATGTGCCAGGCACTGTGTCAGTGCCTTGTGTATTTTAACTTTTAATCCTCACAACAACCCTATCAAGTTGGTACTATTATTAGCCTTGTTTACAGATGAGGACAAGCACAAAGAGATAAAACCATAGATTGAGTTAACCCTCAGCATTCCAAGACCCTTAGCAATTCTGGATAATGTAGTTTGTCAAGCTCCAAATAATAACTCAGAATAATAGTCATGTTGGACATGTCTGAACCGTTAGCAGGCGTGTAACCTTGCATGTAACAGCAGCATTGTAATCTTGAAGCACATGCCTAATTAATAGTAGGATTCTTATATGTGCCACTTCTGGTTTTGTGAATAAGAACAGTTTAGTAGGTCACGTGAAGCCAGCTGACGACTCTGCTTAATTAGAATGTGGCCTAAGAGTCATTCTGGTTTATAAAATGGGGTTACTGACCAAGAAGGAAATTTTATTGTTGTAACTACCAAAAAATTGGCACTGTGTACCTAAGGCATGCCTCAACTCTGTAGAGCTTAAAGCCAACTAAACATTAGCTCTTGGAGGTTAAAATTTCATTCATCCCACGATTTGCTCAACTGATGGAACTTTAGATATAATTCACTCTTTACCTGGATAATATTTAGTCAACAGTTAATGCGCAGGTGGCCTCGAAATTTAGATGGATTATCACGTAAGAAAGGTTCCCTGGTGACGCAGTGGTTAAGCACTTGGCCGTGGAAACTCTACGAGGAAGTTCTACTCTGTCCTATAGGGTCGCTATGAGTCCTAATCGACTCCATGGCAACAGGTTTTAACGGGAGGGAACCCTGGTGGTGAAGTGGTTCAAGCGCTCAGCTACTAACCAAAAAGTCAGCAGTTCAAACCCACCAGCTGCTCTGAAGGAGAAAGATGTGGCAGTCTGCTTTCTTAAAGCTTTACGGTCTTGGAAACCCTATGGGGCAGTTCTACTCTGTCTTGTAGGATTGCTATGAGTTGTAATTGACTCAACGGCAATGGGTTTGGGTTTTGATTATTCTCTAATAGCTGACTTTCATCTGTGGAGATCATCTTTTTAATTCATTTCAGATATTTTATGGGATAATATGAGGACATCTACCAGTTAGAAAAATTTTGGTTAAAGCCACAGTCAGTTGTGTTATGCTTATTCAGGTTTTACTCTAGACCAAATAATTTAGATAATTGGAAACTGGGTCGATAAGCTCTTTATTTTGAAAATCTTTTCTTTTGGGAAGTCTGTAAGTTAAAAGCTAGAGACAGTTGTAAGGTGTATGTTCAGAATACCCAAGAGAATAAATTTTTCAAAAGAAAATCTTTGCATTCCTGTATGTCCTTGAAAGTAATAAAACTAAATTTCCTTAAAAATATTCTTAAAATAATCCTTAGTTGACCTTAGATTGATCATCCCTGCAATTAGACTTAATAAATGAGGTTCTAGCTTGCTTGAACAAATTAGAAAAAGTGTAATCTAAATGAAAAGTAGTTCTGCTTTTCTTTGTTTTCTTCATGAAAGTTCTTTCCTTTTTGACAAAGGTTGATTAATCAAAGGGAGGAAAAATAAAAATAAGTCTGTCTCCAGCCATGTTTAGCTTTCTCTTTCGAGTAAATTCGAGTTCCTTCCTTTTAGTATAGTAGGTATATGCATGCTTGCCTTCCAGCCTCTGCTTTCCTTGTTCTCAATTGTGGCACTCTATTCCATTGTGGACCACCACACACTGGATTGCTGGTCACCACTGGAGATCTAAGACCCTATTCTCCCTTGTATTTATGCTGCACCCACTATTAGTTTCCAGGGAACAGGAGGAATGAGAAATCTGCTTCCTACTCTCTGCCAAGCATGGATACATGCCTTCACCAAAGCCTACCAAGTCCTGGCTCCCAAACTCTGTGGTTCACACTTCCCTCCTTGGATTCACTTTCTGTTCCTAGAGCTGTTCCAGGGCTATTGAGAGTTTTAATAGCCACTCCCACTCTCCTTAATTAATTAATCACGTCTTGTGTTTAGACACTCAACAAATAGATTTGAGCATCTGCTTTGTGCAAGGCACTGTTAGGTGCTAGGGATGCAGGGGAAGGGAACAGGAGAGTGACATTTAAGAGGGAGAGGTGGACAGTAAATGACTAATTCTACAATTAAGTATTTAATTGTGATCATGATAAATCCCATGAGGGAGCAGCATATAACAAGGGGCCGGCCTTTGTCTGAAGGATCATTAAGGTTTTCATGAGGTGGTGGGTGACGTTTGAGCTGAGTTATGAAGCATGGGTTGGAGGGATGAGTGGAGACCATGCCAGGCAGAGGAAATAGCTTGTGCAAAGGAAGGGCAGAGCCTGGCATTCTTGAGAAACTGAAAGAAAGTCAGGGTAGCTGAAGTCGTGGAGTGAAAGGAGATGAGGGTGGTGAGATTTGCAAGGATAGATGGTGCCAGGCCTTAGCAGACATGTTAAAGACTTCAGTCTTCATCCTTAAAGCTATAAGGAATAACTGAAAGAATTTTAATCAGATGGAGTGGGGATGAGGTAGGGAGATGAAGAGGGTGGGGGACTGGGCGTGTTTGACATAATCAGTGTTGCATTTTCAAATGTTTATTTTGGGTGACGTGTGTGGTGGTGGGGGGGATCTTTGGGCAGGGTGGTGGTGACAGGAGTAGGCATGAGGGACCAGGTAGCAAATTGTTACGCCTGCCAGGTAAGTGATGGTGGTTTAGATTATGATAGTAAGGAGGTAGAGAGGGAGATAGGTGGATAATGGATGTAAAGATACTTAGAAGGGATGGATTAGCCAATAAGCAAGGTATGCATGGGCTTAATTGTGCTTCCTTACTAATCTGTAGTGCACAATTTCACCTCTTTTTCAACACATCTGTGGTGAAACCTGTGTGAAATTGTGCACTGCCAATTAGTAAGTAAGCATGGTTAAACCTGTACATATTGTGTACTGTAAGCCAGTGCGTACCGTGTTTACTGGTTAATCCACCCTTGCTAAAATGGATAGAAATTAGTGTTGGATTGGATGTGGGAAGAAGTAAAAAATGACTCTGGTTCCAGGCCTGCCTAAGGAGAGAGTATGGAGTGAGAATGGAGGAAGGTCTTGAGCGATCAAAAGATGTCAAGAAAAGATTTCAGGGAGTAGGAAGTCCAAGAGGGCCTGGGGTTGTGAAAGCTGAAGAAAGGCCTTGCTCCTTGCATGCAGAGCTTGTGCTTGTTCAACACACCATCAGTACCCAATAATCTGACATCAGTTACACAACAGTAGGAAAGTTCTGGCTGAGTTTGGGCACTCACAGTCTAGGCCATGTTAGGATCCCTCTTCCAGAAGAGAAGACATTTCATTTCCATATCAGTCCTGCCAGTATCTTGGCTCCACAAAACATGTTGGGCAGTATCTGCCAAGAACCAACAGTGATTTTTCAGGGCAGTGGTCTTAAGCAATATTTAGGGAGAAAAAAATATTTTCCTGAAAGAAATATTGTCTTCAGAGAGGCAATTCTGGACACAACAAAGACTGGCTCTTACAATGTCATGCAGGGTAGCCTGAATTGTCAGGAACTTCTGAATCTCTTCATTCCAGATTAGGCCCTTTGATTTATCCTAGTCCAACCAGAAGGTTCACTGAGATTGTTCTGGTAGTCATAAAGGATGCTCATAAATGTTTAGTTTTCTTGTTTTAGACACATGACAGGATTACACTTCCTTACCCACTTGCTTTATAAGACTTCGTTAGCCAATAAAGTGTGAACAGAAGTGATGTGTAGATTAAGAGCCAGTGTATGGTTCACCACACTCTCTTTTCCCAGCCTCAGTAATCAAAGAAGTTTGTTAAGGTGGAGTGCCCCATCAGCCTGGGTCCTTCAACGACTATTATGAGCAGAGTCCCTATAATCACTTGCAATTGATGTGAAGCATAAACAAGAAATAGACGTTGTTTTAAGACTCTGAGATGTTTGTTACTGTATCATAACCTAGCCTGTTCTGACTGATACAGAGATGTGTTGTTGTTGTTGGGTGCCATTGAGTTTATTGCAACTCATAGTGATCCCATGTGACTGAGTAGAACTGCCCCATACAGTTTTCTTGGCTCCCATCAAACAATCTAATAAGTAGACATTAACAAATCCACTTTCAAAATGAGAGACCCAGGACTCAGAGAGGTTAAATAATGTGCCCAGGGTCGTACAGCTAGTAAGTGGCAATACCAAGATTGGAATCCAGGTCATCTGACTCCGAAGTTTTTGTGGAACTCTCAGACACTGCTAGAAGGAGTCAGGGATAGTTGATTGATGTCCCAGTTGGCAGCATGACTCTTAAGCCAACCCCATCTGAGTCTTAGTAACCTCTGTTACTCCATAGAGTGGGGCTTAGCATTAAGTTATGTTTTTCAGACCTGGGATCTGATGGCCCAGCCCCACCAGGCTTTCATCTAGGCTGGCTGTATAATATATATCAGTTATGTGCTTCGGTTTCAGAATCAGATCAGTCTGAATTAAAGTCGGGGTCTGACACTTACCAATTCACCTAACTGCCCTGTGCCTTAGTTTCCCCAACTGAAAAATGGAGGTAACAATAGTTTCTAGCCCGTGGGGCTGTTGGGAGGATGGGCCCCTCATTTATCCATTTGCTCTCAGATGTATTCCCCATCCTCCCTGCTCTACTCTCCGTCTCAGACGGACGGCACCTGCAAACTCATTCCCCAGGCTCCCTTGCTGATCGGTTCAGCCAATGGGAGCTGCAGGCAACTGGAGGGCAGAATGAGGATAAAAGCTGGATATCCCCTCTGCTTCAGCTTCAGGTGGCGTCTACAGCATCCTCCTGGGCCTCTCTCCTTGGTGACAGCTCTCACCCGAGTGATTTTGGTCTCTGGGCTCTGTTAATACCTCACTTTATCACTCCAGCCCTAGAGAGGGTTGCAATCTCGTGCTGTTGCTAATATCTGGGCTGCTTCACCATCCTGTTGTGCCTTTTCAGCTCATCCAAGACCTTTATAAGTAGTTCCCCATATTAAAGTCCCACTACTGAATTGCCAGGTCTCTGGGTGGCATAAATGGTTTGTGCATAACTACTAACCTAAAGGTTGGTGGTTCAAACCCACCCAGTGGCACTGCAGAAGAAAGATCTGGCTATCTGCTTCCATAAAGATTATAGTCAAGAAAACCATATGGAGCACAGTACAACTCTGACACACATGGGGTTGCCATGAATTGGAATTGACTCGATGGTGATGGGATTTTTTTGGTTACTGAATTGCCTGGCAGAGCTCTGCTTTCCTGACTGCACTATGACTGATAGAGAGGATTGATTGAGATGATGCCTACAAAGTATTTACAACAGTGGTTGGCACATAGTAAGTGCTCAATAAGTGGTACTTAAACATGGACTCACTTTCCTCCCACCTAGACTCACTGCTATAATTTGCTCTGGCCAGAGCCCTGCATGCATCACAGTTCTAGAATGCCTGGCCACTTCCTCCTCCTTCCAGGTGGTCCAAGTCTATGGACCCAGGCTTCTGTCTGATTCATCCTTCTCTAGTCTTTCCAGGGTAATGCCTATATGAATTTCTCTCTGCCTTTTTGGACACATCACAATTTTATTTTTAATTTTCCAAACGACTTACTATGGCTTATACAGCCCTGCTTTATCCAGTCCCTTCCTGGCTTTTCAACCCCACCCTCTGCCATTTTCCCCTAACTCACTTCACCTCAGTCCATACTGGCCTTTTTCCGGTTCTCTGCTTCCCTCGGGACTTTGGTACATATCGTTCCCTCTTCATGAAAAAGTCATCTCTGGGCTCCTTTCAGGCCAGTTGCTTCTCACAGCTCAGTCACTGTTTAGCTTCTTCCCTTAGAGAGGCCATCCCAGACCACGTTATCTCATGTCAGTCCCATCTGTTATTCTCTGTGAAGATGCTGTTTGAATTCTTCATTGTACTTTGCACAATGTATTCTGATTTTGCTTACTTGTTGTTTACCTTTTTCCTTACTGCCTCCCTCCCTGCCTGCCATAGGTCACTAGACTATTGACTGCACAGGGCAGGGTCCATGTGTGATATCTTCATCTGTGTAATCTCAGCACCTAGCAAGATACCTGGTGCAAAACGGGTTCTCAGTCAATGCATTCTGAACAAACTATTGTTGAGTTAATCTGGCTCTAAATAGCACATGTCAAGGTTTCCTAGATGTCTAATACTGATCATTTCTGGGATTCACTCCTCTTCCTTACCTTGGTACATGCGTTGCTCAGAAAGCTAAGCAGAAGCCTTGGCCTTCGGTCACCATTGCTCCTCGCCTGGGCCCTGCATAGTGCATTCAATGGTGGGAAGCTGAGCTGGCAGCAACATCTCCTCCACAACATGTGTGCCACTGAGAACTTTGGTGAGCCCCAGACTCTAGAAAATCACTTTTTACAGTCTTCTTACCCCTAACCTCCTTCTGAGGACTTGCCACCTCCAAGGCCCTGTATCCAAATGAGCTCAGGTCTGAACCGCAACCAGAAGCTGCAAGCTTTGTACCCCTGCAAGCCAATGCCTGGCTTCACCTTCTTCTCAGGCAACCTTTCTGGCTCACACTATCCAGCTTGATTCCACAGGAAGAACAAAGACCCCAGTCAAGAAGCTTTTCATTTTTTGGCTCTCGATAACAAAAAGCCTCTTAATTGTAATTACTCAGCCTCCCTCAAGGGCTTAGGGAAACTCAGGACTCAAAACACAGAGCCTGGCTACATTTCTAGGAGAAGAAAAAGATATCTTTCTTCCTTCAGAATGAGCTAACAGCTGTTTAAAAAAAAAAAATGATATGCAAGCAAATTTCTTAATTACCCTGCCCTACTAGTTATCCTATACAGTTCCCCAGTTCACTTCTAGAACTGGTGCCCTGCTCTGAGGCACAGCCAGCCTTCCTTCCTGGGGGACGGAGCCTTGTTGTGTACCCTATCCAGTAGGAAAGGCCAGGACAGATCTCCCAGAAGCCTACTGCCTTCTTCTTGGCTCCAGTGTATTCGATGACCATATTGAGGGTTATTGCTCTAATCTGCCTTGTCACATGAGCCCTTCTGGTCCCAGTGGATGTCTGGGTTGGACATAGGCTTGACTCACTCTTTGGACAGTATGTCTTAATATAACTGGCTTTGGTATCCAAGGATGTTTCCTCATCCCCCATTCCATTTGGCTCTGCCCACTTCACTCTCCTCACTAGGCTGTGGTCCTGGCATGCCTTACGCCGGAGCATGAAGTCTACACCATCATAAAACATGAAGTTTGGACACAGTTTGGTCCTCTTTAAGACTTGGAGCAAGTAGATACATAAGAGAAAATACCACAAATATTTTAGCTTGGGAACAATAGCTTGGTACTAAGGAAATAGTTATTTGGGCTTGTAGGCTGGGTCTACTTTTCTTGGAGTATTCTGCTTTCTCCAGCATACATATGTGATGGGTAATGCTTGAAGCACTTACTGATGAAGATGGAAGACTACGGCTTTCAGTATGGATTACACCTCAATATAAAGAAAACAAAAATCCTTACAACTTGATCAATAAGCAACATCATGATAAACGGAGAAAAGATTGAAACTGTCAAGGATTTTACTTTACTTGGACCCACAATCAACACCCATGGAAGCAGCAGTCAGGAAATCAGACAACATATTGCATTGGGCAAATCTGCTGCAAAAGATCTCTTTACAGTGTTAAAAAGCAAAGATGTCACTTTGAGGACTAAGGTGCACTTGACACAAGCCATGGTGTTTTCAATCACCTCATATGCATGTGGAAGCTGGACAGTGAATAAGGAAGACTGGAGAAGAATTGATGTCTTTGAATTATGGTGTTGGCAAAGAATAATAAATATACCATGGACTGCCAGAAGAACAAACAAATCTGTCTTGGGACATGTACAGCCAGAATGTTCCTTAGAAGTGAGGATGGTGAGACTTCATCTTACTTACTTTACAGGTGTTATCAGGAGGGACCAGTCCCTGGAGAAGGACATCATGCTTGGTAAAGTACAGGGTCAGCAAAAAAGAAGAAGACCCTTAACAAGCTGGATTGACACGGTGGCTGCAACAATGGGCTCAAACACAGCAACCACTGTGAGGGTGGCACAGGACCAGGCAGTGATTCAATCTGTTGTACCTAGGGACTCTATGAGCCAGAACTGAATCCATGGCACCTGACAACAACAACAATGCTATTAGCAGTCCAGTTGCGGGGTACAGTTATAAGCATTTCCAGCTAGCATCACACTTGACATTCCAATCATCCTTTGATGCTTCATAGCTGAAACTTTCTAGTTTAATCTACTGGCGAAAGAGTTTTCAGTCAAATTGAAGTCCTTATTCTACTACAAATGTTGTAAAAGTGAGTCAGGGATTCCATTCTCTTCTGGCCCAAGGTCTTTTCTAAATGGCAGGGTTAAGTTCACTTCCATTGCTGTCCCTCAGCATGACACACTGTCAGGGGCTATTTCTCAGCTCTCTTATTTCTTTCATTCTTTTGAGTTATTCTAGCAGCCATATCTGTGCTCAAAATTAAATGAGTCAGGAATGCATTTGGCTGCAAGTAAGAGAAAACACGAATATAGTGGTTTAAACAGATAGAGATTTAACACAAAGTCCAGGGTGCGTGATTGGTGGTGGGTTTGGACATTAAGTTCATATTGAAGACACATCTAAGGGAGAAAAAAGTGAAAAAGATTCAGTGCTAGTTTTGTCTGTGCCCTTTTACCTGGAAAGCAAAGCTTCTCCAGAAGCCCTTGAAGTTAGCTTTCTCTTAGGTCTCATTACCCAGAACTGGGTTACATGGTTACCTTGGCTGCAGGGACAGTTGGAATATTAGGGAACAACATTATCATGATTGGTGTAGACATCTTGATTCTTTCTTTGCTCAAGGCTGGGAAAGAGGTCACTCTGAACAAAGGCAGGCTTCTGTTAACCAGGAAGAAGTAAGGAATAGATATTGGATGGGCAGGTTTCAGTGTGTGCCCCAAATTATCTAAGCAAATCTAGAAACCCACAGGCCAATGAACTTGATGCTTATTTTTGAAACTTTTTGGAATCAATTACAGTGAAACCTGTGAGAGCTGGAACTCTATGGGACTGCCTTGTTTTTCCAGGTCTCACAAGCTTTCCACCTTTGACAGCGTGCAATCTTACCACTTTTCTACAGCTCCTTTTAATGGAAAATATTTGGTTTTTCCTTCTCTGACAGGTTCCCACCTTACACAGTTCTGGCTTTAGCAGGTTTTACTGTATTAAGCAGGTATGATATAAGTCTCCTATGCTGTAAGCTCCAAGAAAACAGGTATTGTGCTGTTTTGTTCAATTTTGTATCTCCAATATGGTGCCTGGCATGTGTTCTATAAACATGTTCTATAAACATTTGTTGAATAAATAAACAAAAGGAGCCCGCAGGAAAGTGGTCGATGAGATTAGTATGGGTTCAGTGAGAATAATCATGTCATACTAACTTTACTTCCTTTAAAAGTTTTTGATAGGATTATTAATGCTATTATATTTTAGATCAGGGAATGTCATAGATATCTTATCTTCGGATTTCAGCAAGTCAGTTGACAACATCCCTCATAATATTCTTTCAGAGAAATGCTACTATATATAGGTGAATCTGTAGCAATTTGAACAAATGTCTCCAGATAGGTTTTGATCAATGAATCTGGGTCAGTCTGGAGGAAAGCCTGTTGAACAGGGACTAGGAAGAAGGCAGCATGAGTTATTCATAAGAATATGGGTTCAGTGTGAGAAGACCTGGGTTCAGATCTCTTCTCTGCTACCTACCATCTGGTAATTTAGGCAATATATTTGATTTCTCTGAGCCTCATTTCTCTTATGCATAAATTGAAGATCTTAATATCTCGCACATCATTATGGAAATGAGCCATGTTAAGATTTTAGAACGGCTGCCAATATGTTGTTGTTATTAGGTGCTGTTGAGTTGGTTCCGACTCATAGTGACCCTATGCACAACAGAACGAAACACTGCCCAGTCCTGTGCCATCCTCACAATCATTGTTATGCTTGAGCCCGTTGTTGCAGCCACTGTGTCAATCCATCTTGTTGAGGGTCTGCCTCTCTTTCACTAACCATGTATTTTACCAAACATGATGTCCTTCTCTAGGGACTTGTCCCTCCTGATAATATGTCCAAAGTATGTGAGACAAAGTCTCGCCATCCTTGCCTCTAAGGAGCATTCTGGCTGTACTTCTTCCAAGACAGATTTGTTCATTTTTCTGGCAGTCCATGGTATATTCAATATTCTTCACCAATACCATAATTCAAAGGCATCAATTCTTCTTCGGTCTTCCTTATTCATTGCCTAGCTTTTGTATGCATATGAGGCAACTGAAAACACCATGGCTTGTGTCAGGCACACTTTAGTCCTCAAAGTGACATCTTTGCTTTTTAACACTTTAAAGACGTCCTTCGCACAAGATTTGCCCAATGCAACATGTCGTTTGATTTCTTGACTGCTGCTTCCATGGGCATTGATTGTGGATCCAAGCAAAATGATATCCTTGAAAACGTCAGTATTTTCTCCATTTATCATGATGTCGCCCATTGGTTCAGTTGTAAGGATTATTGTTTTCTTTATGTTGCGGTGTAATCCATACTGAAGGCTGTAGTCTTTGATCTTCATCAGTAAGTACTTCAAGCCCTCTTCACTTTCAGCAAGCAAGGTTGTGTCGACTGCATAAGGCAGGTTGTTAATCCAATCCTGATGCCCTGTTCTTCATATAGTCCAGTTTCTTGGATTATTTACTCAGCATACAGATTGAATAAATATGGTGAAAGGATACAACTCTGATGCACACCTTTCCTGATTTTAAAGCACGCAGTACCCCCTTGTTCTGTCCGAATGACTGCCTCTTGGTCTATGTACAGGTTCCTCATAGTACAATGAAGTGCTCTGGAATTCCCATACTTCACAATGTTATCCATAATTTGTTATGATCCACACAGTTGACTGCCTTTGCACAGTCAATGAAACACAGGTAAACATCTTTCTGGTAGTCTCTGTTTTCAGCCAGGATCCATCTGACATCAGCAATGATATTCCTCATCCCATGTCCTCTTCTGAATCCGGCTTGAATTTCTGGCAGTTCCCTGTTGATGTACTGCTGCAACCGCTTTTGAATGATCTTCAGCAAAATTTTACTTGTGTGTGCTATTAATAATATTGTTCAATACTTTCTGCATTCTGTTGGATCACCTTTTTTTTTTTGAAATAGGCATAAATATGAATTTCTTCCAGTCAGTTGGCCAGAGAGCTGTCTTCCAAATTTCTTGGCATAGACCAGTGAGCACCTCCAGTGCTGCATCTGTTTGTTAAAAGATCTCAATAGGTATTCCATCAATTCCTGGAGACTTGTTTTTCACAAATGTCTTCAGTGCAGCTTGGTCTTCTTCCTTCAGTACCGTAGGTTCTTGATCATATACTACCTCCTGAAATGACTGAACATTGACCAATTCTTTTTGGTACAGTGACTCTGTGTATTCCTTCCATCTTTGATGCTTTCTGTGTTGTTCAGTATTTTGCCCATAGAATCCTTCAATATTACAACTCAAAGCTTGAATTTTCCTTTAGTTCTTTCAGCTTGAGAAATGCTGAGCATGTTCTTCTCTTTAGGTTTTCTAACTCCAGATTTTTTCACATGTCATTGTAATACTTCACCTTGTCTTCTCCAGCCACCCTTTGAAATCTTCTGTTCAGCTCTTCTACTTCATGATTTCTTCCATTAGATTTAGCTACTCTATGTTCAAGAGCAAGTTTCAGAGTCTCTGACATCCATTTTGATCTTTTCTCTCTTTCCTGTCTTTTTAATGACCTCTTGCTTTCTTCATGTATGATGTCCTTGATGTCATTCCACAACTCGTCTGGTCTTCAGTCATTAGTGTTCAATGCACCAAATCTGTTCTTGAGATGGTCTCTAACATCAGGTGAGATATATTCAAGGTCATACTTTAGCTCTCATGGACTTGTTCTAATTTTCTTCAGCTTCCACGTGAACTTGCATATGAGCAATTGATGGTCTGTTCCGCAGTCAGCCCCTGGCCTTGTTCTGACTGGTGATATTGAGTTTTTCTATCGTCTCTTTCCACAGATGTAGTCAATTTGATTCTTGAGTATGCCATCTGGCAAGGTCCAGGTGTATAGTCGCTGTTTTTGATGATGAATGCAACACCATTTCTCTTCAATTTGTCATTCCTGGTGTAGTAGGTGATATGATTTTCCGATTCAAAATGGCTTAGTCCATATCAGCTCACTAATGCCTAAGATATCGATCTTTATATGTTCTTTTTCACTTTGATGATTTCCAATTTTCCTAGATTCATACTTCCTACATTCCACATTCCTATTATTAATGGATGTTTACAGCTGTTTCTTCTTATTTTGAGTCATGCCACATCAGCAAATGAAGGTCCAGAGAGCTTGACTCCATCCGAGTCTTTAAGGTTGACTCAACTTTGAGGTGGCATCTCTTCCCCAGCTGTTTTTTGAGTGCCTTCCAACCTGAGGGGCTTATTTTCCGGCACTATATCAGACAATGTTCTGCTGCTATTCCTAAGATTTTCACGGCTAGTTTTTGTTTTTTTTTTTCAAGTAGACAGCCATGTCCTTCTTCCTAGTCTGTCTTAGTCTGGAAGCTCAGCTGAAACCTGTCCACCATGGGTGACAGGTATTTGAATTTGAATATTTGAATACTGGTGGCATACCTTCTAGCATCACAGCAACATGCAAGTCCCCACAGTACAACAAACTGACATGCGCGAGGCCAATATGGAGGATGGCAGCAAAAAGATTAATGATGTTCTTGAAAGACCGAAAAGTGGAAAATGGATGAAATAAAACATAATATAACGTGTACAGAGATGGATGTGCATCATTTGTACCAGCGAAGAATGGGGAAAGCCTGGCATTCTTGAAGCTTCCTTGCTGGTACAAGCAGAAGGACCAGCTTTTTACAGGATCTAATCAGACGCTCCTCATGAAGGTGTAGATTCTAACATCTTGAAATATTACCGTGAAAACAAAAGTTAGCTAGTTTGAGTAATGGAATGGCTGGAGTACTATACATGTACAATTTGTGGTGATGTCTGATGTCCCTTTTCTCATTCTTGAAATTGGTAACTTACGTCCTGTCTCTTTTTTTCCTGATCAATCTAGCTAAAGGTTTAGCAATTTTATTGATTTTCTCCAAAGACCAGCTTTTAGTTTAAATGGTTTTTTTCTATTGCTTTTTTGTTTTTTATTTATTTAATTTCCACCCTTTTCTTTATTATTTACTCTTTTTGTTTTGCTTACTTTGGGTTTAATTTCTTTTCTAGTTTCTTAAGGTGAAAGCTGAAGTCAATGATTTGAGAATTTCTTTTTGATAGGTATTTTGGTGCAATAAATTTCCCTCTAAGTATTGCTTTAACTGCATCCCTCAAATTTTGATATGTTGTATTTTTGTTATCATTCAGTTTATAATACTTTCTAATTTCCATTTTTATTTCTCCTTTAAACCATGGTTTATTTACAAGTGTGTAAGTTTCCAAATATTTAGGGGTTTTCCAGATACCTTTAAATTCTTGATTTTTAATTTCCATTGTGATCAGTATATACCACTATAAGAGAGAATACATTTTATAGAGAATCCTGGTGGCACAACGGTTAAGAGCTTGGCTGCTAACCAAAAAGTCAGCGGTTCTAATTCACCGGCTGCTCTTGGAAACTCTGTGGGGCAGTTCTACTCTGTCCTACAGGGTTGCTGGATGTATTTTATGGCCCAGAATATGGTCTATCTTAGTAAATGTCTTTGTGTAGTTGAAAAGAATGTGTATTTTTTGGTTGTCGGGTGGAATGTTCTATAAATATTAATTAGGACAAACTGGTTGATATTGTAGTACGTAAGCCTTGTATATCCTTACTGATTTTCTGCCTACTTGTTCTATCACTTACTAAGAGAGTGGTAGTGAAATTGCTGGCCATAATTGTGGATTTCTCTACTTCTCCTTGCATTTCTGTTAGTTTTTGATTCATGCATTTTGAAGCCATGTTATTAGCTGCATAAATGTTTTGAATCGTTATGTCCTCTTGAAGAATTGATCCCTTTGTCATTATGAGATGATCCTCGTTACTGGCAATATTCTGTGTACTGAAATCTACTTTATCTGATATTTACATAACCTTTCCAGCTTTGTTTTGATTAGTGTTAGCATGGTATAACTTTTTACAACCTTTTCCTTTTAACTTATTTGTTTTTAAAGTGAGTTTCTTGTACTTGCTTTATAGTTGGGTTTTGCTTTTTTCTCTAATCTGACAATCTCTGCCTTTTAATTGGAGTGATTGCTAACATGGTTGGATTTAAATCCAGCATCTCGCTTATGTGTTTTTTGTTTACCCCATCTACTCTTTCTTTCCTTTTTCCTCATTTACTGTCTTCTTTAGGATTTATTGAGTATTTGTAATGATTTCATTTTATTATTTTTTTTGTTGACATATTAGCTACAACTCTATGTTTTGCTTATATAGTGATTGCTGTAGGAGTTAGAGTATACATCTTTAATTTATCACAGCTTACCTTCAAGTATATTATACCACTTTATGCATAGTATAAGAATCATACAACAGAATACTTCCCCCTTCAGGGACTTTGTGCTATTGTTGTCATATATTTTATTTATATGTTTTTATAGGCCCCATGAAACATTGTTATTATTTTTGCATGAATACATCAATTATTTTTTAAAGGGCTTTTGCAAATAAGAACAATTTTTATTATTTACCTACATATTTATGATTTCTTAAGCCCCTAATTCTTTTCTGTCGATTTACATTTCCATCTGGTAGCATTTTCTTTCTGCATATATAATTTCCTCTAACATTTCTTGTATGTGGATCTGCTGGTGATAAATTCTATCAGCTTTTACATGTCAGAAAAAGTATTTTGCCTTGTTTTTGAAATACACACACACACACGTATATATGTATATATTATATATTTAAAAAAACCCAAAACCAAACCCATTGCCATCGAGTCGATTCCATTCCAACTCATAGCAACCCTAAAGGAGAGAGTAGAACTGCTCCACAGTGTTTCCAAGAAGCAGCTGGTGGATTCCAACTGCTGACCCTTTGGTTAGCAGCCATGGCTCTTAACCACTGCGCCATCAAGGCTCCATATATTATATACATATATTTGGAGAAAGAAATCTAAACTGACAAGTTTTTTCTTTCAGTACTTTAAAGATGCTGCTTCACTGTATTCTGGCTTACACATTTCTGATGAGAAGTCTGCTGTCATTCTTATCTTTCATCCTCTGTATGATAATGTATCTTTTTTTTTCCCTGATTGCTTCTAAGATTTTCTCTTTATCACTAGTTTTAAGCAATTTGATTGTGATGTGCCTTGGTATGGTTTTCTTCATGTTTCTACTTGGAACTTCTTGGGTTTGCGAGTTTATAGTTTTCATCAAATTTGGAAAGTTTTCATTCATTATTTTTTTCAAATTTTCTTCTCTCCTCACTGTCCCCTCTTCCTCTCCATCTTTTTCACCTCCTTCAGGGACTCCAGTTGCATATATATTAAGATCACCAATGATCTGTTTATCTTCTTTTTATTTTTTTCCTGTGTTTTATTTTGGATAGTTTTTGTTGCAATGTTTTCAAGTTCTTTAATCTTTTTTTTTTCCTAGTAATTTCTAATGCTATTAATCCCACACAGTTATGTGTGTATATGTATGTGTGTTTTACGATTTTCAATTTTTTAAAAATCATCTCTAGATGCTTGATTTGGCTTTTTTTTTTTTTTAATGTTTTCTATTTCTCTGCTTAACATGCTCAATCTTTCCTCTACTGTTCTGAACACATAGAATATAGTTATAACCACCTTTTAAATGACTTTGTCTACTAATTCTATCATCTCTGTAATTTTTCAGACTCTCGATTGATTCTTCTCCTCATTATGGGCCATACTTTCCTGCTTCTTTTCGCATGCCTGATACTTTTTGACTGGATGGTAGACATTGTAAATTTTACCTTATTGGGTGCTGAATCTTTTTAATTTTCTATAAATATTTTTGTGTTTTGTTCTGGGACACATTTAAGTTACTTGGAAGCACCTTGATCCTTTTGGGACTCTGAAGCTTTGTTAGGCATGACTATAGCAGCATTTATTCTAGGGCTAACTTTACCCCACTGCTGAGGCAAGACCTTCTGAGTCCTCTACCGAATGCCCAGTGAACTATGTCATTTTCCAGTCTGAATAATGGGGTCAGGAACAATTTCTAGTTCTATATAATCACTGGGTACCTTTCCACTCTGGTTGGTGGCAAACAGGAACAATTCTCCACCCTATGCAAGTCTTGGTGATTGTTTTCTTTGCTCTTTACCGCGGTAGTTTCCTTGGTAGTTGGCCTTGGGCAGTTTCCTCGCATGCGTGTGTTAACCAGTACTCAGCTGAAGACTGAAGTGAGACCTTCTACACATCTCCAGAGCTCTCTCTTCCTCTGTGAGTCTCTCTCCTCTGCAGAACTCTACCTTCCTCGCTCTAGCTGCCTTGGTCTGCCTCGTGCCTTGGTCTGCCTGGTCTTCCAGTTCTATCTCCTGAACTCAAGGAATCTGCCTAACTCTTCCTGGGTTACCCCTCTCCATACTGCAGCCTGGCAACTCCTTCTGAACAGTAAGATGAGGCAATAATAGGGTTTACCACAGATCATTTATTTCCCCTCCCTCAGGGACCACTGCCCTACACTGCTGCCCAAGGTCCAATGTCTGAAAACCATTGTTTTATGTATTTTGCCTGTTTTTTAAGTTGGTTTAGACAGAGGGTAAATTCAGTCCCTGTTGCTCCATTTTGGCTGGCTAGACTGGATTACTATAAATTATTGTGGTTCTGTTGATAAAACAGATTGCTAAGGGTGTCACCTGTTTCCAAAACAAATCTCATTTAGTAATCTGAAATACTCTTCATTGCCGTCTACATCCCCAACAGGTGCAGTAACCCTTGTGCAATGGATGTTACATCAGAGTTGCCTGCAAAAGAATTTTTCATTAGACAATCTAATTTTCCACTTTGGCTTACATTATAACTCTTGAGATGCTCTCTCAATTCATTTCTCATTACTTTCTCTTTTTCACTGACCTCATACCCTAAAACTTTTCTCTGTTTTCCTCCCTCTTTTTCCCCTCTCTGTCAGGGACCAGTAATCTGTTCATGAAATTTCGTGATGTTTTGGGATTAGAATTTATCCTACTCTAGTCAGCATACAGTCTTTGGAGCCCAAAGGGCTTGGTGTATTGGGGCTGAATAAAAACAGGATCCTTAACCTCAAGGAAACTCAAAATCTTTTTATATGAGTAACCACTCCTACTAATCACTCTTACTGTTTAAAAGAGGAGCACATCTGCATTTTAGGATGGATTTATATACAGAAGTAGAAAGTTCAAGTGAAGGAATTCTTGTTTTTCTTGTTGCTTCTCAGCTTCAACAACTGTTTATTGAGTGCTTGCTATAATTAAACATTGTAGTGTCACCTAGGAGATTGAGGCAGATTACTGACATCAGTGGGTTTATAATCTTGTGGAAGACTGACACAAATTGAGAAATACCCAAGGTGTGGCACTGCAGTAAATCTTTAAGATTTCATAGGAAGATGTGGCTATTGAGGGCTGGAGAGATTACAGAAGGCTTAGAGAACTAATTCAGGAAGGAAATATGAATTTAAGGCAGAGAGGTATGAGCAGAATTAGAAGAGTCCATAGCTTGTCTAGGGACAACCAGAAAAGTTGAAGTGAAGGGATCCTGCTGGAGAATAATGGGTGAGAAGTTAAGTCCTATCTGTGGAGTCCTCACGTGCTAGGCTAAGGCATTTGGACTGTAGAGAGCTATGGTTGTTTTTTGGTTGGGGTGCAAACGTATAAAGATTTGTTTGGAATAGGCAGGGTGAGGGTCAGTGTGTAGAGGAAGGACAAGGACTGGTGGGTAGTCTTGAGGCTGGGGACTATGTCTTAATCATCTTTGAATTCCCTAACCCTTGAGGGCATATAGAAGGTTATCATTTTCCTTCTAAATTGTTAATGCTCTTGATACCCATTGGCACTGTCAATGGCATAACACATTATTTTAAAGAACCACTCTGTGCCCAGTGTTATTTCATTCTAAGGGCTGAAGGCTGAAAAAATTGGAATCAAGACTCTTTCAAGCCTTATTTGTTTCCCTTTCAATTCCTCATTTTCCTCCTCAAAGGAAAAGGTACTCAGCCATCTTTACAGAAATTACACAACATTGTTACTGGCAATCCCTCCCCATCCCTAATAAATCCGCATTGTCTCAAAAATCTTTTAAAAAAAAGACAGACCACACAAATATACATAAACCCAGCCAGGCCACGCACACTCTCCCAACATAGCCTAGCAGAGATGCAAATTCCCAGATGAGCAGAGCTCACACAATGCAGATTTAGGTACACACACACACTCACTCTCACGTAATACATCGCCTAGGTCGTATAACCATTCGTTTAGACACGCAAACCTTATGCTTAGCGGCGCAGACACACACTGTGTCCACCCATTCTACACTAAAACTCACCACGTTGCGCACCTCTAGCAAGCCAGACAACCCGCGTCCCCAGACCCCGCCCCCCAAAGCGCTATTCCGCAAGCTGGTCGCTTCTCTAGCCTCCGAGCTCTCTAGGTTGTATCACCGGCGCGCGCCGGTTGCGTCATCAAGGCGCGGCATTGCAGCAGGCACCCGGCGGAGTTTTGTGAAGTGTGAGCTGCTGCAGCAGCTGAAGCCAGAGAGAGGCTGGTGTGCGAGCCGTGGGGGCGGGTGCGGGCTGCGGGAGGCTGCTTGGTGCCGGGAGCGCCGGGAGCGCCTAGACAGGTGCGTGGTCACCCTTCCCCGCAGAACTCGGTGCGACTCTTGCAAGTCGCCGGGGGTTTCCCGTGCCCCTCTTCCCCTTGCCCCCGAGCTATGCCCCCCACTTCTCTCCCCTAGAAACGGGCCGGTTTGTGCCAGAGTGGGGGTCGGGACTGTTCACTCCCCAGGGAGCCCAGACTGTGGCTTGGATGCATCCTAACCACCTGAAGGGGCCGGGGCGGCCCCAGCTCCGGGTCCCTGGGGGTATTGTTTTTAGCATTGAGGCGGCAAGGATGCTCTGAGAGCAGCTGGTGCTGAGGATCATCCAGTGACAGCAGCCACCCTTGATTGGACTGAACGCTCACTGTGTGTCAGACTCAGTGCTAGGCTCTTTGTGTGTATTACCCAGCCCTCCCAGCAACCCAGGAGGAAAAATCTATCATATCACCCCCATTTGCGAGATAGGGAAACCGAGGCATAGAAGTTAACCAGCTTGCCCAAATTCACGTAGCTGGTAAGCGGTCGTGGATTTGACATCAGAGCTCACTCCCCTGTACCTGCCCCTTTCAGAGCCCATGGTTGGCTGACTGCATCCCACGCTGTCGGGTTCCTCTGAGTTTTTTTTTTAAAACTCTTCGACCTTGGGTAAACCCTGTGGGGAGGGAGGAGGAGCCAAGCGTGGACTTCCTATTGGCACATGTCTTTGTCTCCCTCCCCTCCTCCTCCAATCACCCCTGCCCTGTTGTGCCTTCATATTCTCAGGTAGCAGAGGGCTCCCCCTGTTGTAGGGACATTTTACACTGGAAACTGATAGCTAAGTGCTGATGTTTTATAATATGTAAGAACTTTCAAGCCAGGTGCATTGCTTTACAATTCTGCCCCCTCTCTTATTATTTTAGATTGTTACTTAAGTTGTAAAGGATGTGTATTTATGTTGATTTTAACAGTTTTCCTGCAAATCCGTACAGGGATTGTGAAGAAATCAGAATATGCCATTCAGGGAACCCTGTTAATGTGGACGTGACCTTTCAGAGTTTTGAAAGAATAATTTAGGGCCATATGAGAATTGGCCAAAAGCTAAAAACAATTTGACAATAGAGATGTTAGAAAGCTTTTATAGATTAATATCCATTCTTTTTAGGAATTTACTGTTACTGAACATTTTCCCTTATGATAAGAACAGTGTGCTTTTGTTTTGGAGTTTTGTGGACGTATTAAAAGTATAAATATTGATTCTTTTAAGGCATATGAAAATTAAGAGCTTAATTCAGTTTAAGTGGGAAACTTGAAAGGTGTCCTAATTGCCTTTACTCATTTTACAGTGAAAACTATGAACAACCCCAAATTCCTGACACATAATTTTTTTAAATGATCTACTTTTGTGCATATAGGTAACATGTATTTAATTAAATAAACACATACCTTCCTTTCCTGAGGAACTAATTATTAACACAAATGAAATAATTCTTTATCATATACTTGAAATAAATCATTATTTACATTTGCAGTCCCCTGGGTGGTGCAGTAATGCTCTCGGCTGCTAACTGAAAAGTTGAGTCCACCATAAGTGCCTTGGAAGAAAGGCTTGGTGATCTACTTCCAAAACATCAGCCGTTGAAAACCCTATGGAGCACAGTTCTACTCTAATACACATGGTTGTCATGAGTTGGAATCTACTTGAAGGCAACTGGTTTTTGGACTGGTACCCTTGCAAATGACTATTACTAGCTATTTTGTTTGTTTAATCTATGTTCAGAAAGCCTAAGGATACAAATGTTGATTTTTTTTTTCTTTTTGGTGCAGACAATGTAAACACATCAAAGTCCGTTTTTACACTTTGACTTAATACCATATTATGGAAGTCTGCCAGTGTTCATTTGCTATCCTGTCATGGAGCAAAATAATGTAGAAGTCAGAAATCTGAGTTTTGAGATTTACCCCACTGGATGCATCATTAATTTAAATGGTGTACATTTTTTTGTAGCACATGATTTGGAAGTTGCACTTTGTGACATGGATGAATCTGCACTGACCCTTGGCACTGTAGATGTTTCTTACCTGCCAAATTCAGCAGAATATAGTGTTGGTCGATGTAAGCATGCAAGTGAGGAATGGGTAAGTTGAAGATACAGAGTTAAAAGCATTCAACTTAAAAGTATTCATTTTAATGTTGCTAATGAAGATGGAAATACAGACTGAAACAGAGTAACAAATAGAGGTTAATAACTACAGAACCCTTAGAAGCTATGTTTATGAAGTTTCATAAGATTTTAAAAATTCTTACGATATTATGTTAATTGGGAAAAAAATTGGGTAGAAAATTTAAATACTGTGATTACATTAAAAAGCAAAATACTTTTGCATAAGGCAGGGGGCAACCCAGAATGTTTCTAGTAGTTGCTTTTGGATAGTGAGATTATCAGGAAACTTCTTTCTCTCAGTGTCTAGTTTTCATAAGTTATTTTTTTAATAAACATGAATTTTGTAATGGAAATAAACATTATTTAAAAAAAGTTAAAAAATAGTAAATAAGTTGTAGTGTGAACCCAGTGCAAAAGACATGCATTTTCTAATATTGTTTCCCCTGTATCAGTATAACAAATATATGGCATGTTTTATGTATTATCTCAGACACCATCTGCTTTTTATAAAAAATAAGGTTGGCATTTTTGTTGTTGCTTGTTTTTGAGAAGGTTTTATCAGTAGGATTTGAGCAACTGGTGAGCTCAAAGTTAAGGGAAAAATGTTTAGAGCAGAAGAGGAGGGTTTGACCCTAATTGGACAGTACAGCTATTACTTAAACTCCAGCCTTTAAACTGTCTTGATAAGATAAAGAAATGTTGCTTACGTTTACCTTGGTTTTCATTTCAAGTAAAATCTTTTAAGCTGTAGCATAACAACTTGCTCAAAGTATCAGACCTTTGTTGTTCTGTCACAGGAGTATGTGATCTAAGAGGAGTAAGTGTAACTCTTAGCATAGGGATCCCGGTGTTTGAATTTATTCATCCTGCTGCTGCCACAAGTCTGTTTGACCTTCTACAATGTAGTTTTTAAACCTTTGAGTGCTGCTTTGAATGTGCAGCCATTATTACCAGCTAATACCTTTCTTAGGTGCTCAAGTTTTGCTTATGTGCCAGGCTTTGTTCCAAGTGGTGATCTTAGAGGGAGTACCCTGAATGAAAATCACTGTCTGAGATGCACATGCTTATGCTCCCAGAAGAAAAAATTGCAGTATGTTTCTCTTCTATCTGAAAAATCTTCGTTTTTGCATTCAAATGGACAAGTATAATACTCTTGCATTTTAGACACTTTTATTTTTTTAATGTTTATTAGGGTGAGTATAGTTTCAGACCTACCGTCTTCAGATCTGCAACTTTAAAATGGAAAGAAAGCCTAATGGGCCGGAAAAGGCCTTTTGTCGGCCGATGTTGTTATTCCTGCACCCCCCAGAGCTGGGTAAGAATGCTACTGCTTTTGACTTTAATAAACAAAGGGAGATGTGTGAAATGTATGACTGACTTCATGTAACTTTGTTATTGTTTAGTCTTAATGGACTTAATTCATTTTTAGAATTTAGGCCTGTATTTATAATCCAAATATTGCACGTAAAGATGTTGACTTACTGTTTCTGTCCATTCATTTATTCAGTAACTCTTGGGTCCTATAGTTGATGGTAATATGCTGGTTCTTTTCTATTTCTAGCATGACTTTAGGGGAATAATAGGTCTTACTTTCAGTTAACTTCCAAAGAGTTGGGGAGAACCTGTCACATAACTTCTAGATGTTGGACAGCTTTAGCATTTAACCTTAAAATCCTAGCAAGATGACCTAGAGCTAACTAGATGAAATAAGCATTTAAAGCATTAGCTTTGCTCTGCTCTTCCTTTTGCTGAATTCCGTTCCTGGGTAGTGTCTGTGTTGACTTTGTGGTAGTAAAGGATGGTCGCTAAAATGTTAGGAAGAAGATTTAAGAAAGAGTGTTTGTGTGTGTATGTGTGTGTGTGTTATTTGAATTTTGGTGAAAAAACACAAGCCATGCAAAAACTTCCATGTTACAGTGTAGTATTTGAGAAGTTGATTGGGTGAGGAGTATGCTTTTGATGGCAGCTGAGGAGAGGAATGAGTTAGGACAGGATTGTAGAATCTAATGAGGCTCTGTTCCAAGGCAGTGGAGTTGCCTTTTAAAAGGTACGCCTGGACATAAGTGGCTCTCTGGGTTGGGCTGGTTAGTAGGACAGAAATTCTGCCATTTTTAAGTGCCTGTCATTTATAGAGGTTGCCTGAGAATAGCTAACTGCTCTTCGTCAGTTTTCTGCTCAGGTTTCGCTTGGCAGGAGCCAGAATTCATACTCTGGTGTGAAGGGATTTACTAACATGGGAGAGCTTTGTATGGAACCCAAGCAGTTTATGTTAAATGATCAGGTCTGCTCAAGAGTGTCTTGATACAAACATTGTTCCTTTAAAATCATAAGTGCCTTCTTGCAAGAATTTGGTAGACTGGAAGGATCATGGAAATTTGTAGTCTAGGAGCAAGGCCAGTTCAGATTAAAAGGCAGTGGAAATAAATATTTAAATAGAAGGTCAATGTGGCTTTTCTTTTTAGATCTGGCCTTTCACCTAATTCTAATTTTGAATGTTTAAAAGACCAAAATGATACATTAACTATAATGTGTTCTTCTTAAGTCCTAAGAGAGTATAAGAAATTATTTGGTGGTGGTACTGCTTGGAGTGAGATAGGTGGTTAGTATAACAGGTAACTGATTTTTGCCTAAATATAGTGCCTGGTGAAGCTGAACTTGATCTTGAATTGCTTCAGTGGCTGTTCATTTAAAATAATTTTTACTTGAAAATATTCTTATAGTAACTTTTTGCTATTTGCTACTGTTTCTCTGAAATCCTGTGTTTTTCTTCTTATAAAGAAATTTCACTTAAGTATTTTTACATCTTTAGTTGAGGGGGCACATTATGCTTTCTTAGCAATTGTTTGTGGCAGTTTTACCCTTTTGCCCACGTTGACAAAGCTGTAGACTTTCTCTTTTCCGCAAAGCTATCCCTGGCTATCTTTCAAGGTTACGTGGAATGTGGGTGACCTTTAGCCATACATTTTCTCATTAAGTGGGCAGTCATTTTAGGGAATGGAAAGAGCATACTCTTTGCAGCAAGAAGTGGGATTGAATCCTAAACCCCGGCTAGCCTCAATTTTCTTATCTCTAAAATGGGGCTAATAAGTCTTACGTGTCAGGATTATTGGGGTTTGGTAATCTTGCAATAACTGCATGGTTCTTAGCATAGTACCTAGTATTTTGGGAACACTAAAATCTCCAGTATTCCTGTCAGTGACTTAAACTCCCTGTAGCTTCAGGCTTTTCAGGTGGGATGAAGGACAGGAAGGGGAGAGGCACTATTTCCTTTGCAAGGTTTAAGGATTAATTTTGAGTATGTGACCTTCATGGAAGGCTAAACAGTACTTTTCAATAAAATAATTTTTCCTTATTACTTAGGTTTGTGAGGCAATGCTGAACTTTGTTTGAATTTTAAAAGTCATTACGAAGTAAAAATGTTAACTCTTCATCACTAATCCAGTTGTATATTTATGTCTACATTTATTTTGTTTTATGTAGGAGAAATTTTTCAACCCCAGTATCCCATCATTGGGTTTGCGGAATGTTATTTATATCAATGAAACTCACACGAGGTAAAAAGACCTTCTTACACTTTTAATAAATCTTAGAAGAAATACTGCATAACAATCAATCAACACACTTAAAGATGAATCTCTTTTATGTCTTAAAAGTTAACAGGATATATGCTTCTGACACAAGAGACTTTATCTGAAAATTGTAAACAATAATAGCTACCTGAGGGCCCTATTACTCTTATCACTGATGTAATTATTTAATACATATTTTCATAATGCAGATGTCACAGCTTTAATTTATTCATATATTGATTTTGCATCTGATATGTGCCAAAATGTGATAAAGATTTGTCTGAAGAGAGGTGTGAATTTGAATGTCTTATGACCTATCGTAGCTGTTTTATACTTAAAGAAATGTATAACTGATTTAATTGACTCGCTAGCAATGGTTTTTGTTTTTGTTTTTGAAATCTATAGGATGGAGCCCTGGTGGCACAGTGGTTAAGAGCTTGGCTGCTAACCAAAAGGTTGGCAGTTTGAATCCACCAGCCTCTCCTTGTAAACCCTATGGAGCACTTCTGCTCTGTACTATAGAATTGCTGTGAGTTGGAATCGACTTGACAGCGAGTTTAGTTTTTTTTTGGGTTAATCTATAGGGTATTAAAAGATATTTTCCTCTGTTGAACAAACATGCTTTAATTTATTACTTGCTTAAGACTTTCTTAGAATTCTTACTTCTAAATTCCCAGCATATGAAGATAGGCTAGTAGGCTCCAGAATTAGAGAAAAGGAGCCTTGTTCTATGTGAATGGAGAAAAGGCACAGGAGGAGGGTAGGAAGGTTGTATATGTGTCTGTGTGGCAAGAGAGAAGCAGCAACCAAACATGCTACCAGCTTTATAATTCTAAGAGTAGATGCTTGCAGGAGGTAAAGAGTAGGCTAAAGTGATGAAAAATACTTGAAATTCTCTGAAAATTGGATTCAAGAAGTCAAATACTTAAATTTGAACCCTTTCTGATACTACCTCATATTTCGAGGACGTTGTTGTCGTTAGGTGCCCTCGAGTCGTTTTCGACTCATTATGATCCCGTGTTACAGATTAGAACTTCCCATCGGGTTTTCTTGGCTGTAATCTTTACTGAAGCAGGTCGCCGGGTATTTTTCCCACGGAGCAAGTGGGTGGTTTTGGACTGCCAACCTTTAACTTACCAGCCAAGTGCTTAACCATTTGTACCACCAGGGCCCCTTATTTTGATGATATAAGGTCATAAATGAGTATTATAATATCTGCGTATATACATTAGTTAACTTGCTTCGGTTCCTATACAGCTAAAGTCAAGGGATATATTTTTTCCTATTTCTAGGCTACCTTTATCTTTCTTTTGCTTTGTCTTTTAGATTTAAGGGAGAAAGAAGAGACTGGTTCATTGATTCCTTTTTTTTTTCCCCTTCTTTTTCTTAGTTGGAATGATTAAGATCCTAAGAAAAAGCATCTCAAAGTCTCTCCTTCTTTGTATAAATAGATATTTTATGTATCAAGCCAAAGGATTCATTTGTTGTCCTCAATTGGAGGCAGTTAAAAAAAAAAGCATGTGGTATACTAAGTAGGCAATATGAAACTACTATGCGATGCAGTAAGTGGCCTGTGCAGTTGAGCTGGCTATTTGGCCTTCTGTGTGTTACATGAGGCAAAGCCTAAATATTTACACTCACATGCATGTGCGCACGCACACCCACACACATTCTTTCAGTCTTCTCTTCCGAAGGAATTTTATGGAGAGCTTGAACTTTGTATGTTCCAATAATCATTCTGAACATGTTCACCGAAGGAAAGGTTTAGAATTGAATGCTTAAGATACTGGGCCAAGTTTTCAAAGGATTGAGACAAGAGGAAGGAAAAGAGAATAACATGAAAGAGAGAGAAAAGAACAAGTGATTCATAAACAGTTCTTCCTCAAATCACTTTTCCTCAGTTGAGGGCTTTTGGATCTTTTCAGCATTAAGAAGTTTTTATTTGAAATCTTCTACTGTTTATGAGTGTGTCATTATGGAGGAAATGACAATAAAGCATTATATAATTATTACACATGGTTTCAAATCATTACATAATGAAGGTTTGAAACATTCTTATTTTGAGATCTGCTTCCTAGCCCTACTCCATACCCCCATCCAGGTTTCTCAAAACACCACACAGCTGCTGTCCCAAAAGGCATATGCTATCCCTTAGGTATGTTGAATGTGTAAAAAAAAAAAAAAAGAGAAAGAACCTATGGCTTCATGAAGCAGACTGCAAATATCCAGACTACAGGATGGTTATCCTGAACTTCTCTCAACTGATCGAGAATTTGGAGGTCAATGATTATTTTTTTTATAATGGAAAAATTAGGCCTTCATGCTAGGAAAAGACTTCTAAAATTTATCTTTTTATACCCTACAGCATTCAACACGTTTGCCTTTTTCATGGTATTAATAAAATCAGATCGCATTATTTTCTTTTGTTTTTATGTTAGGGCTATTATTTGGCAGAGCAACACTATTCAAGCACTAACACACAAATCCCAAGTTTAAATTTAGCTGAGAGTACAGGAGAGAAATTGTGAGTAAAACTATATGAATAGTGTCCTGGGCTACTACAAGGCTTTGCTATAACAGAACCCTAAATCTCAGGAATAGATGAAATTAGGCGTTGTTTTTATGGAGGGAAACCACTGTATAATTTACACAGCTTGTTTTAGGTGTCCCTAGAGTACTTTGCTAAATCATTGTCATGTTGCAGGCACCGAGGATGGCTTGCAAGACGTCTTTCTTATGTGCTTTTTGTTCAAGAGCGAGATGTCCATAAGGGCATGTTTGCCACCAACGTGAGTGAAAATGTCTTGAACAGCAGCAGGTAAGGGTCAGGATGCTGTTATAACGGGGAGGTGGCAGGAATGGGTGGTAGGAATAGGGGGAGGGTAGATTTCCTTTATTAACTTCTAATTCCTCTGGGATTCTGTCTGAAGAGATTTTTGCATTTCTAAGTATTAAATGTGAAGCCCCAAAGGAAAGGGAGGGGAACAGATGGTTTTGGTGAACAGGGCCATGTGGGAATAGCAGTCTTGTCTTATGGATTAATAATTGAATAAGTTTCTAATACATGAAAAGCAAATTGGAATTCAGAGATACACGTATTTCCAGAATTCTTTGTTAAGTTTTCTGTAATATGAAGGCTTGGATTGAAATAAATGCTATTCAATGGATAGGCTTGGGGGGTGTCAGTATCCTGCAGAATCTTTTTGTATTAATGAACTATCCGGCTATGTGGAGTTTTGCTGTACTTCAATAGTCTAAAATCAGGAGCAACAGAGGAGGAAAACAGTTATTTGAAACTCCCTTGGATTATTGTATATGCTTTTTACTTGGTAAAAAACCTTCAAACATGTTTCCTTCCAGCCAGATATTTTGACTAGTAACTGGGATGTTAGAATTGATTTAAGAAGGTTTAACCTTATACTTCCTCCCTAAGTCAGATGGAAGATTTACAAAACTGGATTAAACCCTCCCTTTTACCTCACTGCTTATTATCCTGTGCTGTTTTGAGTTGTACCTTTTTTAAATTACTGGTTTGATTTGGAAAACCTTTGTAAATATTTACGTCCCAGTTTTCTCCCTCCTAGAAAGCTTTACATGTAGTTATTTTAATGGCGTCACAATGTAAATGAAAAATAAATGATGTCTTCAAAAGAAAAAAAAACACACTTCGGCAGTGGGCTTTGAACACCGCTGAATTATATGCTTAAAGGGATAATCTTTCTTTTTCTCTCTTCTGCCGAAGTGCCACTTTGTGTCCCTCACAGCATGGGTCCCTTGCATAGTTGTCTCCCAGTGAATTTGAATTAAATTCTTAACTCTGCCTTCCAGATTCCTCAGGGGTTCATTGATTTAGGAATACTATGTCCGTAATATTTAATAGATACCCAGAAAAAGCACTTTTAACTCGAAGCTCATTCTCTCATATTACCACAAATTAAAGGGAAGGTACATTTTGTTTTGTGATTTATAGCTGTGGTTTAGAAAATGCTGAACAGAGAATGTAGCATAGAACCAATTATGTTGTTTATCTTTCCATTTCAAATCAGAGTACAAGAGGCAATTGCAGAAGTGGCTGCTGAGTTAAATCCCGATGGTTCTGCTCAGCAGCAATCAAAAGCCGTTAGTAAAGTGAGAAAGAAAGCCAAAAGGATCCTTCAAGAAATGGTTGCCACCGTCTCCCCAGCAATGATCAGGTATTAAAAGGCAAGGCAAAAAGCTTTCAACAAGAGCCATCTTGTTTTGGGTGAATAGGACGGAACCATTGGAAGTTCCTTTCCTATCAGTGTTCTTTGCCCAAAAGATGTTTTAACATATTCTGATGTCAAAACCAACTCCCCTTTTCATTCGTATTCAGCTTCTGTGTGAAATAGCACTGCGGTAGGCTTTACAGTGCCTCGGTCTCTGTTAAGTGGTGATAGCAGCCATGGTGTTACTTCGGACATCTGCTCTAAGGGACTAATTGAGAGCCCAGTTTCACTTATCCAGATCCCAAAGCACGTGGTTTCTGTGTATGAGAGGAATTGTAGTGCTACCTAAGTGTTTGCTTGTTCATTTGCTTCTGAGATATGAAGTGTGCCATTACAGTGAAATGTAAGATTTTAGTCTCAAATAAAAGAAACCTCTATAAATAGAATATATGTAAAGTAGCTTCTGAATTCCACAATCCAGACACGTACGAACACACTGTGCAAGTGCATGCGTGCATGCACACACACACACACACACACACACACAGTCATTTACAAACATTCTTCGATTTCACGTTCAAGAATCCTAAGTCAAATGTATAAATACACATTTAAGAAGATGTTTCCTTTCTTTCAGACTGACTGGGTGGGTGCTGCTAAAACTGTTCAACAGCTTCTTTTGGAACATTCAAATCCACAAGGGTCAACTTGAGATGGTGAAAGCTGCAACTGAGGCAAGAATTTCTGTGACTCTGTCATTCCGTTTTCCTCACGTTTGTATAGTGATATTATGGTTCTTTTGGAAATGTTCTTGTGTGTACTGTTGTGCATTTTAACCCATTTGGAAGGTTGTCCCCATTTGTGATAACTACAGTAGCTGTGTATTGGGCAAGAGAAGTGGGCTGAAGTAGGAACTACCAGCACTACTCAAGATTCCTTCTAAGTTGCTTTGCAGCAACCTTGAAAGTCAGGCAGAACTCTCCCTATTTTATAGATGAGGAAAGAGAGGCTCAGATGTATAAAGAAATTGTCCCAAATCACACCTAATAAGTGACTTGAAGCCTGACTCTGAAACCTGTGCTCTTTTTACATGAATAGGGCCACCTCTCAGAAGACGTTGAGGGTCTTCTCTTGATTACTCTTCCCCTCTCCCCAACTCTTGTTTATTTTTTGTTTGTTTGTTTCATTTTATTTTAGCTAGTTAAGCATTAAATTTAAGGAAGTTTATATTATTGGGAAATGTTTTTAAAGAATGAGTTACTGATTAGCCAATGCTTGAGTGATTCTAGGGGCCCTAGTGGCACAGTGGTTAAGAGCTACGTCTGCTAACCAAAAGGTTGGCAGTTCAAATCCACCAGCTGCTCCTTGGAAACCCTATGGGGCGGTTCTATTCCATCCCATAGGGTCGCTATGAGTCGGAATCGACTCGACGGCAACGGGTTTGGTTTTTTGGTTTTTTTGAGTGATTCTAACTGAATATCAAGTTTCGAAGTGTAATTAATTTTTATATTTGAATTTTAAATTTGGCATTTTTCCCTCTACTAGATGAATTTGCCGCTTATATTTCTACCAGTTCATAGATCCCATATTGACTATCTCCTGCTCACTTTCGTTCTTTTCTGCCATAACATCAAAGCACCATACATTGCTTCAGGCAATAATCTCAACATTCCTATCTTCAGGTAAGATCAACTTATTTTGAAATTTAAGATATGAAAAAGATTGTGTTTTAAATTTTTGTTATTTTCTCATTATGCTTTTTGATAACATGCTATTGTAAAGATGGCACCAGCTTTTTTTCTCTTATTATAAAAGTAATGCATGTTTATTGTGGAAGATGAAAAAGAAAACACTGTCATCATTACTTATGTGTTTTATATCAGATACTTGTTGAACCGTGGATATTTAAACTTTATAGGCAATATTGATCAAATGTATAAAAGGCAGTTAGTAAGGCAAGATAGCAAATTACTGTACGAGGCTCAGAAGTGGGGAGGTGGAGTTGGGGGTGGTGATGAGGTGGAGTGGTGATGGTGGTATAGAGTAAGAGTTAACGTACCTGTATCTTCGATCTCATAATTCAGTAGTGTTAGAAACATGTAATAATTGCAGTATAATGTACAAGTGTGTTTTAGGAGAATGTTGTGCATTCCGTACAGAGGAGAAAATACATGCAAAGGAAGGCAGATGTAAGAGCATCGTATGGTCAGGAAATGGCAGATGATTCAGTAAGGATAGAATGTAGGATGCATTAGGAAGGGCCAGAGGCAGGAGGTGGAGACTGCACAAGTAGTGAGAGCTGGATCAAAACAAGAATTTTGATTTTGTTTTGAGTTTCTAAACCAAGAGTTTGGAGTCTATCCTTACTTGGGGAGTGACGTGTTGAGATTTGCATTTCGAAAGATCATTCTGGGTTGGAAAGAGTTAGATCAATTTTGACTCTATTGCAACAGTTCAGGCAAAAGATAATGAAGGCTTACATTAAAGATGTAGTAGTGATCTTGGAGAGGAGGGTAGAGATTTGAAAATTTCTTAGTAAGTTGAATTAACAAGACTAAGGTGTAGTCCAGATGTGGGGCTAACAGACGAGGAGGAGAAGGAGAAGGAGGGAGGAAGACACTCAGGTGTTTACTGTCTAGGAAACTGGGTAGATAGTAGGGCCAGTCACCAATGAGGAATTGATGAGGAGTAGGTTTAGGTGGTTTGGGAAATTGAAGTTTCAAACTTGAAAGCACAAAGCATCTCTAAGTTCAGCTCTGTGAGTAGAGAGTAAAGGGAGGATGAATCTGGAGAGAGTTTGGCAAGGGAAGTGGGCTGGCAGATTGTGCTGGGAGGGTCTCACTAGGGAGCAGTCATTATGCTATGAAGCTGGGTCCTCAATCTCGAAGTCTGAGGGGCTCCTTCTAATCCCTTGACTCAAAGATCTGTAGCTAGCCAGACTTATGTGGTTGACTGAAGAGAAGCCATTCATTCATGCAGTCGACCGGTATTTATCCAGCTGTGCTTTAGACGAGGGTGAACAAGATACATAGTCCTTGCCTTCAAATAGCTTATAATCTAATGGGGGAATACAGACAAAAAACAACCAGCTATTTAGTACAGTGTGATATAACTCTTCAGGGACTAGAATGTCTGTCTTTGCTGTCAAGGGCATCTCTTCCCAATATCAAAGGGCCTGAGAACCAGAATTAGTCATCAGAAAGTTGTTGGTAGGCATGGACTTAGAGGGAAGCTCTAGAGAAGCCTTGTCCCATAATAGTTTATCTCTTGTAATCAGAATAATTCATATACTCATTCTTTCTAGACTTGGTCTCCAACTCGGGTCTCTTGGAAGTGCTTTATGAACACAGACAGTTTCGTACAATCCAACTCCCCTTTTTCTGAACTCCGTGCCAGTCATTGCTTAGCTCATCATTCCTTCCGACACGACAGACTACAGATAGCCTGGGCTGTTTATCTGCAGCCTTCTTTTGTTACATGTCAGTCTACACATTCATAAATCACTTCTCAGGGTGGGTTGTTTTTGGTGAATGGCTCATCTCATTCATTATGAATTCATTCTGCAGGGTTTCACTTTCAAAGAGTGGTATCACGCATTGGAGGCATCTTACCATGACCTCCTCATACTGACTATAAAAAACCAGCTACCTTTAAGTTGACCCTGACTCATGGTGACCCCACACCAATATATACATTTATATTAGTATCACTCTGTTTGAAAATAGGAGGAGGCTGTGAGTTTGAAAGTTTAGTTTAAGTATTAGAAAATTTCAACTTCATTTCAAAATTCATCAGTGATGTAGAAAGAGACACGGTGTCGTGGAAATTGTTTAATTCCTATGTATGTGTAAATTAAGCATAGTGTTGTTTCATGTTTTGGAAAGATGGTTATGCTTGGTTTCAGTTTGATAACATTATCCTTGCCTCACATGGGCACTCTCTAAGCAATAGTTATTTCAAAAAAAAATTTCTGAAGGAGCTTTTGTAACATCACATTGATTTTGTAGTAAATGTGCCATGGAACAGACTTCAGAATGTGTAAGGGTCATGTCTTGAGACCCTGGATAGAGCTTTAAAATTTAGCAGGACTCCATAATCCCCTTAAAATCGCTACCATTACCTTAGTGAGATGATGTATCATGCAAACAGCCTCCTTCTGAGTTGGAACAGATTTGGTAGAGCTTCGTTATATGCAGTGACACACTAAAGGTCAGTGAATAATGAAAAAGGCAGAAACATGTCAATAATATGGAAAATGGAAAAGTGTTCACATTTTCATTCAGTAGCCCAAACAACACTTGTGGTTTATACCCAAATGGCAAATATTTTAGAGTAACTTGGAATTTTAGTATTCTTTTTACATTTTTCTTTGTAAATAATTCATGCATTCTTGAAATTACAGTACCTTGATCCATAAGCTTGGGGGCTTTTTCATCCGACGGAAGCTAGATGAAACACCAGATGGACGGAAAGATGTTCTCTATAGAGCTTTGCTTCATGGGGTATGTACATTCTCTAATTATCCTTAAAGCCATTATGTTATCACAGAGGAAGGAAAAAAAAAGAGACTTGATTGAGTTGAGATTTTACAAAACCTGTTATCTGAGTAATTTGAGTGATTATTGCTTAGATGTGGGTTTGATGACTATTCTTTGTCACAACTAAAAGATAGCATTGGATGAGCTGCCTTGTTATTATTTGTGTGAGTAAAATGTTGAAATCATAGTTTTAGTTTGTTTTGTTTTTAGTATTACATTTTGCTGAGCTCATTCTAAGTTGGGTGGTTTTAAATTCATGGTTTGCTTTTCCCTTATATTCCAGCATATAGTTGAACTACTTCGACAGCAGCAATTCTTGGAGATTTTCCTGGAAGGCACACGCTCTAGGAGTGGAAAAACCTCCTGTGCTCGGGCAGGCCTTTTGTCAGTTGTGGTAGATACTCTGTCTACCAATACCATTCCAGACATCTTGATAATACCTGTTGGGATCTCCTATGATCGTATTATTGAAGGTCACTACAATGGCGAACAACTGGTAAGAGGACTGACTGCTACACAAAAGTCTTCTTTGCTTTTCAGGTCTTTTGCTTTTAGATCAGTGCCTTTAGAATTAACTAAGATTATGTTTTTTGGTTCTCCCTAAGTTTAAGACCCTGTATGAAACATGGTAGGGTGGGCATGGTGAGTGGCTTTCATCTCACACGTCAAACTGATTGGTAGTGCTAACATGGTGCTTTCCTGCACTTGAAAGAAGGGCCCCAAACCCAAAACCAAACCCATTGCTGTTAAGTTGTTTCTGACTCATAATGACCCTGTAGGATGGAGTAGAACTGCCCCATAGGGTTTCCAAGGCTGTAAATCTTTATAGAAGCAGACTGCCACATCTTTCTCCTGTGGAGCGGCTGGTGGGTTTGAACCAGCAATATTTTGGTTAGCAGCCTAGTGCTTAACCCCTGCACTGCCAGGGTTCCTTTTGGAGGAAGAGACATGATTAGATTTGTTAGTGTTGGCCTTGGTCATGGGACTGGGAAATGGATGCGCACTGGTCACTGAGTTGCTGTATCTATAAATTCATTGCTGTCAAGTTGATGCCAACTCATAGCAACCCTAAAGGACAGAGTAGAACTGCCCCATAGGGTTTCTTTTCTGTTTTTTTTTTTTTTTTAATTGTTGTGCTTTAAGTGAAGGTTTACAATTCAAGTTAGTCTCTCTCGTATGAAAATGTATACAGATGTTGTTATGTGACCCTTGTTGCTCTCACTATACTGTGACAGCATGCTCTTCCTTTCCACCCCGGATTTCCCATATCCATTCAACCAGCTCCTGACCCTCTCTGCCCTCTCATCTCACCTCTGGACAGGAGCTGCCCATTTAGTCTCATGTATCTACTTGAGCTAAGAAGCACATTCTTTATGAGTATCATTTTATGTCCCATAGTCCAGTCTAATCTTTGTCTGAAGAGTTGGCCTCGGGAATGGTTTTAGTTTTGTGCTAACAGAGAGTCTGGGGGCCGTGTCTTCTGGGGTCCCTCCAGTCTCAATCAAACCGTTAAGTCTGGTCTTCTTATTAGAATTTGAGTTCTGTACGCCACTTTTCTCCTGTTCTGTCAGGGACTCTCTCTGTTGTGTTCCCTGTCAGGGCGGTCATTGGTGGTAGCTGGGCACCATCTAGTTCTTCTGGTCTCAGGCTGATGAAGTCTCTGGTTTATGTAGC